>NW_027192650.1:2112289-2414045 GCF_949987515.2 Delphinus delphis
GTATTCTTCCTTCAGCTAAAACATGCATGTGGAACCCAAGTATGATCAACCATGTGAACGGGAGACGTGTTCAAATATGTCTCAGTTTTCCTCCCCTGGTACTCGGGTGCAACATTCCAGACGCTTTACTAACACTCTCCCCACTTGGAGAGTCAGCGCCTTTAACCTCCTGTTTGGCCCAGTTTGCAATTTCTGCGGAAGATGAACAGGAATAGCGAGAACCAATGAGAGACTAGCTGGAGGTGTCTGGACGGGCAAATTTAACTCTCATTTCCCACCAGGAAGAGGAAATAACCAAAGGCTCAGCGTGCCGTGCCGGAACCAGATTAGGGCCTGAAGCCATCCTGCGGTGTTGCGGCCAGGTCACAAGAAAGCAAGTTGAAGAAAGGAGCTCAGGGGCACTGTAATTCTCAAACCTGCAGAGTTATAGATAACAGCTATCGTCCAAAAATAGACTGAAGTAAGGCTGCCAAGAGGACTTGAAAGCGGGGCAGAATTGCAGGAAATCGATATCAGGAGGTAGACTGGAATTGCATTGAAAGCATAGGAAAAGAGGCAGAACGTCCACAATGATGCACTTGGCCAAAAAGGGCGTATGCGTTTTTTCCTGAATATATTCAGGAAAAAACGCATACGCCCTTTTTGGCCAACCAAGCAAGCTTGCAAAGGAAATCTGCACTACAATGAAGTCTCACTTCCCCCCGGTCAAAAGGGCCATCTGAAAACAGTGTAAAATCCAGAAAGGCAGGACAGGCCATGGAGAACTGGGAGACTTGTTATGCTGATGGGCGGGATGTAAATTGCCAACAACCACTCGGGAGAAGTGTATGGTGTTTCCTGATACATCTAAAAAACAAAGCAACAGAACCTAGGGCACTTCCACTTATGGTCCTATAGCTTAGGGAAATTAAAATCAAAAAGACACAGCCACCCCAAAGTTTGGAACGGCTCTGTTTACAAGAACCTCGTTTACAGTACAAGTTCAACATCGCAGAAAGTGAAAAATGGATAAAGAAGTTGTGGTATTCACTTACAAAGCAATATCAGTCAGCAATGAAATCTATGTCATCAGGCCCTTAGCAGCACAATGAGTGGATTCAGGTATGATGATTCTAACTGAAATAAGTCACACAGAAAAAGAAACATCATAAGATATCAGTAATACACGGAATGTAAACTTGGCTACACAGGAACTGAATTACAGAACAGAACAGGGTCTCAAATTTAGAAAACCAACTTATGCTTGCTTAAGGGTAAAGGTGAGTTGGGGTGCTGCATAAAACCAGAGATTGAAATGAGCACAGATAAAGTTCCTTAAGTCAAATATGGAATAGACAAGAGCTACTCCTTGCTCAACGAAATGGACTCAACACCGCATATTAAACGCCTAATAATGTACCTGACTACTAACTATCGTAAAACCTATGGATTGCTATGTCTCCGAAAGAGAATCAAGCATGTGTACAGGGGCATAAACGCAGCAGTGATAGGATTGGAGAGGTTCGGTGAGCAAATGAAGACCCTTTGAAGTCATATTGCATGGTACCCATTCCACGGGTCTCAACTCTCCAGGTTTAAGGTATTCTTCCTTCAGCTAAAACATGCATGTGGAACCCAAGTATGATCAACCATGTGAACGGGAGACGTGTTCAAATATGTCTCAGTTTTCCTCCCCTGGTACTCGGGTGCAACATTCCAAACGCTTTACTAACACTCTCCTCACTTGGAGAGTCAGCGCCTTTAACCTACTGTTTGGCCCAGTTTGCAATTTCTGCGGAAGATGAACAGGAATAAAAAACGCATACGCCCTTTTTGGCCAACCAAGCAAGCTTGCAAAGGAAATCTGCACTACAATGAAGTCTCACTTCCCCCCGGTCAAAAGGGCCATCTGAAAAAAGTGTAAAATCCAGAAAGGCAGGACAGGCCATGTAGAACTGGGAGCCTTGTTATGCTGATGGGCGGGATGTAAATTGCCAACAGACACTCGGGAGAAGTGTATGGTGTTTCCTGAAACATCTAAAAAACAAAGCAACAGAGGCTAGGGCACTGCCACTTATGGTCTTATAGCTTAGGGAAATTAAAATCAAAAAGACACAGCCACCCCAAAGTTTGGGACGCCTCTGTTTACAAGAACCTCGTTTACAGTACAAGTTCAACATCGCAGAAAGTGAAAAATGGATAAAGAAGTTGTGGTATTTACTTACAAAGCAATATCACTCAGCAATGAAATCTATGTCATCAGGCCCTTAGCATCACAATGAGTGGATTCAGATATGATGATTCTAACTGAAATAAGTCACACAGAAAAAGAAACATCATAAGATATCAGTAATACACGGAATGTAAACTTGGCTACACAGGAACTGAATTACAGAACAGAACAGGGTCTCAAATTTAGAAAACCAACTTATGCTTGCTTAAGGGGAAAGGTGAGTTGGGGTGCTGCATAAAACCAGAGATTGAAATGAGCACAGATATAGTTCCTTAAGTCAAATATGGAATAGACAAGAGCCACTCCTTGCTCAACGAAATGGACTCAACACCGCATATTAAACGCCTAAGAATGTACCTGACTAGTAAGTATCTTAAAACCTATGGATTGCTATGTCTCCGAAAGAGAATCAAGCATGTGTACAGGGGCATAAACGCAGCAGTGATAGGATTGGAGAGGTTCGGTGAGCAAATGAAGACCCTTTGAAGTCATATTGCATGGTACCCATTCCACGGGTCTCAACTCTCCAGGTTTAAGGTATTCTTCCTTCAGCTAAAACATGCATGTGGAACCCAAGTATGATCAACCATGTGAACGGGAGACGTGTTCAAATATGTCTCAGTTTTCCTCCCCTGGTACTCGGGTGCAACATTCCAGACGCTTTACTAACACTCTCCTCACTTGGAGAGTCAGCGCCTTTAACCTACTGTTTGGCCCAGTTTGCAATTTCTGCGGAAAATGAACAGGAATAAAAAACGCATACGCCCTTTTTGGCCAACCAAGCAAGCTTGCAAAGGAAATCTGCACTACAATGAAGTCTCACTTCCCCCCGGTCAAAAGGGCCATCTGAAAAAAGTGTAAAATCCAGAAAGGCAGGACAGGCCATGGAGAACTGGGAGCCTTGTTATGCTGATGGGCGGGATGTAAATTGCCAACAACCACTCGGGAGAAGTGTATGGTGTTTCCTGAAACATCTAAAAAACAAAGCAACAGAACCTAGGGCACTTCCACTTATGGTCCTATAGCTTAGGGAAATTAAAATCAAAAAGACACAGCCACCCCAAAGTTTGGAACGGCTCTGTTTACAAGAACCTCGTTTACAGTACAAGTTCAACATCGCAGAAAGTGAAAAATGGATAAAGAAGTTGTGGTATTTACTTACAAAGAAATATCACTCAGCAATGAAATCTGTGTCATCAGGCCCTTAGCAGCACAATGAGTGGATTCAGGTATGATGATTCTAACTGAAGTAAGTCACACAGAAAAAGAAACATCATAAGATATCAGTAATACACGGAATGTAAACTTGGCTACACAGGAACTGAATTACAGAACAGAACAGGGTCTCAAATTTAGAAAACCAACTATGCTTGCTTAAGGGTAAAGGTGAGTTGGGGTGCTGCATAAAACCAGAGATTGAAATGAGCACAGATAAAGTTCCTTAAGTCAAATATGGAATAGACAAGAGCTACTCCTTGCTCAACGAAATGGACTCAACACCGCATATTAAACGCCTAAGAATGTGCCTGACTAGTAAGTATCTTAAAACCTATGGATTGCTATGTCTCCGAAAGAGAATCAAGCATGTGTACAGGGGCATAAACGCAGCAGTGATAGGATTGGAGAGGTTCGGTGAGCAAATGAAGACCCTTTGAAGTCATATTGCATGGTACCCATTCCACGGGTCTCAACTCTCCAGGTTTAAGGTATTCTTCCTTCAGCTAAAACATGCATGTGGAACCCAAGTATGATCAACCATGTGAACGGGAGACGTGTTCAAATATGTCTCAGTTTTCCTCCCCTGGTACTCGGGTGCAACATTCCAGACGCTTTACTAACACTCTCCCCACTTGGAGAGTCAGCGCCTTTAACCTCCTGTTTGGCCCAGTTTGCAATTTCTGCGGAAGATGAACAGGAATAGCGAGAACCAATGAGAGACTAGCTGGAGGTGTCTGGACGGGCAAATTTAACTCTCATTTCCCACCAGGAAGAGGAAATAACCAAAGGCTCAGCGTGCCGTGCCGGAACCAGATTAGGGCCTGAAGCCATCCTGCGGTGTTGCGGCCAGGTCACAAGAAAGCAAGTTGAAGAAAGGAGCTCAGGGGCACTGTAATTCTCAAAACTGCAGAGTTATAGATAACAGCTATCGTCCAAAAATAGACTGAAGTAAGGCTGCCAAGAGGACTTGAAAGCGGGGCAGAATTGCAGGAAATCGATTTCAGGAGGTAGACTGGAATTGCATTGAAAGCATAGGAAAAGAGGCAGAACGTCCACAATGATGCACTTGGCCAAAAAGGGCGTATGCGTTTTTTCCTGAATATATTCAGGAAAAAACGCATACGCCCTTTTTGGCCAACCAAGCAAGCTTGCAAAGGAAATCTGCACTACAATGAAGTCTCACTTCCCCCCGGTCAAAAGGGCCATCTGAAAACAGTGTAAAATCCAGAAAGGCAGGACAGGCCATGGAGAACTGGGAGACTTGTTATGCTGATGGGCGGGATGTAAATTGCCAACAACCACTCGGGAGAAGTGTATGGTGTTTCCTGATACATCTAAAAAACAAAGCAACAGAACCTAGGGCACTTCCACTTATGGTCCTATAGCTTAGGGAAATTAAAATCAAAAAGACACAGCCACCCCAAAGTTTGGAACGGCTCTGTTTACAAGAACCTCGTTTACAGTACAAGTTCAACATCGCAGAAAGTGAAAAATGGATAAAGAAGTTGTGGTATTCACTTACAAAGCAATATCAGTCAGCAATGAAATCTATGTCATCAGGCCCTTAGCAGCACAATGAGTGGATTCAGGTATGATGATTCTAACTGAAATAAGTCACACAGAAAAAGAAACATCATA
This sequence comes from Delphinus delphis, assembly GCF_949987515.2. Taxonomy (NCBI): domain Eukaryota; kingdom Metazoa; phylum Chordata; class Mammalia; order Artiodactyla; family Delphinidae; genus Delphinus; species Delphinus delphis. The sequence continues at coordinate 2,117,358 of NW_027192650.1, forward strand.
AGATATCAGTAATACACGGAATGTAAACTTGGCTACACAGGAACTGAATTACAGAACAGAACAGGGTCTCAAATTTAGAAAACCAACTTATTCTTGCTTAAGGGTAAAGGTGAGTTAGGGTGCAGCATAAAACCAGAGACTGAAATGAGCACAGATAAAGTTCCTTAAGCCAAATATGGAATAGACAAGAGCTACTCCTTGCTCAACGAAATGGACTCAACACCGCATATTAAACGCCTAAATATGTACCTGACTAGTAAGTATCGTAAAACCTATGGATTGCTATGTCTCCAAAAGAGAATCAAGCATGTGTACAGGGGCATAAACGCAGCAGTGATAGGATTGGAGAGGTTCGGTGAGCAAATGAAGACCCTTTGAAGTCATATTGCATGGTACCCATTACACGGGTCTTAACTCTCCAGGTTTAAGGTATTCTTCCTTCAGCTAAAACATGCATGTGGAACCCAAGTATGATCAACCATGTGAACGGGAGACGTGTTCAAATATGTCTCAGTTTTCCTCCCCTGGTACTCGGGTGCAACATTCCAGACGCTTTACTAACACTCTCCCCACTTGGAGAGTCAGCGCCTTTAACCTCCTGTTTGGCCCAGTTTGCAATTTCTGCGGAAGATGAACAGGAATAGCGAGAACCAATGAGAGACCAGCTGGAGGTGTTTGGACGGGCAAATTTAACTCTCATTTCCCACCAGGAAGAGGAAATAACCGAAGGCTCAGCGTGCCGTGCCGGAACCAGATTAGGGCCTGAAGCCATCCTGCGGTGTTGCGGCCAGGTCACAAGAAAGCGAGTTGAAGAAAGCAGCTAAGGAGCACTGTAATTCTCAAACCTGCAGAGTTATAAATGACAGCTATCGTCCAAAAATAGACTGAAGTAAGGCTGCCAAGAGGACTTGAAAGCGGGGCAGAATTGCAGGAAACTGATTTCAGGAGGTAGACTGGAATTGCATTGAAAGCATACGAAAAGAGGCAGAACGTCCACATGATGCACTTGGCCAAAAAGGGCGTATGGGTTTTTTCCTGAATATATTCAGGAAAAAACGCATACGCCCTTTTTTGGCCAACCAAGCAAGCTTGCAAAGGAAATCTGCACTACAATGAAGTCTCACTTCCCCCGGTCAAAAGGGCCATCTGAAAACAGTGTAAAATCCAGAAAGGCTGGACAGGCCATGGAGAACTGGGAGCCTTGTTATGCTGATGGGTGGGATGTAAATTGCCAACACACACTCGGGAGAAGTGTATGGTGTTTCCTGAAACATCTAAAAAACAAAGCAACAGAACCTAGGGCACTTCCACTTATGGTCCTATAGCTTAGGGAAATTAAAATCAAAAAGACACAGCCACCCCAAAGTTTGGAACGGCTCTGTTTACAAGAACCTCGTTTACAGTACAAGTTCAACATCGCAGAAAGTGAAAAATGGATAAAGAAGTTGTGGTATTCACTTACAAAGCAATATCAGTCAGCAATGAAATCTATGTCATCAGGCCCTTAGCAGCACAATGAGTGGATTCAGGTATGATGATTCTAACTGAAATAAGTCACACAGAAAAAGAAACATCATAAGATATCAGTAATACACGGAATGTAAACTTGGCTACACAGGAACTGAATTACAGAACAGAACAGGGTCTCAAATTTAGAAAACCAACTTATGCTTGCTTAAGGGTAAAGGTGAGTTGGGGTGCTGCATAAAACCAGAGATTGAAATGAGCACAGATAAAGTTCCTTAAGTCAAATATGGAATAGACAAGAGCTACTCCTTGCTCAACGAAATGGACTCAACACCGCATATTAAACGCCTAATAATGTACCTGACTAGTAAGTATCTTAAAACCTATGGATTGCTATGTCTCCGAAAGAGAATCAAGCATGTGTACAGGGGCATAAACGCAGCAGTGATAGGATTGGAGAGGTTCGGTGAGCAAATGAAAACCCTTTGAAGTCATATTGCATGGTACCCATTCCACGGGTCTCAACTCTCCAGGTTTAAGGTATTCTTCCTTCAGCTAAAACATGCATGTGGAACCCAAGTATGATCAACCATGTGAACGGGAGACGTGTTCAAATATGTCTCAGTTTTCCTCCCCTGGTACTCGGGTGCAACATTCCAGACGCTTTACTAACACTCTCCCCACTTGGAGAGTCAGCGCCTTTAACCTCCTGTTTGGCCCAGTTTGCAATTTCTGCGGAAGATGAACAGGAATAGCGAGAACCAATGAGAGACTAGCTGGAGGTGTCTGGACGGGCAAATTTAACTCTCATTTCCCACCAGGAAGAGGAAATAACCAAAGGCTCAGCGTGCCGTGCCGGAACCAGATTAGGGCCTGAAGCCATCCTGCGGTGTTGCGGCCAGGTCACAAGAAAGCAAGTTGAAGAAAGGAGCTCAGGGGCACTGTAATTCACAAACCTGCAGAGTTATAAATGACAGCTATCGTCCAAAAATAGACTGAAGTAAGGCTGCCAAGAGGACTTGAAAGCGGGGCAGAATTGCAGGAAACCGATTTCAGGAGGTAGACTGGAATTGCATTGAAAGCATAGGAAAAGAGGCAGAACGTCCACAATGATGCACTTGGCCAAAAAGGGCGTATGCGTTTTTTCCTGAAATATTCAGGAAAAAACGCATACGCCCTTTTTGGCCAACCAAGCAAGCTTGCAAAGGAAATCTGCACTACAATGAAGTCTCACTTCCCCCCGGTCAAAAGGACCATCTGAAAAAAGTGTAAAATCCAGAAAGGCAGGACAGGCCATGGAGAACTGGGAGCCTTGTTATGCTGATGGGCGGGATGTAAATTGCCAACAGACACTCGGGAGAAGTGTATGGTGTTTCCTGAAACATCTAAAAAACAAAGCAACAGAGGCTAGAGCACTGCCACTTATGGTCTTATAGCTTAGGGAAATTAAAATCAAAAAGACACAGCCACCCCAAAGTTTGGAACGGCTCTGTTTACAAGAACCTCGTTTACAGTACAAGTTCAACATCGCAGAAAGTGAAAAATGGATAAAGAAGTTGTGGTATTTACTTACAAAGAAATATCACTCAGCAATGAAATCTGTGTCATCAGGCCCTTAGCAGCACAATGAGTGGATTCAGGTATGATGATTCTAACTGAAGTAAGTCACACAGAAAAAGAAACATCATAAGATATCAGTAATACACGGAATGTAAACTTGGCTACACAGGAACTGAATTACAGAACAGAACAGGGTCTCAAATTTAGAAAACCAACTATGCTTGCTTAAGGGTAAAGGTGAGTTGGGGTGCTGCATAAAACCAGAGATTGAAATGAGCACAGATAAAGTTCCTTAAGTCAAATATGGAATAGACAAGAGCTACTCCTTGCTCAACGAAATGGACTCAACACCGCATATTAAACGCCTAAGAATGTGCCTGACTAGTAATTATCTTAAAACCTATGGATTGCTATGTCTCCGAAAGAGAATCAAGCATGTGTACAGGGGCATAAACACAGCAGTGATAGGATTGGAGAGGTTCGGTGAGCAAATGAAGACCCTTTGAAGTCATATTGCATGGTACCCATTCCACGGGTCTCAACTCTCCAGGTTTAAGGTATTCTTCCTTCAGCTAAAACATGCATGTGGAACCCAAGTATGATCAACCATGTGAACGGGAGACGTGTTCAAATATGTCTCAGTTTTCCTCCCCTGGTACTCGGGTGCAACATTCCAGACGCTTTACTAACACTCTCCCCACTTGGAGAGTCAGCGCCTTTAACCTCCTGTTTGGCCCAGTTTGCAATTTCTGCGGAAGATGAACAGGAATAGCGAGAACCAATGAGAGACTAGCTGGAGGTGTCTGGACGGGCAAATTTAACTCTCATTTCCCACCAGGAAGAGGAAATAACCAAAGGCTCAGCGTGCCGTACCGGAACCAGATTAGGGCCTGAAGCCATCCTGCGGTGTTGCGGCCAGGTCACAAGAAAGCAAGTTGAAGAAAGGAGCTCATGTGCACTGTAATTCTCAAAACTGCAGAGTTATAGATAACAGCTATCGTCCAAAAATAGACTGAAGTAAGGCTGCCAAGAGGACTTGAAAGCGGGGCAGAATTGCAGGAAATCGATTTCAGGAGGTAGACTGGAATTGCATTGAAAGCATAGGAAAAGAGGCAGAACGTCCACAATGATGCACTTGGCCAAAAAGGGCGTATGCGTTTTTTCCTGAATATATTCAGGAAAAAACGCATACGCCCTTTTTGGCCAACCAAGCAAGCTTGCAAAGGAAATCTGCACTACAATGAAGTCTCACTTCCCCCCGGTCAAAAGGGCCATCTGAAAACAGTGTAAAATCCAGAAAGGCAGGACAGGCCATGGAGAACTGGGAGACTTGTTATGCTGATGGGCGGGATGTAAATTGCCAACAACCACTCGGGAGAAGTGTATGGTGTTTCCTGATACATCTAAAAAACAAAGCAACAGAACCTAGGGCACTTCCACTTATGGTCCTATAGCTTAGGGAAATTAAAATCAAAAAGACACAGCCACCCCAAAGTTTGGAACGGCTCTGTTTACAAGAACCTCGTTTACAGTACAAGTTCAACATCGCAGAAAGTGAAAAATGGATAAAGAAGTTGTGGTATTCACTTACAAAGCAATATCACTCAGCAATGAAATCTATGTCATCAGGCCCTTAGCAGCACAATGAGTGGATTCAGGTATGATGATTCTAACTGAAATAAGTCACACAGAAAAAGAAACATCATAAGATATCAGTAATACACGGAATGTAAACTTGGCTACACAGGAACTGAATTACAGAACAGAACAGGGTCTCAAATTTAGAAAACCAACTTATGCTTGCTTAAGGGTAAAGGTGAGTTAGGGTGCAGCATAAAACCAGAGACTGAAATGAGCACAGATAAAGTTCCTTAAGCCAAATATGGAATAGACAAGAGCTACTCCTTGCTCAACGAAATGGACTCAACACCGCATATTAAACGCCTAAATATGTACCTGACTAGTAAGTATCGTAAAACCTATGGATTGCTATGTCTCCAAAAGAGAATCAAGCATGTGTACAGGGGCATAAACGCAGCAGTGATAGGATTGGAGAGGTTCGGTGAGCAAATGAAGACCCTTTGAAGTCATATTGCATGGTACCCATTACACGGGTCTTAACTCTCCAGGTTTAAGGTATTCTTCCTTCAGCTAAAACATGCATGTGGAACCCAAGTATGATCAACCATGTGAACGGGAGACGTGTTCAAATATGTCTCAGTTTTCCTCCCCTGGTACTCGGGTGCAACATTCCAGACGCTTTACTAACACTCTCCCCACTTGGAGAGTCAGCGCCTTTAACCTCCTGTTTGGCCCAGTTTGCAATTTCTGCGGAAGATGAACAGGAATAGCGAGAACCAATGAGAGACTAGCTGGAGGTGTTTGGACGGGCAAATTTAACTCTCATTTCCCACCAGGAAGAGGAAATAACCGAAGGCTCAGCGTGCCGTGCCGGAACCAGATTAGGGCCTGAAGCCATCCTGCGGTGTTGCGGCCAGGTCACAAGAAAGCGAGTTGAAGAAAGCAGCTCAGGAGCACTGTAATTCTCAAACCTGCAGAGTTATAAATGACAGCTATCGTCCAAAAATAGACTGAAGTAAGGCTGCCAAGAGGACTTGAAAGCGGGGCAGAATTGCAGGAAACCGATTTCAGGAGGTAGACTGGAATTGCATTGAAAGCATACGAAAAGAGGCAGAACGTCCACAATGATGCACTTGGCCAAAAAGGGCGTATGGGTTTTTTCCTGAATATATTCAGGAAAAAACGCATACGCCCTTTTTGGCCAACCAAGCAAGCTTCCAAAGGAAATCTGCACTACAATGAAGTCTCACTTCCCCCCGGTCAAAAGGGCCATCTGAAAACAGTGTAAAATCCAGAAAGGCTGGACAGGCCATGGAGAACTGGGAGCCTTGTTATGCTGATGGGTGGGATGTAAATTGCCAACAAACACTCGGGAGAAGTGTATGGTGTTTCCTGAAACATCTAAAAAACAAAGCAACAGAACCTAGGGCACTTCCACTTATGGTCCTATAGCTTAGGGAAATTAAAATCAAAAAGACATAGCCACCCCAAAGTTTGGAACGGCTCTATTTACAAGAACCTCGTTTACAGTACAAGTTCAACATCGCAGAAAGTGAAAAATGGATAAAGAAGTTGTGGTATTCACTTACAAAGCAATATCAGTCAGCAATGAAATCTATGTCATCAGGCCCTTAGCAGCACAATGAGCGGATTCAGGTATGATGATTCTAACTGAAATAAGTCACACAGAAAAAGAAACATCATAAGATATCAGTAATACACGGAATGTAAACTTGGCTACACAGGAACTGAATTACAGAACAGAACAGGGTCTCAAATTTAGAAAACCAACTTATGCTTGCTTAAGGGTAAAGGTGAGTTGGGGTGCTGCATAAACCAGAGATTGAAATGAGCACAGATAAAGTTCCTTAAGTCAAATATGGAATAGACAAGAGCTACTCCTTGCTCAACGAAATGGACTCAACACCGCATATTAAACGCCTAAGAATGTACCTGACTAGTAAGTATCTTAAAACCTATGGATTGCTATGTCTCCGAAAGAGAATCAAGCATGTGTACAGGGGCATAAACGCAGCAGTGATAGGATTGGAGAGGTTCGGTGAGCAAATGAAAACCCTTTGAAGTCATATTGCATGGTACCCATTCCACGGGTCTCAACTCTCCAGGTTTAAGGTATTCTTCCTTCAGCTAAAACATGCATGTGGAACCCAAGTATGATCAACCATGTGAACGGGAGACGTGTTCAAATATGTCTCAGTTTTCCTCCCCTGGTACTCGGGTGCAACATTCCAGACGCTTTACTAACACTCTCCCCACTTGGAGAGTCAGCGCCTTTAACCTCCTGTTTGGCCCAGTTTGCAATTTCTGCGGAAGATGAACAGGAATAGCGAGAACCAATGAGAGACTAGCTGGAGGTGTCTGGACGGGCAAATTTAACTCTCATTTCCCACCAGGAAGAGGAAATAACCAAAGGCTCAGCGTGCCGTGCCGGAACCAGATTAGGGCCTGAAGCCATCCTGCGGTGTTGCGGCCAGGTCACAAGAAAGCAAGTTGAAGAAAGGAGCTCAGGGGCACTGTAATTCACAAACCTGCAGAGTTATAAATGACAGCTATCGTCCAAAAATAGACTGAAGTAAGGCTGCCAAGAGGACTTGAAAGCGGGGCAGAATTGCAGGAAACCGATTTCAGGAGGTAGACTGGAATTGCATTGAAAGCATAGGAAAAGAGGCAGAACGTCCACAATGATGCACTTGGCCAAAAAGGGCGTATGCGTTTTTTCCTGAAATATTCAGGAAAAAACGCATACGCCCTTTTTGGCCAACCAAGCAAGCTTGCAAAGGAAATCTGCACTACAATGAAGTCTCACTTCCCCCCGGTCAAAAGGACCATCTGAAAAAAGTGTAAAATCCAGAAAGGCAGGACAGGCCATGGAGAACTGGGAGTCTTGTTATGCTGATGGGCGGGATGTAAATTGCCAACAGACACTCGGGAGAAGTGTATGGTGTTTCCTGAAACATCTAAAAAACAAAGCAACAGAGGCTAGAGCACTGCCACTTATGGTCTTATAGCTTAGGGAAATTAAAATCAAAAAGACACAGCCACCTCAAAGTTTGGGACGACTCTGTTTACAAGAACCTCGTTTACAGTACAAGTTCAACATCGCAGAAAGTGAAAAATGGATAAAGAAGTTGTGGTATTTACTTACAAAGCAATATCACTCAGCAATGAAATCTGTGTCATCAGGCCCTTAGCAGCACAATGAGTGGATTCAGGTATGATGATTCTAACTGAAATAAGTCACACAGAAAAAGAAACATCATAAGATATCAGTAATACACGGAATGTAAACTTGGCTACACAGGAACTGAATTACAGAACAGAACAGGGTCTCAAATTTAGAAAACCAACTTATTCTTGCTTAAGGGTAAAGGTGAGTTGGGGTGCTGCATAAAACCAGAGATTGAAATGAGCACAGATAAAGTTCCTTAAGTCAAATATGGAATAGACAAGAGCTACTCCTTGCTCAACGAAATGGACTCAACACCGCATATTAAACGCCTAATAATGTACCTGACTAGTAAGTATCGTAAAACCTATGGATTGCTATGTCTCCGAAAGAGAATCAAGCATGTGTACAGGGGCATAAACGCAGCAGTGATAGGATTAGAGAGGTTCGGTGAGCAAATGAAGACCCTTTGAAGTCATATTGCATGGTACCCATTCCACGGGTCTCAACTCTCCAGGTTTAAGGTATTCTTCCTTCAGCTAAAACATGCATGTGGAACCCAAGTATGATCAACCATGTGAACGGGAGACGTGTTCAAATATGTCTCAGTTTTCCTCCCCTGGTACTCGGGTGCAACATTCCAGACGCTTTACTAACACTCTCCTCACTTGGAGAGTCAGCGCCTTTAACCTACTGTTTGGCCCAGTTTGCAATTTCTGCGGAAGATGAACAGGAATAAAAAACGCATACGCCCTTTTTGGCCAACCAAGCAAGCTTGCAAAGGAAATCTGCACTACAATGAAGTCTCACTTCCCCCCGGTCAAAAGGGCCATCTGAAAAAAGTGTAAAATCCAGAAAGGCAGGACAGGCCATGGAGAACTGGGAGCCTTGTTATGCTGATGGGCGGGATGTAAATTGCCAACAACCACTCGGGAGAAGTGTATGGTGTTTCCTGAAACATCTAAAAAACAAAGCAACAGAACCTAGGGCACTTCCACTTATGGTCCTATAGCTTAGGGAAATTAAAATCAAAAAGACACAGACACCCCAAAGTTTGGAACGGCTCTGTTTACAAGAACCTCGTTTACAGTACAAGTTCAACATCGCAGAAAGTGAAAAATGGATAAAGAAGTTGTGGTATTTACTTACAAAGCAATATCACTCAGCAATGAAATCTATGTCATCAGGCCCTTAGCATCACAATGAGTGGATTCAGGTATGATGATTCTAACTGAAATAAGTCACACAGAAAAAGAAACATCATAAGATATCAGTAATACACGGAATGTAAACTTGGTTACACAGGAACTGAATTACAGAACAGAACAGGGTCTCAAATTTAGAATACCAATTTATGCTTGCTTAAGGGTAAAGGTGAGTTGGGGTGCTGCATAAAACCAGAGATTGAAATGAGCACAGATAAAGTTCCTTAAGTCAAATATGGAATAGACAAGAGCTACTCCTTGCTCAACGAAATGGACTCAACACCGCATATTAAACGCCTAAGAATGTACCTGACTAGTAAGTATCTTAAAACCTATGGATTGCTATGTTCCTGAAAGAGAATCAAGCATGTGTACAGGGGCATACACGCAGCAGTGATAGGATTGGAGAGGTTCGGTGAGCAAATGAAGACCCTTTGAAGTCATATTGCATGGTACCCATTAGACGGGTTTCAACTCTCCAGGTTTAAGGTATTCTTCCTTCAGCTAAAACATGCATGTGGAACCCAAGTACGATCAACCATGTGAACGGGAGACGTGTTCAAATATGTCTCAGTTTTCCTCCCCTGGTACTCGGGTGCAACATTCCAGACGCTTTACTAACACTCTCCCCACTTGGAGAGTCAGCGCCTTTAACCTCCTGTTTGGCCCAGTTTGCAATTTCTGCGGAAGATGAACAGGAATAGCGAGAACCAATGAGAGGCTAGCTGGAGGTGTCTGGACGGGCAAATTTAACTCTCATTTCCCACCAGGAAGAGGAAATAACCAAAGGCTCAGCGTGCCATACCGGAACCAGATTAGGGCCTGAATCCATCCTGCGGTGTTGCGGCCAGCTCAAAAGAAAGCGAGTTGAAGAAAGGAGCTCAGGGGCACTGTAATTCACAAACCTGCAGAGTTATAAATGACAGCTATCGTCCAAAAATAGACTGAAGTAAGGCTGCCAAGAGGACTTGAAAGCGGGGCAGAATTGCAGGAAACCGATTTCAGGAGGTAGACTGGAATTGCATTGAAAGCATAGGAAAAGAGGCAGAACGTCCACAATGATGCACTTGGCCAAAAAGGGCGTATGCGTTTTTTCCTGAATATATTCAGGAAAAAACGCATACGCCCTTTTTGGCCAAACAAGCAAGTTTGCAAAGGAAATCTGCACTACAATGAAGTCTCACTTCCCCCCGGTCAAAAGGGCCATCTGAAAAAAGTGTAAAATCCAGAAAGGCAGGACAGGCCATGGAGAACTGGGAGCCTTGTTATGCTGATGGGCGGGATGTAAATTGCCAACAACCACTCGGGAGAAGTGTATGGTGTTTCCTGAAACATCTAAAAAACAAAGCAACAGAATCTAGGGCACTTCCACTTATGGTCCTATAGCTTAGGGAAATTAAAATCAAAAAGACACAGCCACCCCAAAGTTTGGAACGGCTCTGTTTACAAGAACCTCGTTTACAGTACAAGTTCAACATCGCAGAAAGTGAAAAATGGATAAAGAAGTTGTGGTATTTACTTACAAAGCAATATCACTCAGCAATGAAATCTGTGTCATCAGGCCCTTAGCATCACAATTAGTGGATTCAGGTATGATGATTCTAACTGAAATAAGTCACACAGAAAAAGAAACATCATAAGATATCAGTAATACACGGAATGTAAACTTGGCTACACAGGAACTGAATTACAGAACAGAACAGGGTCTCAAATTTAGAAAACCAACTTATTCTTGCTTAAGGGTAAAGGTGAGTTGGGGTGCTGCATAAAACCAGAGATTGAAATGAGCACAGATAAAGTTCCTTAAGCCAAATATGGAATAGACAAGAGATACTCCTTGCTCAACGAAATGGACTCAACACCCCATATTAAACGCCTAAGAATGTACCTGACTAGTAAGTATCTTAAAACCTATGGACTGCTATGTCTCCAAAAGAGAATCAAGCATGTGTACAGGGGCATAAACGCAGCAGTGATAGGATTGGAGAGGTTCGGTGAGCAAATGAAGACCCTTTGAAGTCATATTGCATGGTACCCATTCCACGGGTTTCAACTACCCAGGTTTAAGGTATTCTTCCTTCAGCTAAAACATGCATGTGGAACCTAGAGTATGATCAACCATGTGATCGGGAGACGTGTTCAAATATGTCTCAGTTTTCCTCCCCTGGTACTCGGGTGCAACATTCCAGACGCTTTACTAACACTCTCCCCACTTGGAGAGTCAGTCCCTTTAACCTCCTGTTTGGCCCACTTTGCAATTTCTGCGGAAGATGAACAGGAATAGTGAGAACCAATGAGAGGCTAGCTGGAGGTGTCTGGACGGGCAAATTTAACTCTCATTTCCCACCAGGAAGAGGAATTAACCAAAGGCTCAGCATGCCGGGCCGGAACCAGATTAGGGCCTGAAGCCATCCTGCGGTGTTGCGGCCAGGTCACAAGAAAGCGAGTTGAAGAAAGGAGCTCAGGGGCACTGTAATTCACAAACCTGCAGAGTTATAAATGACAGCTATCGTCCAAAAATAGACTGAAGTAAGGCTGCCAAGAGGACTTGAAATCGGGGCAGAATTGCAGGAAACCGATTTCAGGAGGTAGACTGGAATTGCATTGAAAGCATAGGAAAAGAGGCAGAACGTCCACAATGATGCACTTGGCCAAAAAGGGCGTATGCGTTTTTTCCTGAATATATTCAGGAAAAAACGCATACGCCCTTTTTGGCCAACCAAGCAAGCTTGCAAAGGAAATCTGCACTACAATGAAGTCTCACTTCCCCCCGGTCAAAAGGGCCATCTGAAAAAAGTGTAAAATCCAGAAAGGCAGGACAGGCCATGGAGAACAGGGAGCCTTGTTATGCTGATGGGCGGGATGTAAATTGCCAACAACCACTCGGGAGAAGTGTATGGTGTTTCCTGAAACATCTAAAAAACAAAGCAACAGAACCTAGGGCACTTCCACTTATGGTCCTATAGCTTAGGGAAATTAAAATCAAAAAGACACAGCCACCCCAAAGTTTGGAACGGCTCTGTTTACAAGAACCTCGTTTACAGTACAAGTTCAACATCGCGGAAAGTGAAAAATGGATAAAGAAGTTGTGGTATTTACTTACAAAGCAATATCACTCAGCAATGAAATCTGTGTCATCAGGCCCTTAGCAGCACAATGAGTGGATTCAGGTATGATGATTCTAACTGAAATAAGTCACACAGAAAAAGAAACATCATAAGATATCAGTAATACACGGAATGGAAACTTGGCTACACAGGAACTGAATTACAGAACAGAACAGGGTCTCAAATTTAGAAAACCAACTTATGCTTGCTTAAGGGTAAAGGTGAGTTGGGGTGCTGCATAAAACCAGAGATTGAAATGAGCACAGATAAAGTTCCTTAAGCCAAATATGGAATAGACAAGAGCTACTCCTTGCTCAACGAAATGGACTCAACACCGCATATTAAACGCCTAAGAATGTACCTGACTAGTAAGTATCTTAAAACCTATGGATCGCTATGTCTCCAAAAGAGAATCAAGCATGTGTACAGGGGCATAAACGCAGCAGTGATAGGATTGGAGAGGTTCGGTGAGCAAATGAAGACCCTTTGAAGTCATATTGCATGGTACCCATTCCACGGGTTTCAACTACCCAGGTTTAAGGTATTCTTCCTTCAGCTAAAACATGCATGTGGAACCTAGAGTATGATCAACCATGTGATCGGGAGACGTGTTCAAATATGTTTCAGTTTTCCTCCCCTGGTACTCGGGTGCAACATTCCAGACGCTTTACTAACACTCTCCCCACTTGGAGAGTCAGTCCCTTTAACCTCCTGTTTGGCCCAGTTTGCAATTTCTGCGGAAGATGAACAGGAATAGCGAGAACCAATGAGAGGCTAGCTGGAGGTGTCTGGACGGGCAAATTTAACTCTCATTTCCCACCAGGAAGAGGAATTAACCAAAGGCTCAGCGTGCCGGGCCGGAACCAGATTAGGGCCTGAAGCCATCCTGCGGTGTTGCGGCCAGGTCACAAGAAAGCGAGTTGAAGAAAGGAGCTCAGGGGCACTGTAATTCACAAACCTGCAGAGTTATAAATGACAGCTATCGTCCAAAAATAGACTGAAGTAAGGCTGCCAAGAGGACTTGAAAGCGGGGCAGAATTGCAGGAAACCGATTTCAGGAGGTAGACTGGAATTGCATTGAAAGCATAGGAAAAGAGGCAGAACGTCCACAATGATGCACTTGACCAAAAAGGGCGTATGCGTTTTTTCCTGAATATATTAAGGAAAAAACGCATACGCCCTTTTTGGCCAACCAAGCAAGCTTGCAAAGGAAATCTGCACTACAATGTAGTCTCACTTCCCCCCGGTCAAAAGGGCCATCTGAAAAAAGTGTAAAATCCAGAAAGGCAGGACAGGCCATGGAGAACTGGGAGCCTTGTTATGCTGATGGGCGGGATGTAAATTGCCAACAACCACTCGGGAGAAGTGTATGGTGTTTCCTGAAACATCTAAAAAACAAAGCAACAGAGCCTAGGGCACTTCCACTTATGGTCCTATAGCTTAGGGAAATTAAAATCAAAAAGACACAGCCACCCCAAAGTTTGGGACGCCTCTGTTTACAAGAACCTCGTTTGCAGTACATGTTCAACATCGCAGAAAGTGAAAAATGGATAAAGAAGTTGTGGTATTTACTTACAAAGCAATATCACTCAGCAATGAAATCTATGTCATCAGGCCCTTAGCATCACAATGAGTGGATTCAGGTATGGTGATTCTAACTGAAATAAGTCACACAGAAAAAGAAACATCATAAGATATCAGTAATACACGGAATGTAAACTTGGCTACACAGGAACTGAATTACAGAACAGAACAGGGTATCAAATTTAGAAAACCAACTTATGCTTGCTTAAGGGTAAAGGTGAGTTGGGGTGCTGCATAAAACCAGAGATTGAAATGAGCACAGATAAAGTTCCTTAAGTCAAATATGGAATAGACAAGAGCTACTCCTTGCTCAACGAAATGGACTCAACACCGCATATTAAACGCCTAAGAATGTACCTGACTAGTAAGTATCTTAAAACCTATGGATTGCTATGTCTCCGAAAGAGAATCAAGCATGTGTACAGGGGCATAAACGCAGCAGTGATAGGATTGGAGAGGTTCGGTGAGCAAATGAAGACCCTTTGAAGTCATATTGCATGGTACCCATTACACGGGTCTCAACTCTCCAGGTTTAAGGTATTCTTCCTTCAGCTAAAACATGCATGTGGAACCCAAGTATGATCAACCATGTGAACGGGAGACGTGTTCAAATATGTCTCAGTTTTCCTCCCCTGGTACTCGGGTGCAACATTCCAGACGCTTTACTAACACTCTCCCCACTTGGAGAGTCAGCGCCTTTAACCTCCTGTTTGGCCCAGTTTGCAATTTCTGCGGAAGATGAACAGGAATAGCGAGAACCAATGAGAGGCTAGCTGGAGGTGTCTGGACGGGCAAATTTAACTCTCATTTCCCACCAGAAAGAGGAATTAACCAAAGGCTCAGCGTGCCGTACCGGAACCAGATTAGGGCCTGAAGCCATCCTGCGGTGTTGCGGCCAGCTCAAATGAAAGCGAGTTGAAGAAAGGAGCTCAGGGGCACTGTAATTCACAAACCTGCAGAGTTATAAATGACAGCTATCGTCCAAAAATAGACTGAAGTAAGGCTGCCAAGAGGACTTGAAAGCGGGGCAGAATTGCAGGAAACCGATTTCAGGAGGTAGACTGGAATTGCATTGAAAGCATAGGAAAAGAGGCAGAACGTCCACAATGATGCACTTGGCCAAAAAGGGCGTATGCGTTTTTTCCTGAATATATTCAGGAAAAAACGCATACGCCCTTTTTGGCCAACCAAGCAAGCTTGCAAAGGAAATCTGCACTACAATGAAGTCTCACTTCCATCCCGGTCAAAAGGGCCATCTGAAAAAAGTGTAAAATCCAGAAAGGCAGGACAGGCCATGGAGAACTGGGAGCCTTGTTATGCTGATGGGCGGGATGTAAATTGCCAACAACCACTCGGGAGAAGTGTATGGTGTTTCCTGAAACATCTAAAAAACAAAGCAACAGAATCTAGGGCACTTCCACTTATGGTCCTATAGCTTAGGGAAATTAAAATCAAAAAGACACAGCCACCCCAAAGTTTGGAACGGCTCTGTTTACAAGAACCTCGTTTACAGTACAAGTTCAACATCGCAGAAAGTGAAAAATGGATAAAGAAGTTGTGGTATTTACTTACAAAGCAATATCACTCAGCAATGAAATCTGTGTCATCAGGCCCTTAGCATCACAATGAGTGGATTCAGGTATGATGATTCTAACTGAAATAAGTCACACAGAAAAAGAAACATCATAAGATATCAGTAATACACGGAATGTAAACTTGGCTACACAGGAACTGAATTACAGAACAGAACAGGGTCTCAAATTTAGAAAACCAACTTATTCTTGCTTAAGGGTAAAGGTGAGTTGGGGTGCTGCATAAAACCAGAGATTGAAATGAGCACAGATAAAGTTCCTTAAGCCAAATATGGAATAGACAAGAGATACTCCTTGCTCAACGAAATGGACTCAACACCCCATATTAAACGCCTAAGAATGTACCTGACTAGTAAGTATCTTAAAACCTATGGACTGCTATGTCTCCAAAAGAGAATCAAGCATGTGTACAGGGGCATAAACGCAGCAGTGATAGGATTGGAGAGGTTCGGTGAGCAAATGAAGACCCTTTGAAGTCATATTGCATGGTACCCATTCCACGGGTTTCAACTACCCAGGTTTAAGGTATTCTTCCTTCAGCTAAAACATGCATGTGGAACCTAGAGTATGATCAACCATGTGATCGGGAGACGTGTTCAAATATGTCTCAGTTTTCCTCCCCTGGTACTCGGGTGCAACATTCCAGACGCTTTACTAACACTCTCCCCACTTGGAGAGTCAGTCCCTTTAACCTCCTGTTTGGCCCACTTTGCAATTTCTGCGGAAGATGAACAGGAATAGTGAGAACCAATGAGAGGCTAGCTGGAGGTGTCTGGACGGGCAAATTTAACTCTCATTTCCCACCAGGAAGAGGAATTAACCAAAGGCTCAGCATGCCGGGCCGGAACCAGATTAGGGCCTGAAGCCATCCTGCGGTGTTGCGGCCAGGTCACAAGAAAGCGAGTTGAAGAAAGGAGCTCAGGGGCACTGTAATTCACAAACCTGCAGAGTTATAAATGACAGCTATCGTCCAAAAATAGACTGAAGTAAGGCTGCCAAGAGGACTTGAAATCGGGGCAGAATTGCAGGAAACCGATTTCAGGAGGTAGACTGGAATTGCATTGAAAGCATAGGAAAAGAGGCAGAACGTCCACAATGATGCACTTGGCCAAAAAGGGCGTATGCGTTTTTTCCTGAATATATTCAGGAAAAAACGCATACGCCCTTTTTGGCCAACCAAGCAAGCTTGCAAAGGAAATCTGCACTACAATGAAGTCTCACTTCCCCCCGGTCAAAAGGGCCATCTGAAAAAAGTGTAAAATCCAGAAAGGCAGGACAGGCCATGGAGAACAGGGAGCCTTGTTATGCTGATGGGCGGGATGTAAATTGCCAACAACCACTCGGGAGAAGTGTATGGTGTTTCCTGAAACATCTAAAAAACAAAGCAACAGAACCTAGGGCACTTCCACTTATGGTCCTATAGCTTAGGGAAATTAAAATCAAAAAGACACAGCCACCCCAAAGTTTGGAACGGCTCTGTTTACAAGAACCTCGTTTACAGTACAAGTTCAACATCGCAGAAAGTGAAAAATGGATAAAGAAGTTGTGGTATTTACTTACAAAGCAATATCACTCAGCAATGAAATCTATGTCATCAGGCCCTTAGCAGCACAATGAGTGGATTCAGGTATGATGATTCTAACTGAAATAAGTCACACAGAAAAAGAAACATCATAAGATATCAGTAATACACGGAATGTAAACTTGGCTACACAGGAACTGAATTACAGAACAGAACAGGGTCTCAAATTTAGAATACCAACTTATGCTTGCTTAAGGGTAAAGGTGAGTTGGGGTGCTGCATAAAACCAGAGATTGAAATGAGCACAGATAAAGTTCCTTAAGTCAAATATGGAATAGACAAGAGCTACTCCTTGCTCAACGAAATGGACTCAACACCGCATATTAAACGCCTAAGAATGTACCTGACTAGTAAGTATCGTAAAACCTATGGATTGCTATGTCTCCAAAAGAGAATCAAGCATGTGTACAGGGGCATAAACGCAGCAGTGATAGGATTGGAGAGGTTCGGTGAGCAAATGAAGACCCTTTGAAGTCATATTGCATGGTACCCATTACACGGGTTTCAACTCTCCAGGTTTAAGGTATTCTTCCTTCAGCTAAAACATGCATGTGGAACCCAAGTACGATCAACCATGTGAACGGGAGACGTGTTCAAATATGTCTCAGTTTTCCTCCCCTGGTACTCGGGTGCAACATTCCAGACGCTTTACTAACACTCTCCCCACTTGGAGAGTCAGCGCCTTTAACCTCCTGTTTGGCCCAGTTTGCAATTTCTGCGGAAGATGAACAGGAATAGCGAGAACCAATGAGAGACTAGCTGGAGGTGTCTGGACGGGCAAATTTAACTCTCATTTCCCACCAGGAAGAGGAAATAACCAAAGGCTCAGCGTGCCGTGCCGGAAACAGATTAGGGCCTGAAGCCATCATGCGGTGTTGCGGCAGCTCAAAAGAAAGCAAGTTGAAGAAAGGAGCTCAAGGGCACTGTAATTCACAAACCTGCAGAGTTATAAATGACAGCTATCGTCCAAAAATAGACTGAAGTAAGGCTGCCAAGAGGACTTGAAAGCGGGGCAGAATTGCAGGAAACCGATTTCAGGAGGTAGACTGGAATTGCATTGAAAGCATAGGAAAAGAGGCAGAACGTCCACAATGATGCACTTGGCCAAAAAGGGCGTATGCGTTTTTTCCTGAATATATTCAGGAAAAAACGCATACGCCCTTTTTGGCCAACCAAGCAAGCTTGCAAAGGAAATCTGCACTACAATGAAGTCTCACTTCCCCCCGGTCAAAAGGGCCATCTGAAAAAAGTGTAAAATCCAGAAAGGCAGGACAGGCCATGGAGAACAGGGAGCCTTGTTATGCTGATGGGCGGGATGTAAATTGCCAACAACCACTCGGGAGAAGTGTATGGTGTTTCCTGAAACATCTAAAAAACAAAGCAACAGAACCTAGGGCACTTCCACTTATGGTCCTATAGCTTAGGGAAATTAAAATCAAAAAGACACAGCCACCCCAAAGTTTGGAACGGCTCTGTTTACAAGAACCTCGTTTACAGTACAAGTTCAACATCGCGGAAAGTGAAAAATGGATAAAGAAGTTGTGGTATTTACTTACAAAGCAATATCACTCAGCAATGAAATCTGTGTCATCAGGCCCTTAGCAGCACAATGAGTGGATTCAGGTATGATGATTCTAACTGAAATAAGTCACACAGAAAAAGAAACATCATAACATATCAGTAATACACGGAATGGAAACTTGGGTACACAGGAACTGAATTACAGAACAGAACAGGGTCTCAAATTTAGAAAACCAACTTATGCTTGCTTAAGGGTAAAGGTGAGTTGGGGTGCTGCATAAAACCAGAGATTGAAATGAGCACAGATAAAGTTCCTTAAGCCAAATATGGAATAGACAAGAGATACTCCTTGCTCAACGAAATGGACTCAACACCGTATATTAAACGCCTAAGAATGTACCTGACTAGTAAGTATCTTAAAACCTATGGATCGCTATGTCTCCGAAAGAGAATCAAGCATGTGTACATGGGCATAAACGCAGCAGTGATAGGATTGGAGAGGTTCGGTGAGCAAATGAAGACCCTTTGAAGTCATATTGCATGGTACCCATTCCACGGGTTTCAACTACCCAGGTTTAAGGTATTCTTCCTTCAGCTAAAACATGCATGTGGAACCTAGAGTATGATCAACCATGTGATCGGGAGACGTGTTCAAATATGTTTCAGTTTTCCTCCCCTGGTACTCGGGTGCAACATTCCAGACGCTTTACTAACACTCTCCCCACTTGGAGAGTCAGTCCCTTTAACCTCCTGTTTGGCCCAGTTTGCAATTTCTGCGGAAGATGAACAGGAATAGCGAGAACCAATGAGAGGCTAGCTGGAGGTGTCTGGACGGGCAAATTTAACTCTCATTTCCCACCAGGAAGAGGAATTAACCAAAGGCTCAGCGTGCCGGGCCGGAACCAGATTAGGGCCTGAAGCCATCCTGCGGTGTTGCGGCCAGGTCACAAGAAAGCGAGTTGAAGAAAGGAGCTCAGGGGCACTGTAATTCACAAACCTGCAGAGTTATAAATGACAGCTATCGTCCAAAAATAGACTGAAGTAAGGCTGCCAAGAGGACTTGAAAGCGGGGCAGAATTGCAGGAAACCGATTTCAGGAGGTAGACTGGAATTGCATTGAAAGCATAGGAAAAGAGGCAGAACGTCCACAATGATGCACTTGACCAAAAAGGGCGTATGCGTTTTTTCCTGAATATATTAAGGAAAAAACGCATACGCCCTTTTTGGCCAACCAAGCAAGCTTGCAAAGGAAATCTGCACTACAATGAAGTCTCACTTCCCCCCGGTCAAAAGGGCCATCTGAAAAAAGTGTAAAATCCAGAAAGGCAGGACAGGCCATGGAGAACTGGGAGCCTTGTTATGCTGATGGGCGGGATGTAAATTGCCAACAACCACTCGGGAGAAGTGTATGGTGTTTCCTGAAACATCTAAAAAACAAAGCAACAGAGCCTAGGGCACTTCCACTTATGGTCCTATAGCTTAGGGAAATTAAAATCAAAAAGACACAGCCACCCCAAAGTTTGGGACGCCTCTGTTTACAAGAACCTCGTTTGCAGTACATGTTCAACATCGCAGAAAGTGAAAAATGGATAAAGAAGTTGTGGTATTTACTTACAAAGCAATATCACTCAGCAATGAAATCTATGTCATCAGGCCCTTAGCATCACAATGAGTGGATTCAGGTATGGTGATTCTAACTGAAATAAGTCACACAGAAAAAGAAACATCATAAGATATCAGTAATACACGGAATGTAAACTTGGCTACACAGGAACTGAATTACAGAACAGAACAGGGTCTCAAATTTAGAAAACCAACTTATGCTTGCTTAAGGGTAAAGGTGAGTTGGGGTGCTGCATAAAACCAGAGATTGAAATGAGCACAGATAAAGTTCCTTAAGTCAAATATGGAATAGACAAGAGCTACTCCTTGCTCAACGAAATGGACTCAACACCGCATATTAAACGCCTAAGAATGTACCTGACTAGTAAGTATCTTAAAACCTATGGATTGCTATGTCTCCGAAAGAGAATCAAGCATGTGTACAGGGGCATAAACGCAGCAGTGATAGGATTGGAGAGGTTCGGTGAGCAAATGAAGACCCTTTGAAGTCATATTGCATGGTACCCATTACACGGGTCTCAACTCTCCAGGTTTAAGGTATTCTTCCTTCAGCTAAAACATGCATGTGGAACCCAAGTATGATCAACCATGTGAACGGGAGACGTGTTCAAATATGTCTCAGTTTTCCTCCCCTGGTACTCGGGTGCAACATTCCAGACGCTTTACTAACACTCTCCCCACTTGGAGAGTCAGCGCCTTTAACCTCCTGTTTGGCCCAGTTTGCAATTTCTGCGGAAGATGAACAGGAATAGCGAGAACCAATGAGAGGCTAGCTGGAGGTGTCTGGACGGGCAAATTTAACTCTCATTTCCCACCAGAAAGAGGAATTAACCAAAGGCTCAGCGTGCCGGTGCCGGAACCAGATTAGGGCCTAAAGCCATCCTGCGGTGTTGCGGCCAGGTCACAAGAAAGCGAGTTGAAGAAAGGAGCTCAGGGGCACTGTAATTCACAAACCTGCAGAGTTATAAATGACAGCTATCGTCAAAAATAGACTGAAGTAAGGCTGCCAAGAGGACTTGAAAGCGGGGCAGAATTGCAGGAAACCGATTTCAGGAGGTAGACTGGAATTGCATTGAAAGCATAGGAAAAGAGGCAGAACGTCCACAATGATGCACTTGGCCAAAAAGGGCGTATGCGTATTTTCCTGAATATATTCAGGAAAAAACGCATACGCACTTTTTGGCCAACCAAGCAAGCTTGCAAAGGAAATCTGCACTACAATGAAGTCTCACTTCCTCCCGGTCAAAAGGGCCATCTGAAAAAAGTGTAAAATCCAGAAAGGCAGGACAGGCCATGGAGAACTGGGAGCCTTGTTATGCTGATGGGCGGGATTTAAATTGCCAACAATCACTCGGGAGAAGTGTATGGTGTTTCCTGAAACATCTAAAAAACAAAGCAACAGAGCCTAGGGCACTTCCACTTATGGTCCTATAGCTTAGGGAAATTAAAATCAAAAAGACACAGCCACCCCAAAGTTTGGGACGCCTCCGTTTACAAGAACCTCGTTTACCGTACAAGTTCAATATCACAGAAAGTGAAAAATGGATAAAGAACTTGTGGTACTTACGTACAATGCAGTATCACTCAGCAATGAAATCTATGTCATCAGGCCCGTAGCAGCATAATGAGTGGATTCAGGTACGATGATTCTAACTGCAATAAGTCACACAGAAAAAGAAACATCATAAGATATCACTAATACACGGAATGTAAACTTGGCTACACAGGAACTGCATTCCAAAACAGAACAGGGTCTCAAATTTAGAAAACCAACTTATGCTTGCTTAAGGGGAAAGGTGAGTTGGGGTGCTGCATAAAACCAGAGATTGAAATGAGCACAGATAAAGTTCCTTAAGTCAAATATGGAATAGACAAGAGCTACTCCTTGCTCAACGAAATGGACTCAACACCGCATATTAAACGCCTAAGAATGTACCTGACTAGTAAGTATCGTAAAACCTATGGATTGCTATGTCTGCAAAAGAGAATCAAGCATGTGTACAGGGGCATAAACGCAGCAGTGATAGAATAGGACAGGTTCGGTGAGCAAATGAAGACCCTTTGAAGTCATATTGCATGGACCCATTACACGGGTCTCAACTCTCCAGGTTTAAGGTATTCTTCCTTCAGCTAAAACATGCATGTGGAACCCAAGTATGATCAACCATGTGAACGGGAGACGTGTTCAAATATGTCTCAGTTTTCCTCCCCTGGTACTCGGGTGCAACATTCCAGACGCTTTACTAACACTCTCCCCACTTGGAGAGTCAGCGCCTTTAACCTCCTGTTTGGCCCAGTTTGCAATTTCTGCGGAAGATGAACAGGAATAGCGAGAACCAATGAGAGACTAGCTGCAGGTGTCTGGACGGGCAAATTTAACTCTCATTTCCCACCAGGAAGAGGAAATAACGAAAGGCTCAGTGTGCCGGGCCGGAACCAGATTAGGGCCTGAAGCCATCCTGCGGTGTTGCGGCCAGGTCACAAGAAAGCGAGTTGAAGAAAGGAGCTCAGGGGCACTGTAATTCAGAAACCTGCAGAGTTATAAATGACAGCTATCGTCCAAAAATAGACTGAAGTAAGGCTGCCAAGAGGACTTGAAAGCGGGGCAGAATTGCAGGAAACCGATTTCAGGAGGTAGACTGGAATTGCATTGAAAGCATAGGAAAAGAGGCAGAACGTCCACAATGATGCACTTGGCCAAAAAGGGCGTATGCGTTTTTTCCTGAATATATTCAGGAAAAAACGCATACGCCCTTTTTGGCCAACCAAGCAAGCTTGCAAAGGAGATCTGCACTACAATGAAGTCTCACTTCCCCCCGGTCAAAAGGGCCATCTGAAAAAAGTGTAAAATCCAGAAAGGCAACAGGCCATTGAGAACTGGGAGCCTTGTTATGCTGATGGGCGGGATGTAAATTGCCAACAGACACTTGGGAGAAGTGTATGGTGTTTCCTGAAACATCTAAAAAACAAAACATCAGAGCCTAGGGCACTTCCACTTATGGTCCTATAGTTTAGGGAAATTAAAATCAAAAAGACACAGCCACCCCAAAGTTTGGAATGGCTCTGTTTACAAGAACCTCGTTTACAGTACAAGTTCAACATCGCAGAAAGTGAAAAATGGATAAAGAAGTTTTTGTATTCACTTACAAAGCAATATCACTCAGCAATGAAATCTATGTCATCAGGCCCTTAGCAGCACAATGAGTGAATTCAGGTATGATGATTCTAGCTGAAATACGTCACACAGAAAAAGAAACATCATAAGATATCAGTAATACACGGAATGGAAACTTGGCTACACAGGAACTGAATTACAGAACAGAACAGGGTCTCAAATTTAGAAAACCAACTTATGCTTGCTTAAGGGTAAAGGTGAGTTGGGGTGCTGCATAAAACCAGAGATTGAAATGAGCACAGATAAAGTTCCTTAAGTCAAATATGGAATAGACAAGAGCTACTCCTTGCTCAACGAAATGGATTCAACACCGCATATTAAACACCTAAGAATGTACCTGACTAGTAAGTATCTTGAAACCTATGGATTGCTATGTCTCCGAAAGAGAATCAAGCATGTGTACAGGGGCATAAACGCAGCAGTGATAGGATTGGAGAGGTTCGGTGAGCAAATGAAGACCCTTTGAAGTCATATTGCATGGTACCCATTCCACGGGTTTCAACTACCCAGGTTTTAGGTATTCTTCCTTCAGCTAAAACATGCATGTGGAACCTAGAGTATGATCAACCATGTGATCGGGAGATGTGTTCAAATATGTCTCAGTTTTCCTCCCCTGGTACTCGGGTGCAACATTCCAGACGCTTTACTAACACTCTCCCCACTTGGAGAGTCAGTCCCTTTAATCTCCTGTTTGGCCCAGTTTGCAATTTCTGCGGAAGATGAACAGGAATAGCGAGAACCAATGAGAGGCTAGCTGGAGGTGTCTGGACGGGCAAATTTAACTCTCATTTCCCACCAGGAAGAGGAATTAACCAAAGGCTCAGCATGCCGGGCCGGAACCAGATTAGGGCCTGAAGCCATCCTGCGGTGTTGCGGCCAGGTCACAAGAAAGCGAGTTGAAGAAAGGAGCTCAGGGGCACTGTAATTCACAAACCTGCAGAGTTATAAATGACAGCTATCGTCCAAAAATAGACTGAAGTAAGGCTGCCAAGAGGACTTGAAAGTGGGGCAGAATTGCAGGAAACCGATTTCAGGAGGTAGACTGGAATTGCATTGAAAGCATAGGAAAAGAGGCAGAACGTCCACAATGATGCACTTGGCCAAAAAGGGCGTATGCGTTTTTTCCTGAATATATTCAGGAAAAAATGCATACGCCCTTTTTGGCCAACCAAGCAAGCTTGCAAAGGAAATCTGCACTACAATGAAGTCTCACTTCCCCCCGGTCAAAAGGGCCATCTGAAAAAAGTGTAAAATCCAGAAAGGCAGGACAGGCCATGGAGAACTGGGAGCCTTGTTATGCTGTAGGGCGGGATGTAAATTGCCAACAACCACTCGGGAGAAGTGTATGGTGTTTCCTGAAACATCTAAAAAACAAAGCAACAGAACCTAGGGCACTTCCACTTATGGTCCTATAGCTTAAGGAAATTAAAATCAAAAAGACACAGCCACCCCAAAGTTTGGAACGGCTCTGTTTACAAGAACCTCGTTTACAGTACAAGTTCAACATCGCAGAAAGTGAAAAATGGATAAAGAAGTTGTGGTATTTACTTACAAAGCAATATCACTCAGCAATGAAATCTGTGTCATCAGGCCCTTAGCAGCACAATGAGTGGATTCAGGTATGATGATTCTAACTGAAATAAGTCACACAGAAAAAGAAACATCATAAGATATCAGTAATACACGGAATGGAAACTTGGCTACACAGGAACTGAATTACAGAACAGAACAGGGTCTCAAATTTAGAAAACCAACTTATGCTTGCTTAAGGGTAAAGGTGAGTTGGGGTGCTGCATAAAACCAGAGATTGAAATGAGCACAGATAAAGTTCCTTAAGTCAAATATGGAATAGACAAGAGCTACTCCTTGCTCAACGAAATGGATTCAACACCGCATATTAAACGCCTAAGAATGTACCTGACTAGTAAGTATCTTAAAACCTATGGATTGCTATGTCTCCGAAAGAGAATCAAGCATGTGTACAGGGGCATAAACGCAGCAGTGATAGGATTGGAGAGGTTCGGTGAGCAAATGAAGACCCTTTGAAGTCATATTGCATGATACCCATTCCACGAGTTTCAACTACCCAGGTTTAAGGTATTCTTCCTTCAGCTAAAACATGCATGAGGAACCTAGAGTATGATCAACCATGTGATCGGGAGACGTGTTGAAATATGTCTCAGTTTTCCTCCCCTGGTACTCGGGTGCAACATTCCAGATGCTTTACTAAGACTCTCACCACTTGGAGAGTCAGTCCCTTTAACCTCCTGTTTGGCCCAGTTTGCAATTTCTGCGGAAGATGAACAGGAATAGCGAGAACCAATGAGAGGCTAGCTGGAGGTGTCTGGACGGGCAAATTTAACTCTCATTTCCCACCAGGAAGAGGAATTAACCAAAGGCTCAGCATGCCGGGCCGGAACCAGATTAGGGCCTGAAGCCATCCTGCGGTGTTGCGGCCAGGTCACAAGAAAGCGAGTTGAAGAAAGGAGCTCAGGGGCACTGTAATTCACAAACCTGCAGAGTTATAAATGACAGCTATCGTCCAAAAATAGACTGAAGTAAGGCTGCCAAGAGGACTTGAAAGCGGGGCAGAATTGCAGGAAACCGATTTCAGGAGGTAGACTGGAATTGCATTGAAAGCATAGGAAAAGAGGCAGAACGTCCACAATGATGCACTTGGCCAAAAAGGGCGTATGCGTTTTTTCCTGAATATATTCAGGAAAAAACGCATACGCCCTTTTTGGCCAACCAAGCAAGCTTGCAAAGGAAATCTGCACTACAATGAAGTCTCACTTCCCCCCGGTCAAAAGGGCCATCTGAAAAAAGTGTAAAATCCAGAAAGGCAGGACATGCCATGGAGAACTGGGAGCCTTGTTATGCTGATGGGCGGGATGTAAATTGCCAACAACCACTCGGGAGAAGTGTATGGTGTTTCCTGAAACATCTAAAAAACAAAGCAACAGAGCCTAGGGCACTTCCACTTATGGTCCTATAGCTTAGGGAAATTAAAATCAAAAAGACACAGCCACCCCAAAGTTTGGAACGGCTCTGTTTACAAGAACCTCGTTTACAGTACAAGTTCAACATCGCAGAAAGTGAAAAATGGATAAAGAAGTTGTGGTATTTACTTACAAAGCAATATCACTCAGCAATGAAATCTGTGTCATCAGGCCCTTAGCAGCACAATGAGTGGATTCAGGTATGATGATTCTAACTGAAATAAGTCACACAGAAAAAGAAACATCATAAGATATCAGTAATACACGGAATGGAAACTTGGCTACACAGGAACTGAATTACAGAACAGAACAGGCTCTCAAATTTAGAAAACCAACTTATGCTTGCTTAAGGGTAAAGGTGAGTTGGGGTGCTGCATAAAACCAGAGATTGAAATGAGCACAGATAAAGTTCCTTAAGTCAAATATGGAATAGACAAGAGCTACTCCTTGCTCAACGAAATGGATTCAACACCGCATATTAAACGCCTAAGAATGTACCTGACTAGTAAGTATCTTAAAACCTATGGATTGCTATGTCTCCGAAAGAGAATCAAGCATGTGTACAGGGGCATAAACGCAGCAGTGATAGGATTGGAGAGGTTCGGTGAGCAAATGAAGACCCTTTGAAGTCATATTGCATGGTACCCATTCCACGGGTTTCAACTATCCAGGTTTTAGGTATTCTTCCTTCAGCTAAAACATGCATGTGGAACCTAGAGTATGATCAACCATGTGATCGGGAGACGTGTTCAAATATGTCTCAGTTTTCCTCCCCTGGTACTCGGGTGCAACATTCCAGACGCTTTACTAACACTCTCCCCACTTGGAGAGTCAGTCCCTTTAACCTCCTGTTTGGCCCAGTTTGCAATTTCTGCGGAAGATGAACAGGAATAGCGAGAACCAATGAGAGGCTAGCTGGAGGTGTCTGGACGGGCAAATTTAACTCTCATTTCCCACCAGGAAGAGGAATTAACCAAAGGCTCAGCATGCCGGGCCGGAACCAGATTAGGGCCTGAAGCCATCCTGCGGTGGTGCGGCCAGGTCACAAGAAAGCGAGTTGAAGAAAGGAGCTCAGGGGCACTGTAATTCACAAACCTGCAGAGTTATAAATGACAGCTATCGTCCAAAAATAGACTGAAGTAAGGCTGCCAAGAGGACTTGAAAGCGGGGCAGAATTGCAGGAAACCGATTTCAGGAGGTAGACTGGAATTGCATTGAAAGCATAGGAAAAGAGGCAGAACGTCCACAATGATGCACTTGGCCAAAAAGGGCGTATGCATTTTTTCCTGAATATATTCAGGAAAAAACGCATACGCACTTTTTGGCCAACCAAGCAAGCTTGCAAAGGAAATCTGCACTACAATGAAGTCTCACTTCCCCCCGGTCAAAAGGGCCATCTGAAAAAAGTGTAAAATCCAGAAAGGCAGGACAGGCCATGGAGAACTGGGAGCCTTGTTATGCTGATGGGCGGGATGTAAATTGCCAACAACCACTCGGGAGAAGTGTATGGTGTTTCCTGAAACATCTAAAAAACAAAGCAACAGAGCCTAGGGCACTTCCACTTATGGTCCTATAGCTTAGGGAAATTAAAATCAAAAAGACACAGCCACCCCAAAGTTTGGAATGGCTCTGTTTACAAGAACCTCGTTTACAGTACAAGTTCAACATCGCACAAAGTGAAAAATGGATAAAGAAGTTGTGGTATTCACTTACAAAGCAATATCTCTCAGCAATGAAATCTATGTCATCAGGCCCTTAGCAGCACAATGAGTGGATTCAGGTATGATGATTCTAACTGAAATAAGTCACACAGAAAAAGAAACATCATAAGATATCAGTAATACACGGAATGGAAACTTGGCTACACAGGAACTGAATTACAGAACAGAACAGGGTCTCAAATTTAGAAAAACAACTTATGCTTGCTTAAGGGTAAAGGTGAGTTGGGGTGCTACATAAAACCAGAGATTGAAATGAGCACAGATAAAGTTCCTTAAGCCAAATATGGAATAGACAAGAGCTACTCCTTGCTCAACGAAATGGACTCAACACCGCATATTAAACGCCTAAGAATGTACCTGACTTGTAAGTATCTTAAAACCTATGGATTGCTATGACTCCGAAAGAGAATCAAGCATGTGTACAGGGGCATAAACGCAGCAGTGATAGGATTGGAGAGGTTCGGTGAGCAAATGAAGACCCTTTGAAGTCATATTGCATGGTACCCATTCCACGGGTTTCAACTACCCAGGTTTAAGGTATTCTTCCTTCAGCTAAAACATGCATGTGGAACCTAAAGTATGATCAACCATGTGATCGGGAGACGTGTTCAAATATGTCTCAGTTTTCCTCCCCTGGTACTCGGGTGCAACATTCCAGACGCTTTACTAACACTCTCCCCACTTGGAGAGTCAGTCCCTTTAACCTCCTGTTTGGCCCAGTTTGCAATTTCTGCGGAAGATGAACAGGAATAGCGAGAACCAATGAGAGGCTAGCTGGAGGTGTCTGGACGGGCAAATTTAACTCTCATTTCCCACGAGGAAGAGGAAATAACCAAAGGCTCAGCGTGCCGTCCCGGAACCAGATTAGTGCCAGAAGCCATCCTGCGGTGTTGCGGCCAGGTCACAAGAAAGCAAGTTGAAGAAAGGAGCGCAGGGGCACTGTAATTCACAAACCTGCAGAGTTATAAATGACAGCTATCGTCCAAAAATAGACTGAAGTAAGGCTGCCAAGAGGACTTGAAAGCGGGGCAGAATTGCAGGAAACCGATTTCAGGAGGGAGACTGGAATTGCATTGAAAGCATAGGAAAAGAGGCAGAACGTCCACAATGATGCACTTGGCCAAAAAGGGCGTATGCGTTTTTTCCTGAATATATTCAGGAAAAAACGCATACGCCCTTTTTGGCCAACCAAGCAAGCTTGCAAAGGAAATCTGCACTACAATGAAGTCTCACTTCCCCCCGGTCAAAAGGGCCATCTGAAAAAAGTGTAAAATCCAGAAAGGCAGGACAGGCCATGGAGAACTGGGAGCCTTGTTATGCTGATGGGCAGGATGTAAATTGCCAACAACCACTGGGGAGAAGTGTATGGTGTTTCCTGAAACATCTAAAAAACAAAGCAACAGAACCTAGGGCACTTCCACTTATGGTCCTATAGCTTAGGGAAATTAAAATCAAAAAGACACAGCCACCCCAAAGTTTGGAACGGCTCTGTTTACAAGAACCTCGTTTACAGTATAAGTTCAACATCGCAGAAAGTGAAAAATGGATAAAGAAGTTGTGGTATTTACTTACAAAGCAATATCACTCAGCAATGAAATCTGTGTCATCAGGCCCTTAGCAGCACAATGAGTGGATTCAGGTATGATGATTCTAACTGAAATAAGTCACACAGAAAAAGAAACATCATAAGATATCAGTAATACACGGAATGGAAACTTGGCTACACAGGAACTGAATTACAGAACAGAACAGGGTCTCAAATTTAGAAAACCAACTTATTCTTGCTTAAGGGTAAAGGTGAGTTAGGGTGCTGCATAAAACCAGAGATTGAAATGAGCACAGATAAAGTTCCTTAAGCCAAATATGGAATAGACAAGAGCTACTCCTTGCTCAACGAAATGGACTCAACACCACATATTAAACGCCTAAGAATGTACCTGACTAGTAAGTATCTTAAAACCTATGGATTGCTATGTCTCCGAAAGAGAATCAAGCATGTGTACAGGGGCATAAACGCAGCAGTGATAGGATTGGAGAGGTTCGGTGAGCAAATGAAGACCCTTTGAAGTCATATTGCATGGTACCCATTCCACGGGTTTCAACTATCCAGGTTTTAGGTATTCTTCCTTCAGCTAAAACATGCATGTGGAACCTAGAGTATGATCAACCATGTGATCGGGAGACGTGTTCAAATATGTCTCAGTTTTCCTCCCCTGGTACTCGGGTGCAACATTCCAGACGCTTTACTAACACTCTCCCCACTTGGAGAGTCAGTCCCTTTAACCTCCTGTTTGGCCCAGTTTGCAATTTCTGCGGAAGATGAACAGGAATAGCGAGAACCAATGAGAGGCTAGCTGGAGGTGTCTGGACGGGCAAATTTAACTCTCATTTCCCACCACGAAGAGGAATTAACCAAAGGCTCAGCATGCCGGGCCGGAACCAGATTAGGGCCTGAAGCCATCCTGCGGTGGTGCGGCCAGGTCACAAGAAAGCGAGTTGAAGAAAGGAGCTCAGGGGCACTGTAATTCACAAACCTGCAGAGTTATAAATGACAGCTATCGTCCAAAAATAGACTGAAGTAAGGCTGCCAAGAGGACTTGAAAGCGGGGCAGAATTGCAGGAAACCGATTTCAGGAGGTAGACTGGAATTGCATTGAAAGCATAGGAAAAGAGGCAGAACGTCCACAATGATGCACTTGGCCAAAAAGGGCGTATGCGTTTTTTCCTGAATATATTCAGGAAAAACGCATACGCACTTTTTGGCCAACCAAGCAAGCTTGCAAAGGAAATCTGCACTACAATGAAGTCTCACTTCCCCCCGGTCAAAAGGGCCATCTGAAAAAAGTGTAAAATCCAGAAAGGCAGGACAGGCCATGGAGAACTGGGAGCCTTGTTATGCTGATGGGCGGGATGTAAATTGCCAACAACCACTCGGGAGAAGTGTATGGTGTTTCCTGAAACATCTAAAAAACAAAGCAACAGAGCCTAGGGCACTTCCACTTATGGTCCTATAGCTTAGGGAAATTAAAATCAAAAAGACACAGCCACCCCAAAGTTTGGAATGGCTCTGTTTACAAGAACCTCGTTTACAGTACAAGTTCAACATCGCACAAAGTGAAAAATGGATAAAGAAGTTGTGGTATTCACTTACAAAGCAATATCTCTCAGCAATGAAATCTTTGTCATCAGGCCCTTAGCAGCACAATGAGTGGATTCAGGTATGATCATTCTAACTGAAATAAGTCACACAGAAAAAGAAACATCATAAGATATCAGTAATACACGGAATGGAAACTTGGCTACACAGGAACTGAATTACAGAACAGAACAGGGTCTCAAATTTAGAAAAACAACTTATGCTTGCTTAAGGGTAAAGGTGAGTTGGGGTGCTGCATAAAACCAGAGATTGAAATGAGCACAGATAAAGTTCCTTAAGCCAAATATGGAATAGACAAGAGCTACTCCTTGCTCAACGAAATGGACTCAACACCGCATATTAAACGCCTAAGAATGTGCCTGACTTGTAAGTATCTTAAAACCTATGGATTGCTATGACTCCGAAAGAGAATCAAGCATGTGTACAGGGGCATAAACGCAGCAGTGATAGGATTGGAGAGGTTCGGTGAGCAAATGAAGACCCTTTGAAGTCATATTGCATGGTACCCATTCCACGGGTTTCAACTACCCAGGTTTAAGGTATTCTTCCTTCAGCTAAAACATGCATGTGGAACCTAAAGTATGATCAACCATGTGATCGGGAGACGTGTTCAAATATGTCTCAGTTTTCCTCCCCTGGTACTCGGGTGCAACATTCCAGACGCTTTACTAACACTCTCCCCACTTGGAGAGTCAGTCCCTTTAACCTCCTGTTTGGCCCAGTTTGCAATTTCTGCGGAAGATGAACAGGAATAGCGAGAACCAATGAGAGACTAGCTGGAGGTGTCTGGACGGGCAAATTTAACTCTCATTTCCCACCAGGAAGAGGAATTAACCAAAGGCTCAGCATGCCGGGCCGGAACCAGATTAGGGCCTGAAGCCATCCTGCGGTGTTGCGGCCAGGTCACAAGAAAGCGAGTTGAAGAAAGGAGCTCAGGGGCACTGTAATTCACAAACCTGCAGAGTTATAAATGACAGCTATCGTCCAAAAATAGACTGAAGTAAGGCTGCCAAGAGGACTTGAAAGCGGGGCAGAATTGCAGGAAACCGATTTCAGGAGGTAGACTGGAATTGCATTGAAAGCATAGGAAAAGAGGCAGAACGTCCACAATGATGCACTTAGCCAAAAAGGGCGTATGCGTTTTTTCCTGAATATATTCAGGAAAAAACGCATACGCCCTTTTTGGCCAACCAAGCAAGCTTGCAAAGGAAATCTGCACTACAATGAAGTCTCACTTCCCCCCGGTCAAAAGGGCCATCTGAAAAACGTGTAAAATCCAGAAAGGCAGGACAGGCCATGGAGAACTGGGAGCCTTGTTATGCTGATGGGCGGGATGTAAATTGCCAACAGACACTCGGGAGAAGTGTATGGTGTTTCCTGAAACATCTAAAAAACAAAGCAACAGAGCCTAGGGCACTGCCACTTATGGTCCTATAGCTTAGGGAAATTAAAATCAAAAAGACACAGCCACCCCAAATTTTGAGACGCCTCTGTTTACAAGAACCTCGTTTACAGTACAAGTTCAACATCGCAGAAAGTGAAAAATGGATAAAGAAGTTGTGGTATTAACTTACAAAGCAATATCACTCAGCAATGAAATCCATGTCATCAGGCCCTTAGCAGCACAATGAGTGGATTCAGGTATGATGATTCTAACTGAAATAAGTCACACAGAAAAAGAAACATCATAAGATATCAGTAATACACGGAATGTAAACTTGGCTACACAGGAACTGAATTACAGAACAGAACAGGGTCTCAAATTTAGAAAACCAACTTATTCTTGCTTAAGGGTAAAGGTGAGTTGGGGTGCTGCATAAAACCAGAGATTGAAATGAGCACAGATAAAGTTCCTTAAGCCAAATATGGAATAGACAAGAGCTACTCCTTGCTCAACGAAATGGACTCAACACCCCATATTAAACGCCTAAGAATGTACCTGACTAGTAAGTATCTTAAAACCTATGGATTGCTATGTCTCCAAAAGAGAATCAAGCATGTGTACAGGGGCATAAACGCAGCAGTGATAGGATTGGAGAGGTTCGGTGAGCAAATGAAGACCCTTTGAAGTCATATTGCATGGTACC
Source organism: Delphinus delphis (assembly GCF_949987515.2). Classification (NCBI taxonomy): domain Eukaryota; kingdom Metazoa; phylum Chordata; class Mammalia; order Artiodactyla; family Delphinidae; genus Delphinus; species Delphinus delphis. Next base: position 2,150,506 of record NW_027192650.1, read on the forward strand.
CATTCCACGGGTTTCAACTACCCAGGTTTAAGGTATTCTTCCTTCAGCTAAAACATGCATGTGTAACCTAGAGTATGATCAACCATGTGATCGGGAGACGTGTTCAAATATGTCTCAGTTTTCGTACCCTGGTACTCGGGTGCAACATTCCAGACGCTTTACTAACTCTCTCCCGACTTGGAGAGTCAGTCATTTAACCTCCTGTTTGGCACAGTTTGCAATTTCTGCGGAAGATGAACAGGAATAGCGAGAACCAATGAGAGGCTAGCTGGAGGTGTCTGGACGGGCAAATTTAACTCTCATTTCCCACGAGGAAGAGGAAATAACCAAAGGCTCAGCGTGCCGGGCCGGAACCAGATTAGGGCCTGAAGCCATCCTGCGGTGTTGCGGCCAGGTCACAAGAAAGCAAGTTGAAGAAAGGAGCGCAGGGGCACTGTAATTCACAAACCTGCAGAGTTATAAATGACAGCTATCGTCCAAAAATAGACTGAAGTAAGGCTGCCAAGAGGACTTGAAAGCGGGGCAGAATTGCAGGAAACCGATTTCAGGAGGGAGACTGGAATTGCATTGAAAGCATAGGAAAAGAGGCAGAACGTCCACAATGATGCACTTGGCCAAAAAGGGCGTATGCGTTTTTTCCTGAATATATTCAGGAAAAAACGCATACGCCCTTTTTGGCCAACCAAGCAAGCTTGCAAAGCAAATCTGCACTACAATGAAGTCTCACTTCCCCCCGGTCAAAAGGGCCATCTGAAAAATGTGTAAAATCCAGAAAGGCAGGACAGGCCATGGAGAACTGGGAGCCTTGTTATGCTGATGGGCGGGATGTAAATTGCCAACAACCACTTGGGAGAAGTGTATGGTGTTTCCTGAAACATCTAAAAAACAAAGCAACAGAACCTAGGGCACTGCCACTTATGGTCCTATAGCTTAGGGAAATTAAAATCAAAAAGACACAGCCACCCCAAAGTTTGGAACGGCTCTGTTTACAAGAACCTCGTTTACAGTATAAGTTCAACATCGCAGAAAGTGAAAAATGGATAAAGAAGTTGTGGTATTTACTTACAAAGCAATATCACTCAGCAATGAAATCTGTGTCATCAGGCCCTTAGCAGCACAATGAGTGGATTCAGGTATGATGATTCTAACTGAAATAAGTCACACAGAAAAAGAAACATCATAAGATATCAGTAATACACGGAATGTAAACTTGGCTACACAGGAACTGAATTACAGAACAGAACAGGGTCTCAAATTTAGAAAACCAACTTATTCTTGCTTAAGGGTAAAGGTGAGTTGGGGTGCTGCATAAAACCAGAGATTGAAATGAGCACAGATAAAGTTCCTTAAGCCAAATATGGAATAGACAAGAGCTACTCCTTGCTCAACGAAATGGACTCAACACTGCATATTAAACGCCTAAGAATGTGCCTGACTTGTAAGTATCTTAAAACCTATGGATTGCTATGACTCCGAAAGAGAATCAAGCATGTGTACAGGGGCATAAATGCAGCAGTGATAGGATTGGAGAGGTTCGGTGAGCAAATGAAGACCCTTTGAAGTCATATTGCATGGTACCCATTCCACGGGTTTCAACTACCCAGGTTTAAGGTATTCTTCCTTCAGCTAAAACATGCATGTGGAACCTAAAGTATGATCAACCATGTGATCGGGAGACGTGTTCAAATATGTCTCAGTTTTCCTCCCCTGGTACTCGGGTGCAACATTCCAGACGCTTTACTAACACTCTCCCCACTTGGAGAGTCAGTCCCTTTAACCTCCTGTTTGGCCCAGTTTGCAATTTCTGCGGAAGATGAACAGGAATAGCGAGAACCAATGAGAGACTAGCTGGAGGTGTCTGGACGGGCAAATTTAACTCTCATTTCCCACCAGGAAGAGGAATTAACCAAAGGCTCAGCATGCCGGGCCGGAACCAGATTAGGGCCTGAAGCCATCCTGCGGTGTTGCGGCCAGGTCACAAGAAAGCGAGTTGAAGAAAGGAGCTCAGGGGCACTGTAATTCACAAACCTGCAGAGTTATAAATGACAGCTATCGTCCAAAAATAGACTGAAGTAAGGCTGCCAAGAGGACTTGAAAGCGGGGCAGAATTGCAGGAAACCGATTTCAGGAGGTAGACTGGAATTGCATTGAAAGCATAGGAAAAGAGGCAGAACGTCCACAATGATGCACTTAGCCAAAAAGGGCGTATGCGTTTTTTCCTGAATATATTCAGGAAAAAACGCATACGCCCTTTTTGGCCAACCAAGCAAGCTTGCAAAGGAAATCTGCACTACAATGAAGTCTCACTTCCCCCCGGTCAAAAGGGCCATCTGAAAAACGTGTAAAATCCAGAAAGGCAGGACAGGCCATGGAGAACTGGGAGCCTTGTTATGCTGATGGGCGGGATGTAAATTGCCAACAGACACTCGGGAGAAGTGTATGGTGTTTCCTGAAACATCTAAAAAACAAAGCAACAGAGCCTAGGGCACTGCCACTTATGGTCCTATAGCTTAGGGAAATTAAAATCAAAAAGACACAGCCACCCCAAATTTTGAGACGCCTCTGTTTACAAGAACCTCGTTTACAGTACAAGTTCAACATCGCAGAAAGTGAAAAATGGATAAAGAAGTTGTGGTATTAACTTACAAAGCAATATCACTCAGCAATGAAATCCATGTCATCAGGCCCTTAGCAGCACAATGAGTGGATTCAGGTATGATGATTCTAACTGAAATAAGTCACACAGAAAAAGAAACATCATAAGATATCAGTAATACACGGAATGTAAACTTGGCTACACAGGAACTGAATTACAGAACAGAACAGGGTCTCAAATTTAGAAAACCAACTTATTCTTGCTTAAGGGTAAAGGTGAGTTGGGGTGCTGCATAAAACCAGAGATTGAAATGAGCACAGATAAAGTTCCTTAAGCCAAATATGGAATAGACAAGAGCTACTCCTTGCTCAACGAAATGGACTCAACACCCCATATTAAACGCCTAAGAATGTACCTGACTAGTAAGTATCTTAAAACCTATGGATTGCTATGTCTCCAAAAGAGAATCAAGCATGTGTACAGGGGCATAAACGCAGCAGTGATAGGATTGGAGAGGTTCGGTGAGCAAATGAAGACCCTTTGAAGTCATATTGCATGGTACCCATTCCACGGGTTTCAACTACCCAGGTTTAAGGTATTCTTCCTTCAGCTAAAACATGCATGTGTAACCTAGAGTATGATCAACCATGTGATCGGGAGACGTGTTCAAATATGTCTCAGTTTTCCTCCCCTGGTACTCGGGTGCAACATTCCAGACGCTTTACTAACACTCTCCCCACTTGGAGAGTCAGTCCCTTTAACCTCCTGTTTGGCCCAGTTTGCAATTTCTGTGGAAGATGAACAGGAATAGCGAGAACCAATGAGAGGCTAGCTGGAGGTGTTTGGACGGGCAAATTTAACTCTCATTTCCCACCAGGAAGAGGAAATAACCAAAGGCTCAGCGTGCCGTACCAGAACCAGATTAGGGCCTGAAGCCATCCTGCGGTGTTGCGGCCAGGTCACAAGAAAGCGAGTTGAAGAAAGGAGCTCAGGGGCACTGTTATTCACAAACCTGCAGAGTTATAAATGACAGCTATCGTCCAAAAATATACTGAAGTAAGGCTGCCAAGAGGACTTGAAAGCGGGGCAGAATTGCAGGAAACCGATTTCAGGAGGTAGACTGGAATTGCATTGAAAGCATAGGAAAAGAGGCAGAACGTCCACAATGATGCACTTGGCCAAAAAGGGCATATGCGTTTTTTCCTGAATATATTCAGGAAAAAACGGATACGCCCTTTTTGGCCAACCAAGCAAGCTTGCAAAGGAAATCTGCACTACAATGAAGTCTCACTTCCCCCCGGTCAAAAGGGCCATCGGAAAAAAGTGTAAAATCCAGAAAGGCAGGACAGGCCATGGAGAACTGGGAGCCTTGTTATGCTGATGGGCGGGATGTAAATTGCCAACAACCACTCGGGAGAAGTGTATGGTGTTTCCTGAAACATCTAAAAAACAAAGCAACAGAACCTAGGGCACTTCCACTTATGGTCCTATAGCTTAGGGAAATTAAAATCAAAAAGACACAGCCACCCCAAAGTTTGGAACGGCTCTGTTTACAAGAACCTCCTTTACAGTACAAGTTCAACATCGCAGAAAGTGAAAAATGGATAAAGAAGTTGTGGTATTTACTTACAAAGCAATATCACTCAGCAATGAAATCTGTGTAACAAGGCCCTTAGCAGCACAATGAGTGGATTCAGGTACGATGATTCTAACTGAAATAAGTCACACAGAAAAAGAAACATCATAAGATATCAGTAATACACGGAATGTAAACTTGGCTACAGAGGAACTGAATTACAGAACAGAACAGGGTCTCAAATTTAGAAAACCAACTTATGCTTGCTTAAGGGTAAAGGTGAGTTGGGGTGCTGCAGAACGGGAGACGTGTTCAAATATGTCTCAGTTTTCCTCCCCTAGTACTCGGGTGCAACGTTCCAGACGCTTTACTAACACTCTCCCGACTTGGAGAGTCAGTCCCTTTAAACTCCTGTTTGGCCCAGTTTGCAATTTCTGCAGAAGATGAACAGGAATAGCAAGAACCAATGAGAGACTAGCTAGAGGTGTCTGGACGGGCAAATTTAACTCTCATTTCCCACCAGGAAGAGGAATTAACCAAAGGCTCAGCATGCCGGGCCGTAACCAGATTAGGGCCTGAAGCCATCCTGCGGTGTTGCGGCCAGGTCACAAGAAAGCGAGTTGAAGAAAGGAGCTCAGGGGCACTGTAATTCACAAACCTGCAGAGTTATAAATGACAGCTATCGTCCAAAAATAGACTGAAGTAAGGCTGCCAAGAGGACTTGAAAGCGGGGCAGAATTGCAGGAAACCGATTTCAGGAGGTAGACTGGAATTGCATTGAAAGCATAGGAAAAGAGGCAGAACGTCCACAATGATGCACTTGGCCAAACAGGGCGTATGCGTTTTTTCCTGAATATATTCAGGAAAACACGCATACGCCCTTTTTGGCCAACCAAGCAAGCTTGCAAAGGAAATGTGCACTACAATGAAGTCTCACTTCCCCCCGGTCAAAAGGGCCATCTGAAAAAAGTGTAAAATCCAGAAAGGCAACAGGCCATGGAGAACTGGGAGCCTTGTTATGCTGATGGGCGGGATGTAAATTGCCAACAGACACTCGGGAGAAGTGTATGGTGTTTCCTGAAACATCTAAAAAACAAAGCAACAGAGCCTAGGGCACTTCCACTTATGGTCCTATAGCTTAGGGAAATTAAAATCAAAAAGACACAGCCACCTCAAAGTTTGGGACGCCTCTGTTTACAAGAACCTCGTTTACCGTACAAGTTCAATATCACAGAAAGTGAAAAATGGATAAAGAACTTGTGGTACTTACGTACAATGCAGTATCACTCAGCAATGAAATCTATGTCATCAGGCCCGTATCAGCATAATGAGTGGATTCAGGTACGATGATTCTAACTGAAATAAGTCACACAGAAAAAGAAACATCATAAGATATCACTAATAAACGGAATGTAAACTTGGCTACACAGGAACTGAATTCCAAAACAGAACAGGTTCTCAAATTTAGAAAACCAACTTATGCTTGCTTAAGGGGGAACGTGAGTTGGGTTGCTGCATAAAACCAGAGATTGAAATGAGCACAGATAAAGTTCCTTAAGCCAAATATGGAATAGACAAGAGCTACTCCTTGCTCAACGAAATGGACTCAACACCGCATATTAAACGCCTAAGAATGTACCTGACTAGTAAGTATCTTAAAACCTATGGATTGCTATGTCTCTGAAAGAGAATCAAGCATGTGTACAGGGGCATAAACGCAGCAGTGATAGGATTGGAGAGGTTCGGTGAGCAAATGAAGACCCTTTGAAGTCATATTGCATGGTACCCTTTCCACGGGTTTAAACTACCCAGGTTTAAGGTTTTCTTCCTTCAGCTAAAACATGCATGTGGAACCTAGAGTATGATCAACCATGTGATTGGGAGACGTGTTCAAATATGTCTCAGTTTTCCTCCCCTGGTACTCGGGTGCAACATTCCAGACGCTTTACTAACACTCTCCCGACTTGGAGAGTCAGCGCCTTTAACCTCCTGTTTGGCCCAGTTTGCAATTTCTGCGGAAGATGAACAGGAATAGCGAGAAACAATGAGAGACTAGCTGGAGGTGTCTGGACGGGCAAATTTAACTCTCATTTCCCACCAGGAAGAGGAAATAAACAAAGGCTCAGCGTGCCGTGCCGGAACCAGATTAGGGCCTGAAGCCATCCTGCGGTGTTGCGGCCAGGTCACAAGAAAGCGAGTTGAAGAAAGGAGCTCAGGGGCACTGTAATTCACAAACCTGCAGAGTTATAAATGACAGCTATCGTCCAAAAATAGACAGAAGTAAGGCTGCCAAGAGGACTTGAAAACGGGGCAGAATTGCAGGAAACCGATTTCAGGAGGTAGACTGGAATTGCATTGAAAGCATAGGAAAAGAGGCAGAACGTCCACAATGATGCACTTGGCCAAAAAGGGCGTATGCGTTTTTTCCTGAATATATTCAGGAAAAAATGCATACGCCCTTTTTGGCCAACCAAGCAAGCTTGCAAAGGAAATCTGCACTACAATGAAGTCTCACTTCCCCCGGGTCAAAAGGGCCATCTGAAAAAATTGTAAAATCCAGAAAGGCAGGACAGGCCATGGAGAACTGGGAGCCTTGTTATGCTGATGGGCGGGATGTAAATTGCCAACAGACACTTGGGAGAAGTGTATGGTGTTTCCTGAAACATCTAAAAAACAAAGCAACAGAGCCTAGGGCACTTCCACTTATGGTCCTATAGCTTAGGGAAATTAAAATCAAAAAGACACAGCCACCCCAAAGTTTGGGACGCCTCTGTTTACAAGAACCTCGTTTACCGTACAAGTTCAATATCACAGAAAGTGAAAAATGGATAAAGAACTTGTGGTACTTACGTACAATGCAGTATCACTCAGCAATGAAATCTATGTCATCAGGCCCGTAGCAGCATAATGAGTGGATTCAGGTACGATGATTCTAACTGAAATAAGTCACACAAAAAAAGAAACATCAAAAGATATCACTAATGCACGGAATGTAAACTTGGCTACACTGGAACTGAATTCCAAAACAGAACAGGGTCTCAAATTTAGAAAACCAACTTATGTTTGCTTAAGGGGAAAGGTGAGTTAGGGTGCTGCATAAAACCAGAGATTGAAATGAGCACAGATAAAGTTCCTTAAGCCAAATATGGAACAGACAAGAGCTACTCCTTGCTCAACGAAATGGACTCAACACCCCATATTAAACGCCTAAGAATGTACCTGACTAGTAAGTATCTTAAAAGCTAGGGATTGCTATGTCTCCGAAAGAGAATCAAGCGTGTGTACTGGGGCATAAATGCAGCAGTGATAGGATTGGAGAGGTTCGGTGAGCAAATGAAGACCCTTTGAAGTCATATTGCATGGTACACATTCCACGGGTCTCAACTCTCCAGGTTTAAGGTATTCTTCCTTCAGCTAAAACATGCATGTGGAACCCAGAGTATGATCAACCGTGTGATCGGGAGACATGTTCAAATATGTCTCAGTTTTCATACCCTGGTACTCGGGTGCAACATTCCAGATGCTTTACTAACACTCTCCCTACTTGGAGAGTCAGTGCCTTTAACCTCCTGTATGGCACAGTTTGCAATTTCTGCGGAAGATGAACAGGAATAGTGAGAACCAATGAGAGACTACCTGGAGGTGTCTGAACGGGCAAATTTAACTCTCATTTCCCACCAGGAAGAGGAATTAACCAAAGGCTCAGCGTGCCATGCCGGAACCACATTAGGGCCTGAAGACATCCTGCGGTGTTGCGGCCAGCTCACAAGAAAGCGAGTTGAAGAAAGGAGCTCAGGGGCACTGTAATTCACAAACCTGCAGAGTTATAAATGACACCTATCGTCCAAAAATAGACTGAAGTAAGGCTGCCAAGAGGACTTGAAAGCAGGGCAGAATTGCAGGAAACCAATTTCAGGAGGTAGACAGGAATTGCGTTTCAAGCATAGGAAAAGAGGCAGAACATCCACAGTGATGCACTTGGCCAAAAAGGGCGTATGCGTTTTTTCCTGAATATATTCAGGAAAAAACGCATACGCCCTTTTTGGCCAACCAAGCAAGCTTGCAAAGGAAATCTGCACTACAATGAAGTCTCACTTCCCCCCGGTCAAAAGGGCCATCTGAAAAAAGTGTAAAATCCAGAAAGGCAGGACAGGCCATGGAGAACTGGGAACCTTGTTATGCTGTTGGGCGGGATGTAAATTGCCAACAGCCACTCTGGAGAAGTGTATGGTGTTTCCTGAAACATCTAAAAAACAAAGCAACAGAGCCTAGGGCACTTCCACTTATGGTCCTATAGCTTAGGGAAATTAAAATCAAAAAGACACAGCCACCTCAAAGTTTGGGACGCCTCTGTTTACAAGAACCTCGTTTACCGTACAAATTCAATATCACAGAAAGTGAAAAATGGATAAAGAACTTGTGGTACTTACGTACAATGCAGTATCACTCAGCAATGAAATCTGTGTCACCAGGCCCATAGCAGCATAATGAGTGGATTCGGGTATGGTGATTCTAACTGAAATTAGTCACAAAGAAAAAGAAACATCAAAAAATATCACTAATACATGGAATTTAAACTTGGCTACACAGGAACTGAATTACAAAACAGAACAGGGTCTCAAATTTAGAAAACCACCTTATGCTTGCTTAAGTGGAAAGATGAGTTGGGGTGCTGCATAAAACCAGAGATTGAAATGAGCACAGATAAAGTTCCTTAAGCCAAATATGGAATAGACAAGAGCTACTCCTTGCTCAACGAAATGGACTCAACACCGCATATTAAACGCCTAAGAATATACCTGACTAGTAAGTATCTTAAAACCTATGGATTGCTATGTCTCCAAAAGAGAATCAAGCGTGTGTACAAGGGTCATAAACGCAGCAGTGATAGGATTGGAGAGATTCGGTGAGCAAATGAAGACCCTTTGAAGTCATATTGCATGGTACCCATTCCACTGGTCTCAACTCTCCAGGTTTAAGGTATTCTTTCTTCAGCTAAAACATGCATGTGGAACCCAGAGTATGATCAACCGTGTGATCGGGAGACGTGTTCAAATATGTCTCAGTTTTCGTCCCCTGGTACTTCGGTGCAACATTCCAGACGCTTTACTGACATTCTCCCCACTTGGAGAGTCAGTGCCTTTAACCTCCTGTTTGGCCCAGTTTGCAACTTCTGCGGAAGATGTACAGGAATAGGGAGAACCAATGAGAGACAAGCGCGAGGTGTCTGGACGGGCAAATTTAACTCTAATTTCCCACCAGGATGAGGAATTAACCAAAGGCTCAGCGTGCCGTGCCGGAACCAAATTAGGGCCTGAAGCCATCCTGCGGTGTTGCGGCCAGGTCACAAGAAAGCGAGTTGAAGAAAGGAGCTCAGGGGCACTGTAATTCACAAACCTGCAGAGTTATAAATGACAGCTATCGTCCAAAAATGTACTGAAGTAAGGCTGCCAAGAGGACTTGAAAGCGGGGCAGAATTGCAGGAAACCGATTTCAGGAGGTAGACTGGAATTGCATTGAAAGCGTAGGAAAAGAGGCAGAACGTCCACAATGATGCACTTGGCCAAAAGGGCGTATGCGTTTTTTCCTGAATATATTCAGGAAAAAACGCATACGCCCTTTTTGGCCAACCAAGCAAGCTTGCAAAGGAAATCTGCACTACAATGAAGTCTCACTTCCCCCCGGTCAAAAGGGCCATCAGAATAAAGTGTAAAATCCAGAAAGGCAGGACAGGCCATGGAGAACTGGGAGCCTTGTTATGCTGAATGGCGGGATGTAAATTGCCAACAGACACTCGGGACAAGTGTATGGTGTTTCCTGAAACATCTAAAAAACAAAGCAACAGAGCCTAGGGCACTTCCACTTATGGTCCTATAGCTTAGGGAAATTAATATCAAAAAGACACAGCCACCCCAAAGTTTGGGACGCCTCTGTTTACAAGAACCTCGTTTACCATACAAGTTCAATATCACAGAAAGTGAAAAATGGATAAAGAACTTGTGGTACTTACGTACAATGCAGTATCACTCAGCAATGAAATCTATGTCATCAGGCCCGTAGCAGCATAATGAGTGGATTCAGGTACGATGATTCTAACTGAAATAAGTCACACAAAAAAAGAAACATCAAAAGATATCACTAATGCACGGAATGTAAACTTGGCTACACTGGAACTGAATTCCAAAACAGAACAGGGTCTCAAATTTAGAAAACCAACTTATGCTTGCTTAAGGGGAAAGGTGAGTTGGGGTGCTGCATAAAACCAGAGATTGAAATGAGCACAGATAAAGTTCCTTAAGCCAAATATGGAACAGACAAGAGCTACTCTTTGCTCAATGAAATGGACTCAACACCCCATATTAAACGCCTAAGAATGTACCTGACTAGTAAGTATCTTAAAACCTAGGGATTGCTATGTCTCCAAAAGAGAATCAAGCGTGTGTACTGGGGCATAAATGCAGCAGTGATAGGATTGGAGAGGTTCGGTGAGCAAATGAAGACCCTTTGAAGTCATATTGCATGGTACCCATTCCACGGGTCTCAACTCTCCAGGTTTAAGGTATTCTTCCTTCAGCTAAAACATGCATGTGGAACCCAGAGTATGATCAACCGTGTGATCGGGAGATGTGTTCAAATATGTCTCAGTTTTCATACCCTGGTACTCGGGTGCAACATTCCAGACGCTTTACTAACACTCTCCCAACTTGGACAGTCAGTGCCTTTAACTTCCTGTTTGGCCCAGTTTGCAATTTCTGCGGAAGATGAACAGGAATAGGGAGAACCAATGAGAGACTAGCTGGAGGTGTCTGAACGGGCAAATTTAACTCTCATTTCCCACTAGGAAGAGGAATTAACCAAAGGCTCAGCGTGCCGTGCCGGAACCAGATTAGGGCCTGAAGCCATCCTGCGGTGTTGCGGCCAGCTCACAAGAAAGTGAGTTGAAGAAAGGAGCTCAGTGGCTCTGTAATTCACAAACCTGCAGAGTTATAAATGACAGCTATCGTCCAAAAATAGACTGAAGTAAGGCTGCCAAGAGGACTTGAAAGCGAGGCAGAATTGCAGGAAACCGATTTCAGGAGGTAGACTGGAATTGCATTGAAAGTGTAGGAAAAGAGGCAGAACGTCCACAATGATGCACTTTGCCAAAAGGGCGTATCCGTTTTTTCCTGAATATATTCAGGAAAAAACGCATACGCCCTTTTTGGCCAACCAAGTAAGCTTGCAAAGGAAATCTGCACTACAATGAAGTCTCACTTCCCCCCGGTCAAAAGGGCCATCAGAATAAAGTGTAAAATCCAGAAAGGCAGGACAGGCCATGGAGAACTGGGAGCCTTGTTATGCTGATGGGCGGGATGTAAATTGCCAACAGACACTCGGGACAAGTGTATGGTGTTTCCTGAAACATCTAAAAAACAAAGCAACAGAGCCTAGGGCACTTCCACTTATGGTTCTGTAGCTTAGGGAAATTAATATCAAAAAGGCACAGCAACCCCAAAATTTGGGATGGCTCTTTTTACAGGAATCTCTTCTACGGCACAAGTTAAATATCCTAGAGAGCAAATAATGGATAAAGAAGTTGCGGTACTTATGTACAACAGAATACCACTCAGCAATGAAATCTATGTCACCAGGCCCGTACCAGCATAATGAGTGGATTGAGCCACGATGATTCTAAGTGAAATAAGTCACACAGAAAAAGAAACATCATAAGGTATCACTAATACACGGAATGTGAACTTGGCTACACATGAACTGAATTACAAAACAGAACAGGGTCTCAAGTTTGGAAAACCAACTTATGCCTGCTTAAGGGGGAAGGTGAGTTGGGGTGCTGCATAAAAGCAGAATTTGAAATTAGCACAGATACCGTTCCATAAGCCAAATATGTTATAGACAAGAGCTACCCCTTGCTCAACGAAATGGATTCAACAATGAGGTATCACCTCACACCTGGTAGAATAGGCATCATTGAAAATCTACAAACAAAAAATGCTGGAAAGGGTGTGGAGAAAAGGAACCCTCTCCCACTATTGTTGGGAATATAAATTGATACAGTCATTATGGAGAACAATATGGAATTTCTTAAGAAACTAACAATAGAATTACCATATGATACAGCAATCCCAGTACTGGACATATACCCAGACAAAACCATAAATCAAAAAGAGTCATTCACCGCAATGTTCATTGCATCACTATTTACAATATCGAGGTAATGGAAGCAACCTAAATGCCCACAGACAGACGAATGCATAAAGCTGTGGTACATATATAAAATGGAATATTACTAAGCCATGAAAAGGAATGAAATTGGGTCATTTGTAGAGACGTCGATGGATCTAGAGACTGTCATACAGAGTGAAGTAAGTCAGAAAGAGAAAAACAAATCTTGTATATTCATGCATATATGTGGAACCTAGAAAAACTGTACAGATTAACCATTTTGCAAGGCATAAATAGAGCAACAGATGTAGACAACAAACGTATGGACAACAAGGGGGGAAAGCTGTTGGGGGGTGGTGGTGGGAGGAGTTGAGAGACTGGGATTGGCATGTATACATTTATATGTATAAAATAGATAACCAATAAGAACCTGCTGTATAAAAATATAAAATAAAATTCAAAATTAAAAAGAAATAAAATTTAAAAAATAAAACAGAAAAAACAATTATTCCCTGCACATACATGTATTTATATGAATAAATTATTTCCATGCTTATATCTGTAAATACAAAAAAGAGGAATAAAATCTACCTTGAACCAAAAACGAAAAAGAGAAAAAAAACACAGAACCCACCAGTTACACAGAGGAAAACCGTATCAGGGCACTTGCTCCAGTTGTAAACAATTCTGAAGTTGGTCAGTGGTGGGGAATCGTCTCCCATTCAGCCAGCAGCCCCCACGCAACAAGCGTCCTCATTGCAAAGCTGGGGCACCGTGCCGAGGCATCTGTGAGTAAACGTGAGCTGAGCCCCAGGCCAGTTGCTGCTGAACTATTCCCACCCGTCCCAGGTAAAACACCTGAATATATACAAGGACTTGAAAGCCTAGAGGAAGGGCCATAGAGCCACACGAGTGACAGCATGCCGGCCGACTTGGTGCCTGCAGGCCAGCCAGGATGGTCCTGGCCCTGGGTGCTCTTCTGGAAGATTTCCATTTCCCTGCCTGAGATACCCGTCCTGTCCCTGCCCCCACTGCTTTTTTCCTTCCTCACCTCTGCCCAGGGAGAAATTCCAGCAGCAGGTATGGGTGACACATCCTCTTCTTTAGCAGGTGGCAGCCTGGCAACTGCTGCAGAAAGTCCAGCAGAGCCCCACTCACACTGGGCCACCCACAAAGCCGTGGCCTCTCACTCCCTCCCACCAGCCCAGCCCCGAGACTGCTGACAGGGCAGAGAAAATGGCGTCAGGCACGGCTGCAGGGGCTCTTGCTGCCTGGAGTGGTATTTATATTGATCTCAACCCAAGCACACCTGGGGAGGGCTGGCCAGCACGGTAAGGCTGCCCAGGTCAGCCAATCATCACCCCTCAGGGGCTCACAGTTGCAGAAAATGGAACTTGCTGAACCGGCCAGGTCCAAGGAACAGGTGTGGGCTCCTGAGAGTCAGGATAGACAAGGGGCTGCAGCTTTGGCTTGTTTTCTAATCATTTTATCTGGCCCATGAGTGGGAGACAACTTCAAGAAAACCCTCTCCTAATGAGAGGAACCCAGGAGTCAGGGAGAGGAGGGGTGGGTGGTGGTTGGAGACAGAGGCCTGGTGCCCCGGGTGCAGTGGAAGTCTCTGGAAGACCAGGTGGAGGGAGGCCTCACGGAGTGATGCCCAGGGTCACAGACCTGTCGCAGCTGCTGTTTGTTAGTTCAAGTCCTGCTCTGAGGTGCTCTATGTCAGCTCTGAGCGACAGGTGAGCTGGGGGTGCTCTGCAATGAGGGCTATGTGCACGGTTCCTGTGTGCCCAGCCCTGCCACGGTACCTGCAAGGGTAGCTCTGTATCCTGGAGGGGCCTGACCACGAGAGCCCCGTGGGCTGGGGTGGGGGTGGGGTACCTGCCCAGGTGAGCTCCATATTCTGGGATTGGTCTGACCACGAGAGCCCCATGGGCTGCTGGGGACCTGGTAAAGGATGTCAGGACAGTCAGTGAAGCCACCGAGGATATACCTCCAGTTGCTCCTAATTCCTACACCCTGCTGGTCATTCTACCAACCACCAGGACATGGTATTCTGTATTAGTCTTCAATGATGCCTTCTTTTGTATTCCATTAGTCCCAGAGTCACAAGAAATTTTGGCTTGTGAGTGGCAGGACTCAACATACAACTAAAACAATACTTCCGGGCCGTCTGGCCCCAAGGGTGCAAAAATTCCCACACCATCTTTGGGGAAAGCTTAGCTAAAGACCTAAAAGTTCTACCTCTGGAAAAGGAAACCCTCCTTCAATATGCAGACGACATTCTGATCACCAGCCCTACTAAGGAGGCCTCTGAACTACCAAGCCAATAAAGGATAGAAGTTGTCCAAGAAAAAGCTCAAATATCACAGACTGCGGTGACCTGCCTGGGCTTCATTCTCACAGAAGGTCAGAGAAGCCCATCCCAGGAAAGGGAAGAAACCATTTTCAGCCTTACCCCTTTCTAAAACTAGAAGACAGCTTAGGGGTTCCTGGGGAGGCCAGGGTTTGCTGCTTCTGGATCCCTAACTACAGTCTACTAGCTGGGCCTCTATATGAAACACTGAAAGGAAAAGATGATGATCCTTTTGAATAGAATCCAGAAGTGGCCTTTCAAGAATGGAAAGAGCAGTCAATTCAGACCCTTGCCCTGGAACTCCCTAATTTAGCTAAACCCTTTGACCTTTACATTCCCGGTGAAAGGTGAATCGCCATTGGAGAATTAGTGCAAAAACTGGGACCACTTGAAATGGAACAATGCAAGAATGCCATCCAGGTAGGATAAACTACGGTCACTAAGGGGCTTGGCCCACTGCCACATCTGGCCAAGATACTGGCGGTATCTAAAAACCTGGAAATCAGCAGCCCAAAAGGCCACCTCCCTCCTAAGGGAAAAGGACCCCACGTGGTGATCCTAACCACCAACCATGCCCTGAAGTTGCAGGGTTCGCTCCGTGGGCACACTGACCTCGAGTGAGGAGGCCCTCCAACTCCAACATCCAGAGAGATAACCGGGGGCAACAGGGCACCATGACGACTCGTGTGAACATCACTTGACCTGGAGTTTCTCTCATAAAACAACAAGAGTGTGTCCCAAAAGAGTAGACTACTGCTTGCAGGACTTACTGCACCCAGAGGGGAGCTAATAATCTTGGCGGGGGAACAGTATACCACACTGTCACCATAGAAAAGCCTACAGACACCGTGATGATGGTGGCCAATAAGACCGGCTGGACTCCTGTTTACTTCAAAAGGCTGTTGACTCAGTAGCCATCATGGTCCTTGATCACCACTGACCCTGGACTGTCTGGGAGTTGAGCGGGCAGGGCTCTGACACCTGGTGCTGTTTGTACGTTAATTCAGGGGCCTAACTGAAGAAAGCGCAGACTACTGGTCAGAGCATCTAGGCTGGCAGAGACGGTCAGCCTAAGGTGGCCGAACAAATGTGGGGCGGGGTGAAACCGGCCCCCACAGCGTCTCTGCACATCTCTTTCCTGGACCCTTAAAGGTCATTAGAATCTATAACACTTCCAATGCTGGTGCTCAGGTGGACGAGCAGGGAGGCAGGGGTCCTGGGGACAATCAATGTCACTGGGAGGCTGCTGGGGAGAAGCTCTGACCCTCGCCCCAGGGTATGAGGGCTCCCAACTCAGCACTCAGCAGTTACAGAAGAAGGGTCTGCACCCTCAGCACTCCAAGAATGAGGAACGGGACAAAAGGCAGAGGAGGGGTTTGTCCCCAGCAAAGCCCATTAAAAATCCCTGGGAGATAAAAATAGAATCTGGGCAATAAAGTCAAGTCTAACCTTTTTTATCCTTTGTGCTTTGTCTAATTTCACGTGCTCCTAGGGTCCCGCATGCAGAGGTTCCACACCCGGCACTTCAGACCAGATTTCCTAGTGCAGAATGGCTGGGTCGACACCTCAGCTCCTGGGGCCCAGTGCAGACTCCACGATATAGAGCCTGAGCTACAGCCAACCCGGCCCTCGAGAGCTCCGCCACCTCCCTCCCTCCCACTGACTCTGACAGGATCTCTACACAGCAGCCCAGCCCACAGCCCACGGGGTAGTGCATGCTCTCACCTCTCCATTCTCTGATCAAAATATAAAGTTTCCTTTGCTTGTGAACCAAACTCAGTCTCGATCTGTTGGCCCCAATGACACTGGGCAGGGGGACACTTGTTGGGGTCCACTCTGGAGGATCAGTAACAGAAATTGAGACTATTGTAACCTCAATGAACAGATGTGTGAGCCAAACTGTAGTTAACATAGAACAGTGTATAAGGCTCGGGTAAAATAAGATGTTTTTAACACTTCCATTTGATATTTCCATCACTTTTTATAAGCAAGTTCAGTGAAAAGGTTTGTCTTATTTGTCAGGTCAATATTAGAGAAACGAAGTGATTTCTTTCCAAGGATGTACATTTAATAATCTTGGTTAAACCTTCAATCTTGTTTTAAATGCTTTTCCATTGAAAATGATACCTCTCTTTCAGCTCCCCCATTTCTGAGAAGTATAAAATCTTATAATTTATTATTACCAAAGGGGAAAGGTGGGAGGAGGGATAAATTAACAGTTTGGAATGAACACATACACACTGCTATGTATAAAATAGATCATCAACAAGGAACTACTGTATAGCACAGGGAACTACACTCAACATTTTGCAATAACCTATAAGGGGAAATAATCTGAAAAAGAATAGATATTTTTATTGACATCATCTATCAATGACAGTTAAAGTGTAGCCTAAGGGAAGCTGGTGGTGAGTGCTTCTGACCCTGAAGACTTCAATCATCTAAAGTTTGGACTCTGCCTACTTCCCAAGGCCCTTAATGAACATATGTGTAGCTGTAGCTTAAAAACTTCCCCAGTTTGGGTTTCGGGGAGACACTGATTTTGAAAAAGCCCTGGTGTTCTCCTTACATGAATGGGACTCTTCCTACTGCTAAAACATGTCTGTCACACCCAGAGGATGGTATACCGTCTGATCGGGAAGAGTTTGGAAAAGGCATCTCATCTCCTCATCTCCTGGTGCTCGGGTTCACCCCTCCAGCGTCTTTACTAACAGTCTCCCCACTTGGAGATGTCAGCACTGTCAACATCCTGTTGCGTACAGTTTGGAATTTGTCCAGAGGATGAAGCGGAAGGATGAGGAACAATGAGAGACAAGTCCTAGGTGTTCAGACAGGCACATGTCACTCTAATTTCCAATCAGGAAGACGAATTGACCAAAGGCTAGGGTTGCCCATGGAAACAGTATAGGGCTTGAGGAAATCCCACTGCTTTGTGGCCAGTTCCCATAAACACGAGTTGAACAATGGAACTCAGGGGCAGTAAAATTCACAAAACTGCAGAGTTGAAAATATCCATCACTGAAAAATGTCTTGAGGAAAGTCAGAGAAAAGGACTTGTAAGCAAGGGAGAATGGCAGGAAAGGGATTTGAGGAGGTAGAAAGGACTCGCCATTAAGCACAAGAAAAGGAGCTGAACATTGCCAACATTGCAGTTGGCCAAAAAGGGTGTATGCGTTCTTTTCTGTATATATTCAAGAAAAGGGCATACACTTTTTTAGCCAACCAAACAGGTGGGCACTGGAAGTCAATACTACAAAAGATATCACTTCGCATCAGTCAGAAGAGCCATCCTCATAAAGCGTAAACAACAGAAATGCAGGACAGGGCAACGAGAAGAGGGAGCCCTGTGAGACTTATAGTGGAAATGTATATTGCCAACGGCCATTCTGGAGAAGTGTATTGTGTTTACTAAAGCATCTAAAAAATGAGCTACAGAGCATAGGGCACTTGCACTCATGGGCGTATATCTTGGGAAAAACAAAAATCGAGAGGACACAGGCACCCCAATGTTTACCCCCTCTCTGTTTAAAAGATCCTCGACTAGGATATAACTTAAATGTCTCTGGAGGGAAAAAATGGATAGAGATGTGGTACTTAGGTAGAGTGGAATATTATTCAGCCTGGAAATCAATGAAATATGGCCAGTTGTAACAAATCTGGAGGAGTTACGTATGATCATTCTAAGTGACAGAATTCAAAAAGAAAAAGACACATATCATAAGATATCACTTAAAGGTGGAATCCAAAATGGCTACACATGAAATAAATTACAAAACAAAAACATAGTCAAATATGTAGAAAACACGCATAAGGCTGCTAAACGGGAAAGGTGGGGAGGGGTGAGGCATCATCCAGGAGGTTGAAATTAGCAAAGATACCATTCCAAATACCAAACTGATAATCAACAAGGCCTACACGGTAGCTAAAAGAACTGCACTCAGCACACTCAAGTCACCGGAAAAGAATATATACGACTGGTAAGAATCTGAAAAAGAATTTATTGATGTCTCTCTGTACGTGAATCAAGTGGATGTACAGCAGCAAGAAACAGAGCTTTGAAAATCAGCTGTAACCAATATAGTAATAAATTGAAAAAAATAAATGACAGAGAGACAGAGAAAACCTCTTACAACTTTTCCTCAGGGACGGTGATGCAACATGGATTGAACACATCTAGACCCACAGCAGGATGAGACATAAGGCTGGAAACTGTTTGCGCTAAGAGAAATGTGAGGTTGGGTGAGGAAATGCACACCCTTTAAAGTAATACTACCTGGTACCCATTCAATGGGTCCCAAATCTGCAGGTTCAAGGGATCTTCCTACAGCTACAACATGCATGGAAAACCCAGAGGACTGTACACC
Source organism: Delphinus delphis (assembly GCF_949987515.2). NCBI lineage: Eukaryota > Metazoa > Chordata > Mammalia > Artiodactyla > Delphinidae > Delphinus > Delphinus delphis. Next base: position 2,169,561 of record NW_027192650.1, read on the forward strand.
ATGTGATCGGGAGATGTGTCTAAAATGCACCTCATTTATCCTCTCCTGGTGCTCCTGTTCACCATTCCAGCCACGCTACTTAGAATCTCCCCACTTGGAGAATCAGCACATTTAAACTTCTGTTTCACACATTTTGCAAATTGTGAGGAGGATGAACGGGAAGAGGGGGAACCAATGAGAGAAGAGTTGTAGGGGTTTGGACGGGCACATATCACTCTAATTTCCCATTAAGAATAAGAATTAAAGAAAGGCTCAGCCTGCCTCGCCGGAGCCAAAATAGGGCCTGAAGCAATCCTGCGGGTTTGAGGCCAGCTCACAAAAGAGCAACTTAAAAAATGGAGCTCAGGGTCACTGCAATTCACAAACCTGCAGAGTTATAAATGAAAACTAACGTCCAAAAATATGTTGAGGTAAGGCAAAGAAGAGGATCTGAATGCAAGACAGAATTGCAAGAAACAGATTTCAAGAGATAGATTGGACTCGTCTTTAATGCACATGAAAAGCGGCAGAATTTCGACAATGATGCAGTTGGCCCAAAAGGGCGTATGCGTTTTTTCCTGATTATATCCAGGAAAAAACGCATACGCACTTTATGGGCAACAAAGCAAGCAAGCAATGCAAATGTGCACAACAAAGAAGTCTCACTTCCCACCGGTCAAAAGGGCCATCCTAAAAAATTGTAAAAACCAGAAATGCAGGACAGGCCATGGAGAACAGGGAGCCTTTATACGCTGATGGGCAGTGTGTGAACTGCCGAGAGCCACTCTGGAGAAGTGTATGGTGGTTCCTAAATCATCTAAAAAACAGAGCTACAGAGCATAGGACACTTCCAATCATGGGAGTATATCTAGGGAAGTCTAAAAATCAACAAGACACAAGCACACCACAGTTTAGGGCTACTCTGTTTACAAGAACCTCAACTTCAGTACACCTTAAATATCCCAGGAAAGAGAACAATGGATAAAGAAGATGTGGTACTTATGTACAATGGAATATCTCTTCACCATGAAATCAATGTAATAAGGCTAGTAGAAGGATAAAGAGTGGATTTAGGTCCGATAATACTACTTGAAATAAGTCAAACAGAAAAAGAAACATATCATAAGATATCACTTATAGAGGGAGGGTAAATATGGCTGCACAAGAAATGAATTACAGAACAGAACAGTGTCTCACATTTAGAAAACACACTTATGTCAGCTTAAGGGGAAAGGAGAGGTGGGGTGATGCATAAAACCAGAGTTTGAAATTAGCACAGATACCGTTCAATAAACCAAATAGGTATTAGACAAGATCTACACCTTGCTCAATGAACTGGCCTCAACACACCCTATACACCGCAGAGAAATATATCTGAGTAATAAGAATCTTAAAACCCATGTATTGATATATCTCCATAAGGGAATCAAGTGTGTGCAGAGCGGCACAAACACAGCAGTGAAAATGAGCTAAACCCCATTATAGAAATAAATTTTAAAAACAAAACGCTGAAACAATGAAAGAGAGAAAAATTCTTACAAAATTCGCTCAGGGGCTGTGATGCAACCTGGATTGACCACATATAAACCCACAGCTGGATAAGACATAAGGCTGGACACTTGGGGCTGACAGGATTGGTGAGCTTTGGTGAGCAACTGCCGAAAGTTTAATGCAATACTTCATGCTACTCAGTCCAAGGGTCCCAACACTCCAGGTTGAAGGGAACCTTCCTACAGCTAAACCATGCTTGGGAAACCCAGCGACTGGTATACCATATGATCGGGAAAGGTTTCTAAAACGCACCTCATTTTTCCTCTCCTGGGGCTCCGGATCGACATTCCAGCCGCTTTACTAACAACATCCCCACATGGAGTCAATGCCTTTAAGTTCTGGTATCGCACAGTCTGCAGTTAGTGCAGAGGATGAATGGGAATAGGGGGAACCAGTGAGAAACTAGCTGTAGCGGTTTCAATGGGCACATGTCACTCTAATATCACATCAGTAAGAAGAATTAACCAAAGGGACAGCAAGGTGCCCCAGAAGAAAAATAGAGCTTCAAGGAATCCTGTGGTTACGGGGCAAGACCACAAAAATAAGAGCTAAAAAATGGAGCTAAGGGCCACTGCAATTCAAAAACCTGCAGAGTTATAAAGGCCAACTATTTTTAAAAAATATATTGAGGTAAGGCTATGAAGAGGCATTGAAAGCAAGGCAGAATTGCAGGAAACCGATTTCAGGCGGTAGACTGGAATTGCACTGAAAACATATGAAGAGAGTCAGAAACTCGACAATGATGCACTTGCCCAAAAAGGGCGTATGTGTTTTTTCCTGAATATATTCAGGAAAAAACGCATACGCACTTTTTGGCCAACCAAGCAAGCTTGCAAAGGAAATTTGCACTACAATGAAGTCTCACTTCCACCTGGTCAAAAGGGCCATCTGAAAAAAGTGTAAAATCCATAAAGGCACGACAGGCCATGGAGAACTGGGAGCCTTCTTATGCTGATGGGCGGGATGTAAATTGCCAACAGCCACTCTGGAGAAGAGTATGGTGTTTCCTGAAACATCTAAAAAACAAAGCAACAGAGCCTAGGGCACTTCCACTTATGGTCCTATAGCTTAGGGAAATTAAAATAAAAAAGACACAGCCACCCCAAAGTTTGGGACGGCTCTGTTTAGAAGAACCTCGTTTACGGTACAAGTTCAATATTGCAGAAAGTGAAAAATGGATAAAGAATTTGTGGTACTTATGTACAATGCAATATCACTCAGCAATGAAATCTATGTCATCAGGCCCGTAGCAGCATAATGAGTGGATTCAGGTATGATGATTCGAACTGAAATAAGTCACACAGAAAAGAAACTTCATAAGGTATCACTAATACACAGAATGTGAACTTGGCTACACATGAACAGAATTACAAAACAGAACAGTGTCTCAAATTTAGAAAACCAACTTACGCTTGCTTAACGGGGAAGGTGAGTTGGGGTGCTGCATAAAACCAGAGATTGAAATGAGCACAGATAAAGTTCCTTAAGCCAAATATGGAATAGACAAGAGCTACTCCTTGCTCAACGAAATGGACTCAATACCCCATATTAAACGCCTAAGAATGTACCTGACTAGTAAGTATCTTAAAACCTATGGATTGCTATGTCTCCAAAAGAGAATCAAGCGTGTGTACAGGGGCATAAACGCAGCAGTGATAGGATTGGAGAGGTTCGGTGAGCAAATGAAGACCCTTTGAAGTCATATTGCATGGTACCCATTACACAGGTCTCAACTCTCCAGGTTTAAGGTATTCTTTCTTCAGCTAAAACATGCATGTGGAACCCAGAGTATGATCAACGATGTGAAAGGGAGACGTGTTCAAATATGTCTCAGTTTTCCTCCCCTGGTACTCGGGTGCAACATTCCAGTCGCTTTACTAACACTCTCCCCACTTGGAGAGTCAGTCCCTTTAACCTCCTGTTTGGCCCAGTTTGCAATTTCTGCGGAAGATGAACAGGAATAGCGAGAACCAATGAGAGACTACCTGGAGGTGTCTGAACGGGCAAATTTAACTCTCATTTCCCACCAGGAAGAGGAAATAACCAAAGGCTCAGCGTGCCGTACCGGAACCAGATTAGGGCCTGAAGCCATCCTGCGGTGTTGCGGCCAGCTCAAAAGAAAGCGAGTTGAAGAAAGGAGCTCAGGGGCACTGTAATTCACAAACCTGCAGAGTTATAAATGACAGCTATCGTCCAAAAATAGACTGAAGTAAGGCTGCCAAGAGGACTTGAAAGCGGGGCAGAATTGCAGGAAACCGATTTCAGGAGGTAGACTGGAATTGCATTGAAAGCATAGGAAAAGAGGCAGAACGTCCACAATGATGCACTTGGCCAAAAAGGGCATATGCGTTTTTTCCTGAATATATTCAGGAAAAAGCGCATACGCCCTTTTTGGCCAACCAAGCAAGCTTGCAAAGGAAATCTGCACTACAATGAAGTCTCACTTCCCCCCGGTCAAAAGGGCCATCTGAAAAAAGTGTAAAATCCAGAAAGGCAGGACAGGCCATGGAGAACTGGGAGCCTTGTTATGCTGATGGGCGGGATGTAAATTGCCAACAACCACTCGGGAGAAGTGTATGGTGTATCCTGAAACATCTAAAAAACAAAGCAACAGAACCTAGGGCACTTCCACTTATGGTCCTATAGCTTAGGGAAATTAAAATCAAAAAGACACAGCCACCCCAAAGTTTGGAACGGCTCTGTTTACAAGAACCTCGTTTACAGTACAAGTTCAACATCGCAGAAAGTGAAAAATGGATAAAGAAGTTGTGGTATTTACTTACAAAGCAATATCACACAGCAATGAAATCTGTGTCATCAGGCCCTTAGCAGCACAATGAGTGGATTCAGGTATGATGATTCTAACTGAAGTAAGTCACACAGAAAAAGAAACATCATAAGATATCAGTAATACACGGAATGTAAACTTGGCTACACAGGAACTGAATTACAGAACAGAACAGGGTCTCAAATTTAGAAAAACAACTTATGCTTGCTTAAGGGTAAAGGTGAGTTGGGGTGCTGCATAAAACCAGAGATTGAAATGAGCACAGATAAAGTTCCTTAAGTCAAATATGGAATAGACAAGAGCTACTCCTTGCTCAACGAAATGGACTCAACACCGCATATTAAACGCCTAAGAATGTACCTGACTAGTAAGTATCTTAAAACCTATGGATTGCTATGTCTCCGAAAGAGAATCAAGCATGTGTACAGGGGCATAAACGCAGCAGTGATAGGATTGGAGAGGTTCGGTGAGCAAATGAAGACCCTTTGAAGTCATATTGCATGGTACCCATTACACGGGTCTCAACTCTCCAGGTTTAAGGTATTCTTCCTTCAGCTAAAACATGCATGTGGAACCCAAGTATGATCAACCATGTGAACGGGAGACGTGTTCAAATATGTCTCAGTTTTCCTCCCCTGGTACTCGGGTGCAACATTCCAGACGCTTTACTAACACTCTCCCCACTTGGAGAGTCAGCGCCTTTAACCTCCTGTTTGGCCCAGTTTGCAATTTCTGCGGAAGATGAACAGGAATAGCGAGAACCAATGAGAGACTAGCTGGAGGTGTCTGGACGGGCAAATTTAACTCTCATTTCCCACCAGGAAGAGGAAATAACCAAAGGCTCAGCATGCCGTGCCGGAACCAGATTAGGGCCTGAAGCCATCCTGCGGTGTTGCGGCCAGGTCACAAGAAAGCGAGTTGAAGAAAGGAGCTCAGGGGCACTGTAATTCACAAACGTGCAGAGTGATAAATGACAGCTATCGTCCAAAAATAGACTGAAGTAAGGCTGCCAAGAGGACTTGAAAGCGGGGCAGAATTGCAGGAAACCGATTTCAGGAGGTAGACTGGAATTGCATTGAAAGCATAGGAAAAGAGGCAGAACGTCCACAATGATGCACTTGGCCAAAAAGTGCGTATGCGTTTTTTCCTGAATATATTCAGGAAAAAACGCATACGCCCTTTTTGGCCAACCAAGCAAGCTTGCAAAGGAAATCTGCACTACAATGAAGTCTCACTTCCCCCCGGTCAAAAGGGCCATCAGAAAAAAGTGTAAAATCCAGAAAGGCAGGACAGGCCATGGAGAACTGGGAGCCTTGTTATGCTGATGGGCGGGATGTAAATTGCCAACAGACACTTGGGAGAAGTGTATGGTGTTTCCTGAAACATCTAAAAAACAAAGCAACAGAGCCTAGGGCACTGCCACTTATGGTCCTATAGCTTAGGGAAATTAAAATCAAAAAGACACAGCCACCCCAAAGTTTGGGACGCCTCTGTTTACAAGAACCTCGTTTACAGTACAAGTTCAACATCGCAGAAAGTGAAAAATGGATAAAGAAGTTGTGGTATTTAGTTACAAAGCAATATCACTCAGCAATGAATTCTGTGTCATCAGGCCCTTAGCAGCACAATGAGTGGATTCAGGTATGATGATTCTAACTGAAGTAAGTCACACAGAAAAAGAAACATCATAAGATATCAGTAATACACGGAATGTAAACTTGGCTACACAGGAACTGAATTACAGAACAGAACAGGGTCTCAAATTTAGAAAACCAACTTATGCTTGCTTAAGGGGAAAGGTGAGTTGGGGTGCTGCATAAAACCAGAGATTGAAATGAGCACAGATAAAGTTCCTTAAGTCAAATATGGAATAGACAAGAGCTACTCCTTGCTCAACGAAATGGACTCAACACCGCATATTAAACGCCTAAGAATGTACCTGACTAGTAAGTATCTTAAAACCTATGGATTGCTATGTCTCCGAAAGAGAATCAAGCATGTGTACAGGGGCATAAACGCAGCAGTGATAGGATTGGAGAGGTTCGGTGAGCAAATGAAGACCCTTTGAAGTCATATTGCATGGTACCCATTCCACGGGTCTCAACTCTCCAGGTTTAAGGTATTCTTCCTTCAGCTAAAACATGCATGTGGAACCCAAGTATGATCAACCATGTGAACGGGAGACGTGTTCAAATATGTCTCAGTTTTCCTCCCCTGGTACTCGGGTGCAACATTCCAGACGCTTTACTAACACTCTCCCCACTTGGAGAGTCAGTGCCTTTAACCTCCTGTTTGGCCCAGTTTGCAATTTCTGCGGAAGATGAACAGGAATAGCGAGAACCAATGAGAGACTAGCTGGAGGTGTCTGGACGGGCAAATTTAACTCTCATTTCCCACCAGGAAGAGGAAATAACCAAAGGCTCAGCGTGCCGTGCCGGAACCAGATTAGGGCCTGAAGCCATCCTGCGGTGTTGCGGCCAGGTCACAAGAAAGCGAGTTGAAGAAAGGAGCTCAGGGGCACTGTAATTCACAAACGTGCAGAGTTATAAATGACAGCTATCGTCCAAAAATAGACTGAAGTAAGGCTGCCAAGAGGACTTGAAAGCGGGGCAGAATTGCAGGAAACCGATTTCAGGAGGTAGACTGGAATTGCATTGAAAGCATAGGAAAAGAGGCAGAACGTCCACAATGATGCACTTGGCCAAAAAGGGCGTATGCGTTTTTTCCTGAATATATTCAGGAAAAAACGCATACGCCCTTTTTGGCCAACCAAGCAAGCTTGCAAAGGAAATCTGCACTACAATGAAGTCTCACTTCCCCCCGGTCAAAAGGGCCATCTGAAAAAAGTGTAAAATCCAGAAAGGCAGGACAGGCCATGGAGAACTGGGAGCCTTGTTATGCTGATGGGCGGGATGTAAATTGCCAACAGACACTTGGGAGAAGTGTATGGTGTTTCCTGAAACATCTAAAAAACAATGCAACAGAGCCTACGGCACTGCCACTTATGGTCCTATAGCTTAGGGAAATTAAAATCAAAAAGACACAGCCACCTCAAAGTTTGGGACGCCTCTGTTTACAAGAACCTCGTTTACAGTACAAGTTCAACATCGCAGAAAGTGAAAAATGGATAAAGAAGTTGTGGTATTTACTTACAAAGCAATATCACTCAGCAATGAAATCTATGTCATCAGGCCCTTAGCATCACAATGAGTGGATTCAGGTATGATGATTCTAACTGAAATAAGTCACACAGAAAAAGAAACATCATAAGATATCAGTAATACACGGAATGTAAACTTGGCTACACAGGAACTGAATTACAGAACAGAACAGGGTCTCAAATTTAGAAAACCAACTTATGCTTGCTTAAGGGGAAAGGTGAGTTGGGGTGCTGCATAAAACCAGAGATTGAAATGAGCACAGATAAAGTTCCTTAAGTCAAATATGGAATAGACAAGAGCTACTCCTTGCTCAACGAAATGGACTCAACACCGCATATTAAACGTCTAAGAATGTACCTGACTTGTACGTATCTTAAAACCTATGGATTGCTATGTCTCCGAAAGAGAATCAAGCATGTGTACAGGGGCATAAACGCAGCAGTGATAGGATTGGAGAGGTTCGGTGAGCAAATGAAGACCCTTTGAAGTCATATTGCATGGTACCCATTACACGGGTCTTAACTCTCCAGGTTTAAGGTATTCTTCCTTCAGCTAAAACATGCATGTGGAACCCAAGTATGATCAACCATGTGAACGGGAGACGTGTTCAAATATGTCTCAGTTTTCCTCCCCTGGTACTCGGGTGCAACATTCCAGACGCTTTACTAACACTCTCCCCACTTGGAGAGTCAGCGCCTTTAACCTCCTGTTTGGCCCAGTTTGCAATTTCTGCGGAAGATGAACAGGAATAGCGAGAACCAATGAGAGACTAGCTGGAGGTTTTTGGACGGGCAAATTTAACTCTCATTTCCCACCAGGAAGAGGAAATAACCAAAGGATCAGCGTGCCGTGCCGGAACCAGATTAGGGCCTGAAGCCATCCTGCGGTGTTGCGGCCAGGTCACAAGAAAGCGAGTTGAAGAAAGGAGCTCAGGGGCACTGTAATTCACAAACCTGCAGAGTTATAAATGACAGCTATCGTCCAAAAATAGACTGAAGTAAGGCTGCCAAGAGGACTTGAAAGCGGGGCAGAATTGCAGGAAACCGATTTCAGGAGGTAGACAGGAATTGCATTGAAAGCATAGGAAAAGAGGCAGAACGTCCACAATGATGCACTTGGCCAAAAAGGGCGTATGCGTTTTTTCCTGAATATATTCAGGAAAAAACGCATACGCCCTTTTTGGCCAACTAAGCAAGCTTGCAAAGGAAATCTGCACTACAATGAAGTCTCATTTCCCCCCGGTCAAAAGGGCCATCTGAAAAAAGTGTAAAATCCAGAAAGGCAGGACAGGCCATGGAGAACTGGGAGCCTTGTTATGCTGATGGGCGGGATGTAAATTGCCAACAACCACTCGGGAGAAGTGTATGGTGTTTCCTGAAACATCTAAAAAACAAAGCAACAGAACCTAGGGCACTTCCACTTATGGTCCTATAGCTTAGGGAAATTAAAATCAAAAAGACACAGCCACCCCAAAGTTTGGAACGGCTCTGTTTACAAGAACCTCGTTTACAGTACAAGTTCAACATCGCAGAAAGTGAAAAATGGATAAAGAAGTTGTGGTATTCACTTACAAAGCAATATCACTCAGCAATGAAATCTATGTCATCAGGCCCTTAGCAGCACAATGAGTGGATTCAGGTATGATGATTCTAACTGAAATAAGTCACACAGAAAAAGAAACATCATAAGATATCAGTAATACACGGAATGGAAACTTGGCTACACAGGAACTGAATTACAGAACAGAACTGGGTCACAAATTTAGAAAACCAACTTATGCTTGCTTAAGGGTAAAGGTGAGTTGGGGTGCTGCATAAAACCAGAGATTGAAATGAGCACAGATAAAGTTCCTTAAGCCAAATATGGAATAGAGAAGAGCTACTCCTTGCTCAACGAAATGGACTCAACACCGCATATTAAACGTCTAAGAATGTACCTGACTAGTAAGTATCTTAAAACCTATGGATTGCTATGTCTCCGAAAGAGAATCAAGCATGTGTACAGGGGCATAAACGCAGCAGTGATAGGACTGGAGAGGTTCGGTGAGCAAATGAAGACCCTTTGAAGTCATATTGCATGGTACCCATTACACGGGTCTTAACTCTCCAGGTTTAAGGTATTCTTCCTTCAGCTAAAACATGCATGTGGAACCCAAGTATGATCAACCATGTGAACGGGAGACGTGTTCAAATATGTCTCAGTTTTCCTCCCCTGGTACTCGGGTGCAACATTCCAGACGCTTTACTAACACTCTCCCCACTTGGAGAGTCAGTCCCTTTAACCTCCTGTTTGGCCCAGTTTGCAATTTCTGCGGAAGATGAACAGGAATAGCGAGTGCCAATGAGAGGCTAGCTGGAGGTGTCTGGACGGGCAAATTTAACTCTCATTTCCCACCAGGAAGAGGAATTAACCAAAGGCTCAGCATGCCGGGCCGGAACCAGATTAGGGCCTGAAGCCATCCTGCGGTGTTGCGGCCAGGTCACAAGAAAGCGAGTTGAAGAAAGGAGCTCAGGGGCACTGTAATTCACAAACCTGCAGAGTTATAAATGACAGCTATCGTCCAAAAATAGACTGAAGTAAGGCTGCCAAGAGGACTTGAAAGCGGGGCAGAATTGCAGGAAACCGATTTCAGGAGGTAGACTGGAATTGCATTGAAAGCATAGGAAAAGAGGCAGAACGTCCACAATGATGCACTTGGCCAAAAAGGGCGTATGCGTTTTTTCCTGAATATATTCAGGAAAAAACGCATACGCCCTTTTTGGCCAACCAAGCAAGGTTGCAAAGGAAATCTGCACTACAATGAAGTCTCACTTCCCCCTGGTCAAAAGGGCCATCTGAAAAAAGTGTAAAATCCAGAAAGGCAGGACAGGCCATGGAGAACTGGGAGCCTTGTTATGCTGATGGGCGGGATGTAAATTGCCAACAACCACTCGGGAGAAGTGTATGGTGTTTCCTGAAACATCTAAAAAACAAAGCAACAGAACCTAGGGCACTTCCACTTATGGTCCTATAGCTTAGGGAAATTAAAATCAAAAAGACACAGCCACCCCAAAGTTTGGAACGGCTCTGTTTACAAGAACCTCGTTTACAGTACAAGTTCAACATCGCAGAAAGTGAAAAATGGATAAAGAAGTTGTCGTATTCACTTACAAAGCAATATCACTCAGCAATGAAATCTATGTCATCAGGCCCTTAGCAGCACAATGAGTGGATTCAGGTATGATGATTCTAACTGAAATAAGTCACACAGAAAAAGAAACATCATAAGATATCAGTAATACACGGAATGGAAACTTGGCTACACAGGAACTGAATTACAGAACAGAACTGGGTCACAAATTTAGAAAAACAACTTATGCTTGCTTAAGGGTAAAGGTGAGTTGGGTTGCTGCATAAAACCAGAGATTGAAATGAGCACAGATAAAGTTCCTTAAGCCAAATATGGAATAGACAAGAGCTACTCCTTGCTCAACGAAATGGGCTCAACACCGCATATTAAACGCCTAAGAATGTACCTGACTTGTAAGTATCTTAAAACCTATGGATTGCTATGTCTCCGCAAGAGAATCAAGCATGTGTACAGGGGCATAAACGCAGCAGTGATAGGATTGGAGAGGTTCGGTGAGCAAATGAAGACCCTTTGAATTCATATTGCATGGTACCCATTCCACGGGTTTCAACTACCCAGGTTTAAGGTATTCTTCCTTCAGCTAAAGCATGCATGTGGAACCTAGAGTATGATCAACCATGTGATTGGGAGACGTGTTCAAATATGTCTCAGTTTTCCTCCCCTGGTACTCGGGTGCAACATTCCAGACGCTTTACTAACACTCTCCCCACTTGGAGAGTCAGTCCCTTTAACCTCCTGTTTGGCCCAGTTTGCAATTTCTGCGGAAGATGAACAGGAATAGCGAGAACCAATGAGAGGCTAGCTGGAGGTGTCTGGACGGGCAAATTTAACTCTCATTTCCCACCAGGAAGAGGAATTAACCAAAGGCTCAGCATGACAGGCCGGAACCAGATTAGGGCCTGAAGCCATCCTGCGGTGTTGCGGCCAGGTCACAAGAAAGCGAGTTGAAGAAAGGAGCTCAGGGGCACTGTAATTCACAAACCTGCAGAGTTATAAATGACAGCTATCGTCCAAAAATAGACTGAAGTAAGGCTGCCAAGAGGACTTGAAAGCGGGGCAGAATTGCAGGAAACCGATTTCAGGAGGTAGACTGGAATTGCATTGAAAGCATAGGAAAAGAGGCAGAACGTCCACAATGATGCACTTGGCCAAAAAGGGCGTATGCGTTTTTTCCTGAATATATTCAGGAAAAAACGCATACGCCCTTTTTGGCCAACCAAGCAAGCTTGCAAAGGAAATCTGCACTACAATGAAGTCTCACTTCCCCCCGGTCAAAAGGGCCATCTGAAAAAAGTGTAAAATCCAGAAAGGCAGGACAGGCCATGGAGAACTGGGAGCCTTGTTATGCTGATGGGCGGGATGTAAATTGCCAACAGACACTCGGGAGAAGTGTATGGTGTTTCCTGAAACATCTAAAAAACAAAGCAACAGAGCCTAGGGCACTGCCACTTATGGTCCTATAGCTTAGGGAAATTAAAATCAAAAAGACACAGCCACCCCAAAGTTTGGGACGCCTCTGTTTACAAGAACCTCGTTTACAGTACAAGTTCAACATCGCAGAAAGTGAAAAATGGATAAAGAAGTTTTTGTATTTACTTACAAAGCAATATCACTCAGCAATGAAATCTGTGTCATCAGGCCCTTAGCAGCACAATGAGTGGATTCAGGTATGATGATTCTAACTGAAGTAAGTCACACAGAAAAAGAAACATCATAAGATATCAGTAATACACGGAATGTAAACTTGGCTACACAGGAACTGAATTACAGAACAGAACAGGGTCTCAAATTTAGAAAACCAACTTATGCTTGCTTAAGGGTAAAGGTGAGTTGGGGTGCTGCATAAAACCAGAGATTGAAATGAGCACAGATAAAGTTCCTTAAGTCAAATATGGAATACACAAGAGCTACTCCTTGCTCAACGAAATGGACTCAACACCGCATATTAAACGCCTAAGAATGTACCTGACTAGTAAGTGTCTTAAAACCTATGGATTGCTATGTCTCCGAAAGAGAATCAAGCATGTGTACAGGGGCATAAACGCAGCAGTGATAGGATTGGAGAGGTTCGGTGAGCAAATGAAGACCCTTTGAAGTCATATTGCATGGTACCCATTCCACGGGTCTCAACTCTCCAGGTTTAAGGTATTCTTCCTTCAGCTAAAACATGCATGTGGAACCCAAGTATGATCAACCATGTGAACGGGAGACGTGTTCAAATATGTCTCAGTTTTCCTCCCCTGGTACTCGGGTGCAACATTCCAGACGCTTTACTAACACTCTCCCCACTTGGAGAGTCAGCGCCTTTAACCTCCTGTTAGGCCCAGTTTGCAATTTCTGCGGAAGATGAACAGGAATAGCGAGAACCAATGAGAGACTAGCTGGAGGTGTCTGGACGGGCAAATTTAACTCTCATTTCCCACCAGGAAGAGGAAATAACCAAAGGCTCAGCGTGCCGTGCCGGAACCAGATTAGGGCCTGAAGCCATCCTGCGGTGTTGCGGCCAGGTCACAAGAAAGCTAGTTGAAGAAAGGAGCTCAGGGGCACTGTAATTCACAAACCTGCAGAGTTATAAATGACAGCTATCGTCCAAAAATAGACTGAAGTAAGGCTGCCAAGAGGACTTGAAAGCAGGGCAGAATTGCAGGAAACCGATTTCAGGAGGTAGACTGGAATTGCATTGAAAGTATAGGAAAAGAGGCAGAACGTCCACAGTGATGCACTTGGCCAAAAAGGGCGTATGCGTTTTTTCCTGAATATATTCAGGAAATATATTCAGGAATATATTCAGGAATATATTCAGGAAAAAACGCATACGCCCTTTTTGGCCAACCAAGCAAGCTTGCAAAGGAAATCTGCACTACAATGAAGTCTCACTTCCCCCCGGTCAAAAGGGCCATCTGAAAAAAGTGTAAAATCCAGAAAGGCAGGACAGGCCATGGAGAACTGGGAGCCTTGTTATGCTGATGGGCGGGATGTAAATTGCCAACAACCACTCGGGAGAAGTGTATGGTGTTTCCTGAAACATCTAAAAAACAAAGCAACAGAACCTAGGGCACTTCCACTTATGGTCCTATAACTTAGGGAAATTAAAATCAAAAAGACACAGCCACCCCAAAGTTTGGAACGGCTCTGTTTACAAGAACCTCATTTACAGTACAAGTTCAACATCGCAGAAAGTGAAAAATGGAAAGAAGTTGTGGTATTTACTTACAAAGCAATATCACTCAGCAATGAAATCTGTGTCATCAGGCCCTTAGCAGCACAATGAGTGGATTCAGGTATGATGATTCTAACTGAAGTAAGTCACACAGAAAAAGAAACATCATAAGATATCAGTAATACACGGAATGTAAACTTGGCTACACAGGAACTGAATTACAGAACAGAACAGGGTCTCAAATTTAGAAAACCAACTTATGCTTGCCTAAGGGTAAAGGTGAGTTGGGGTGTTGCATAAAACCAGAGATTGAAATGAGCACAGATAAAGTTCCTTAAGTCAAATATGGAATAGACAAGAGCTACTCCTTGCTCAACGAAATGGACTCAACACCGCATATTAAACGCCTAAGAATGTACCTGACTAGTAAGTGTCTTAAAACCTATGGATTGCTATGTCTCCGAAAGAGAATCAAGCATGTGTACAGGGGCATAAACGCAGCAGTGATAGGATTGGAGAGGTTCGGTGAGCAAATGAAGACCCTTTGAAGTCATATTGCATGGTACCCATTCCACGGGTCTCAACTCTCCAGGTTTAAGGTATTCTTCCTTCAGCTAAAACATGCATGTGGAACCCAAGTATGATCAACCATGTGAACGGGAGACGTGTTCAAATATGTCTCAGTTTTCCTCCCCTGGTACTCGGGTGCAACATTCCAGACGCTTTACTAACACTCTCCCCACTTGGAGAGTCAGCGCCTTTAACCTCCTGTTAGGCCCAGTTTGCAATTTCTGCGGAAGATGAACAGGAATAGCGAGAACCAATGAGAGACTAGCTGGAGGTGTCTGGACGGGCAAATTTAACTCTCATTTCCCACCAGGAAGAGGAAATAACCAAAGGCTCAGCGTGCCGTGCCGGAACCAGATTAGGGCCTGAAGCCATCCTGCGGTGTTGCGGCCAGGTCACAAGAAAGCTAGTTGAAGAAAGGAGCTCAGGGGCACTGTAATTCACAAACCTGCAGAGTTATAAATGACAGCTATCGTCCAAAAATAGACTGAAGTAAGGCTGCCAAGAGGACTTGAAAGCAGGGCAGAATTGCAGGAAACCGATTTCAGGAGGTAGACTGGAATTGCATTGAAAGTATAGGAAAAGAAGCAGAACGTCCACAGTGATGCACTTGGCCAAAAAGGGCGTATGCGTTTTTTCCTGAATATATTCAGGAAATATATTCAGGAATATATTCAGGAATATATTCAGGAAAAAACGCATACGCCCTTTTTGGCCAACCAAGCAAGCTTGCAAAGGAAATCTGCACTACAATGAAGTCTCACTTCCCCCCGGTCAAAAGGGCCATCTGAAAAAAGTGTAAAATCCAGAAAGGCAGGACAGGCCATGGAGAACTGGGAGCCTTGTTATGCTGATGGGCGGGATGTAAATTGCCAACAACCACTCGGGAGAAGTGTATGGTGTTTCCTGAAACATCTAAAAAACAAAGCAACAGAACCTAGGGCACTTCCACTTATGGTCCTATAGCTTAGGGAAATTAAAATCAAAAAGACACAGCCACCCCAAAGTTTGGAACGGCTCTGTTTACAAGAACCTCGTTTACAGTACAAGTTCAACATCGCAGAAAGTGAAAAATGGATAAAGAAGTTGTGGTATTTACTTACAAAGCAATATCACTCAGCAATGAAATCTGTGTCAATAGGCCCTTAGCAGCACAATGAGTGGATTCAGGTATGATGATTCTAACTGAAATAAGTCACACAGAAAAAGAAACATCATAAGATATCAGTAATACACGGAATGTAAACTTGGCTACACAGGAACTGAATTACAGAACAGAACAGGGTCTCAAATTTAGAAAACCAACTTATGCTTGCTTAAGGGTAAAGGTGAGTTGGGGTGCTGCATAAAACCAGAGACTGAAATGAGCACAGATAAAGT
The DNA here is from genome assembly GCF_949987515.2 of Delphinus delphis. NCBI lineage: Eukaryota > Metazoa > Chordata > Mammalia > Artiodactyla > Delphinidae > Delphinus > Delphinus delphis. The sequence goes on from NW_027192650.1 coordinate 2,185,277, forward strand.
TCCTTAAGTCAAATATGGAATAGATAAGAGCTACTCCTTGCTCAAGGAAATGGACTCAACACCGCATATTAAACGCCTAAGAATGTACCTGACTAGTAAGTATCTTAAAACCTATGGATTGCTATGTCTCCAAAAGAGAATCAAGCATGTGTACAGGGGCATAAACGCAGCAGTGATAGGATTGGAGAGGTTCGGTGAGCAAATGAAGACCCTTTGAAGTCATATTGCATGGTACCCATTACACGGGTCTTAACTCTCCAGGTTTAAGGTATTCTTCCTTCAGCTAAAACATGCATGTGGAACCCAAGTATGATCAACCATGTGAACGGGAGACGTGTTCAAATATGTCTCAGTTTTCCTCCCCTGGTACTCGGGTGCAACATTCCAGACGCTTTACTAACACTCTCCCCACTTGGAGAGTCAGCGCCTTTAACCTCCTGTTTGGCCCAGTTTGCAATTTCTGCGGAAGATGAACAGGAATAAAAAACGCATACGCCCTTTTTGGCCAACCAAGCAAGCTTGCAAAGGAAATCTGCACTAAAATGAAGTCTCACTTCCCCCCGGTCAAAAGGGCCATCTGAAAAAAGTGTAAAATCCAGAAAGGCAGTACAGGCCATGGAGAACTGGGAGCCTTGTTATGCTGATGGGCGGGATGTAAATTGCCAACAGACACTTGGGAGAAGTGTATGGTGTTTCCTGAAACATCTAAAAAACAAAGCAACAGACCCTAGGGCACTTCCACTTATGGTCCTATAGCTTAGGGAAATTAAAATCGAAAAGACACAGCCACCCCAAAGTTTGGAACGGCTCTGTTTACAAGAACCTCTTTTACCGTACAAGTTCAACATCGCAGAAAGTGAAAAATCGATAAAGAACTTGTGGTACTTACGTACAATGCAGTATCACTCAGCAATGAAATCTATGTCATCAGGCATGTAGCAGCATAATGAGTAGATTCAGATACGATGATTCTAACTGAAATAAGTCACACAGAAAAAGAAACATCATAAGATATCACTAATACACGGAATGTAAACTTGGCTACACAGGAACTGAATTCCAAAACAGAACAGGTTCTCAAATTTAGAAAACCAACTGATGCTTGCCTAAGGGGAAAGGTGAGTTGGGTTGCTGCATAAAACCAGAGATTGAAATGAGCACAGATAAAGTTCCTTAAGCCAAATATGGAATAGACAAGAGCCACTCCTTGCTCAACGAAATGGACTCAACACCGCATATTAAACGCCTAAGAATGTACCTGACTAGTAAGTATCTTAAAACCTATGGATTGCTATGTCTCCGAAAGAGAATCAAGCATGTGTACAGGGGCATAAACGTAGCAGTGATAGGATTGGAGAGGTTCGGTGAGCAAATGAAGACCCTTTGAAGTCATATCGCATGGTACCCATTCCACGGGTTTCAATTACCCAGGTTTTAGGTATTCTTCCTTCAGCTAAAACATGCATGTGGAACCCAGAGTATGATCAACCATGTGATCGGGAGACGTGTTCAAATATGTCTCAGTTTTCCTCCCTTGGTACTCGGGTGCAACATTCCAGACGCTTTACTAACACTCTCCCCACTTGGAGAGTCAGCGCCTTTAACCTCCTGTTTGGCACAGTTTGCAATTTCTGCGGAAGATGAACAGGAATAGCGAGAACCAATGAGAGGCTAGCTGGAGGTGTCTGGACGGGCAAATTTAACTCTCATTTCCCAACAGGAAGAGGAAATAACCAAAGGCTCAGCGTGCCGTACCGGAACCAGATTAGGGCTTGAAGTCATCCTGCGGTGTTGCGGCCAGCTCAAAAGAAAGCGAGTTGAAGAAAGGAGCTCAGGGGCACTGTAATTCACAAACCTGCAGAGTTATAAATGACAGCTATCGTCCAAAAATAGACTGAAGTAAGGCTGCCAAGAGGACTTGAAAGCGGGGCAGAATTGCAGGAAACCGATTTCAGGAGGTAGACTGGAATTGCATTGAAAGCATAGGAAAATAGGCAGAACGTCCACAATGATGCACTTGGCCAAAAAGGGCGTATGCGTTTTTTCCTGAATATATTCAGGAAAAAACGCATACGCACTTTTTGGCCAACCAAGCAAGCTTGCAAAGGAAATCTGCACTACAATGAAGTCTCACTTCCCCCCGGTCAAAAGGGCCATCTGAAAAAAGTGTAAAATCCAGAAAGGCAGGACAGGCCATGGAGAACTGGGAGCCTTGTTATGCTGATGGGCGGGATGTAAATTGCCAACAACCACTCGGGAGAAGTGTATGGTGTTTCCTGAAACATCTAAAAAACAAAGCAACAGAACCTAGGGCACTTCCACTTATGGTCCTATAACTTAGGGAAATTAAAATCAAAAAGACACAGCCACCCCAAAGTTTGGAACGGCTCTGTTTACAAGAACCTCATTTACAGTACAATTTCAACATCGCAGAAAGTGAAAAATGGAAAGAAGTTGTGGTATTTACTTACAAAGCAATATCACTCAGCAATGAAATCTGTGTCATCAGGCCCTTAGCAGCACAATGAGTGGATTCAGGTATGATGATTCTAACTGAAGTAAGTCACACAGAAAAAGAAACATCATAAGATATCAGTAATACACGGAATGTAAACTTGGCTACACAGGAACTGAATTACAGAACAGAACAGGGTCTCAAATTTAGAAAACCAACTTATGCTTGCTTAAGGGTAAAGGTGAGTTGGGGTGCTGCATAAAACCAGAGATTGAAATGAGCACAGATAAAGTTCCTTAAGTCAAATATGGAATAGACAAGAGCTACTCCTTGCTCAACGAAATGGACTCAACACCGCATATTAAACGCCTAAGAATGTACCTGACTAGTAAGTGTCTTAAAACCTATGGATTGCTATGTCTCCGAAAGAGAATCAAGCATGTGTACAGGGGCATAAACGCAGCAGTGATAGGATTGGAGAGGTTCGGTGAGCAAATGAAGACCCTTTGAAGTCATATTGCATGGTACCCATTCCACGGGTCTCAACTCTCCAGGTTTAAGGTATTCTTCCTTCAGCTAAAACATGCATGTGGAACCCAAGTATGATCAACCATGTGAACGGGAGACGTGTTCAAATATGTCTCAGTTTTCCTCCCCTGGTACTCGGGTGCAACATTCCAGACGCTTTACTAACACTCTCCCCACTTGGAGAGTCAGCGCCTTTAACCTCCTGTTAGGCCCAGTTTGCAATTTCTGCGGAAGATGAACAGGAATAGCGAGAACCAATGAGAGACTAGCTGGAGGTGTCTGAACGGGCAAATTTAACTCTCATTTCCCACCAGGAAGAGGAAATAACCAAAGGCTCAGCGTGCCGTGCCGGAACCAGATTAGGGCCTGAAGCCATCCTGCGGTGTTGCGGCCAGGTCACAAGAAAGCTAGTTGAAGAAAGGAGCTCAGGGGCACTGTAATTCACAAACCTGCAGAGTTATAAATGACAGCTATCGTCCAAAAATAGACTGAAGTAAGGCTGCCAAGAGGACTTGAAAGCAGGGCAGAATTGCAGGAAACCGATTTCAGGAGGTAGACTGGAATTGCATTGAAAGTATAGGAAAAGAAGCAGAACGTCCACAGTGATGCACTTGGCCAAAAAGGGCGTATGCGTTTTTTCCTGAATATATTCAGGAAATATATTCAGGAATATATTCAGGAATATATTCAGGAAAAAACGCATACGCCCTTTTTGGCCAACCAAGCAAGCTTGCAAAGGAAATCTGCACTACAATGAAGTCTCACTTCCCCCCGGTCAAAAGGGCCATCTGAAAAAAGTGTAAAATCCAGAAAGGCAGGACAGGCCATGGAGAACTGGGAGCCTTGTTATGCTGATGGGCGGGATGTAAATTGCCAACAACCACTCGGGAGAAGTGTATGGTGTTTCCTGAAACATCTAAAAAACAAAGCAACAGAACCTAGGGCACTTCCACTTATGGTCCTATAGCTTAGGGAAATTAAAATCAAAAAGACACAGCCACCCCAAAGTTTGGAACGGCTCTGTTTACAAGAACCTCGTTTACAGTACAAGTTCAACATCGCAGAAAGTGAAAAATGGATAAAGAAGTTGTGGTATTTACTTACAAAGCAATATCACTCAGCAATGAAATCTGTGTCAATAGGCCCTTAGCAGCACAATGAGTGGATTCAGGTATGATGATTCTAACTGAAATAAGTCACACAGAAAAAGAAACATCATAAGATATCAGTAATACACGGAATGTAAACTTGGCTACACAGGAACTGAATTACAGAACAGAACAGGGTCTCAAATTTAGAAAACCAACTTATGCTTGCTTAAGGGTAAAGGTGAGTTGGGGTGCTGCATAAAACCAGAGACTGAAATGAGCACAGATAAAGTTCCTTAAGTCAAATATGGAATAGATAAGAGCTACTCCTTGCTCAAGGAAATGGACTCAACACCGCATATTAAACGCCTAAGAATGTACCTGACTAGTAAGTATCTTAAAACCTATGGATTGCTATGTCTCCAAAAGAGAATCAAGCATGTGTACAGGGGCATAAACGCAGCAGTGATAGGATTGGAGAGGTTCGGTGAGCAAATGAAGACCCTTTGAAGTCATATTGCATGGTACCCATTACACGGGTCTTAACTCTCCAGGTTTAAGGTATTCTTCCTTCAGCTAAAACATGCATGTGGAACCCAAGTATGATCAACCATGTGAACGGGAGACGTGTTCAAATATGTCTCAGTTTTCCTCCCCTGGTACTCGGGTGCAACATTCCAGACGCTTTACTAACACTCTCCCCACTTGGAGAGTCAGCGCCTTTAACCTCCTGTTTGGCCCAGTTTGCAATTTCTGCGGAAGATGAACAGGAATAAAAAACGCATACGCCCTTTTTGGCCAACCAAGCAAGCTTGAAAAGGAAATCTGCACTACAATGAAGTCTCACTTCCCCCCGGTCAAAAGGGCCATCTGAAAAAAGTGTAAAATCCAGAAAGGCAGTACAGGCCATGGAGAACTGGGAGCCTTGTTATGCTGATGGGCGGGATGTAAATTGCCAACAGACACTTGGGAGAAGTGTATGGTGTTTCCTGAAACATCTAAAAAACAAAGCAACAGACCCTAGGGCACTTCCACTTATGGTCCTATAGCTTAGGGAAATTAAAATCGAAAAGACACAGCCACCCCAAAGTTTGGAACGGCTCTGTTTACAAGAACCTCTTTTACCGTACAAGTTCAACATCGCAGAAAGTGAAAAATCGATAAAGAACTTGTGGTACTTACGTACAATGCAGTATCACTCAGCAATGAAATCTATGTCATCAGGCATGTAGCAGCATAATGAGTAGATTCAGATACGATGATTCTAACTGAAATAAGTCACACAGAAAAAGAAACATCATAAGATATCACTAATACACGGAATGTAAACTTGGCTACACAGGAACTGAATTCCAAAACAGAACAGGTTCTCAAATTTAGAAAACCAACTGATGCTTGCCTAAGGGGAAAGGTGAGTTGGGTTGCTGCATAAAACCAGAGATTGAAATGAGCACAGATAAAGTTCCTTAAGCCAAATATGGAATAGACAAGAGCCACTCCTTGCTCAACGAAATGGACTCAACACCGCATATTAAACGCCTAAGAATGTACCTGACTAGTAAGTATCTTAAAACCTATGGATTGCTATGTCTCCGAAAGAGAATCAAGCATGTGTACAGGGGCATAAACGTAGCAGTGATAGGATTGGAGAGGTTCGGTGAGCAAATGAAGACCCTTTGAAGTCATATCGCATGGTACCCATTCCACGGGTTTCAATTACCCAGGTTTTAGGTATTCTTCCTTCAGCTAAAACATGCATGTGGAACCCAGAGTATGATCAACCATGTGATCGGGAGACGTGTTCAAATATGTCTCAGTTTTCCTCCCTTGGTACTCGGGTGCAACATTCCAGACGCTTTACTAACACTCTCCCCACTTGGAGAGTCAGCGCCTTTAACCTCCTGTTTGGCACAGTTTGCAATTTCTGCGGAAGATGAACAGGAATAGCGAGAACCAATGAGAGGCTAGCTGGAGGTGTCTGGACGGGCAAATTTAACTCTCATTTCCCAACAGGAAGAGGAAATAACCAAAGGCTCAGCGTGCCGTACCGGAACCAGATTAGGGCTTGAAGTCATCCTGCGGTGTTGCGGCCAGCTCAAAAGAAAGCGAGTTGAAGAAAGGAGCTCAGGGGCACTGTAATTCACAAACCTGCAGAGTTATAAATGACAGCTATCGTCCAAAAATAGACTGAAGTAAGGCTGCCGAGAGGACTTGAAAGCGGGGCAGAATTACAGGAAACCGATTTCAGGAGGTAGACTGGAATTGCATTGAAAGCATAGGAAAATAGGCAGAACGTCCACAATGATGCACTTGGCCAAAAAGGGCGTATGCGTTTTTTCCTGAATATATTCAGGAAAAAACGCATACGCACTTTTTGGCCAACCAAGCAAGCTTGCAAAGGAAATCTGCACTACAATGAAGTCTCACTTCCCCCCGGTCAAAAGGGCCATCTGAAAAAAGTGTAAAATCCAGAAAGGCAAGACAGGCCATGGAGAACTGGGAGCCTTGTTATGCTGATGGGCGGGATGTAAATGGCCAACAACCACTCGGGAGAAGTGTATGGTGTTTCCTGAAACATCTAAAAAACAAAGCAACAGAACCTAGGGCACTTCCACTTATGGTCCTATAGCTTAGGGAAATTAAAATCAAAAAGACACAGCCACCCCAAAGTTTGGAACGGCTCTGTTTACAAGAACCTCGTTTACAGTACAAGTTCAACATCACAGAAAGTGAAAAATGGATAAAGAAGTTGTGGTATTTACTTACAAAGCAATATCACTCAGCAATGAAATCTGTGTCATCAGGCCCTTAGCAGCACAATGAGTGGATTCAGGTATGATGATTCTAACTGAAGTAAGTCACACAGAAAAAGAAACATCATAAGATATCAGTAATACACGGAATGTAAACTTGGCTACACAGGAACTGAATTACAGAACAGAACAGGGTCTCAAATTTAGAAAACCAACTATGCTTGCTTAAGGGTAAAGGTGAGTTCGGGTGCTGCATAAAACCAGAGATTGAAATGAGCACAGATAAAGTTCCTTAAGTCAAATATGGAATAGACAAGAGCTACTCCTTGCTCAACGAAATGGACTCAACACCGCATATTAAACGCCTAAGAATGTACCTGACTTGTAAGTATCTTAAAACCTATGGATTGCTATGTCTCCGAAAGAGAATCAAGCATGTGTACAGGGGCATAAACGCAGCAGTGATAGGATTGGAGAGGTTCGGTGAGCAAATGAAGACCCTTTGAAGTCATATTGCATGGTACCCATTCCACGGGTTTCAATTACCCAGGTTTTAGGTATTCTTCCTTCAGCTAAAACATGCATGTGGAACCCAGAGTATGATCAACCATGTGATCGGGAGACGTGTTCAAATATGTCTTAGTTTTCCTCCCTTGGTACTCGGGTGCAACATTCCAGACGCTTTACTAACACTCTCCCCACTTGGAGAGTCAGCGCCTTTAACCTCCGGTTTGGCCCAGTTTGCAATTTCTGCGGAAGATGAACAGGAATAGCGAGAACCAATGAGAGGCTAGCTGGAGGTGTCTGGACGGGCAAATTTAACTCTCATTTCCCAACAGGAAGAGGAAATAACCAAAGGCTCAGCGTGCCGTACCGGAACCAGATTAGGGCCTGAAGTCATCCTGCGGTGTTGCGGCCAGCTCAAAAGAAAGCGAGTTGAAGAAAGGAGCCCAGGGGCACTGTAATTCACAAACCTGCAGAGTTATAAATGACAGCTATCGTCCAAAAATAGACTGAAGTAAGGCTGCCAAGAGGACTTGAAAGCGGGGCAGAATTGCAGGAAACCGTATTCAGGAGGTAGACTGGAATTGCATTTCAAGCATAGGAAAAGAGGCAGAACGTCCACAATGATGCACTTGGCCAAAAAGGGCGTATGCGTTTTTTCCTGAATATATTCAGGAAAAAACGCATACGCCCTTTTTGGCCAACCAAGCAAGCTTGCAAAGGAAATCTGCACTACAATGAAGTCTCACTTCCCCCCGGTCAAAAGGGCCATCTGAAAAAAGTGTAAAATCCAGAAAGGCAGTACAGGCCATTGAGAAATGGGAGCCTTGTTATGCTGATGGGCGGGATGTAAATTGCCAACAGACACTTGGGAGAAGTGTATGGTGTTTCCTGAAACATCTAAAAAACAAAGCAACAGAGCCTAGGGCACTTCCACTTATGGTCCTATAGCTTAGGGATATTAAAATCAAAAAGACACAGCCACCCCAAAGTTTGGAACGGCTCTGTTTACAAGAACCTCGTTTACAGTACAAGTTCAACATCGCAGAAAGTGAAAAATGGATAAAGAACTTGTGGTACTTACGTACAATGCAGTATCACTCAGCAATGAAATCTATGTCATCAGGCACGTAGCAGCATAATGAGTAGATTCAGATACGATGATTCTAACTGAAATAAGTCACACAGAAAAAGAAACATCATAAGATATCACTAATACACGGAATGTAAACTTGGCTACACAGGAACTGAATTCCAAAACAGAACAGGTTCTCAAATTTAGAAAACCAACTGATGCTTGCTTAAGGGGAAAGGTGAGTTGGGTTGCTGCATAAAACCAGAGATTGAAATGAGCACAGATAAAGTTCCTTAAGCCAAATATGGAATAGACAAGAGCCACTCCTTGCTCAACGAAATGGACTCAACACCGCATATTAAACGCCTAAGAATGTACCTGACTAGTAAGTATCTTAAAACCTATGGATTGCTATGTCTCCGAAAGAGAATCAAGCATGTGTACAGGGGCATAAACGCAGCAGTGATAGGATTGGAGAGGTTCGGTGAGCAAATGAAGACCCTTTGAAGTCATATTGCATGGTACCCATTCCACGGGTTTCAATTACCCAGGTTTTAGGTATTCTTCCTTCAGCTAAAACATGCATGTGGAACCCAGAGTATGATCAACCATGTGATCGGGAGACGTGTTCAAATATGTCTCAGTTTTCCTCCCTTGGTACTCGGGTGCAACATACTAGACGCTTTACTAACACTCTCCCCACTTGGAGAGTCAGCGCCTTTAACCTCCTGTTTGGCCCAGTTTGCAATTTCTGCGGAAGATGAACAGGAATAGCGAGAACCAATGAGAGGCTAGCTGGAGGTGTCTGGACGGGCAAATTTAACTCTCATTTCCCAACAGGAAGAGGAAATAACCAAAGGCTCAGCGTGCCGTACCGGAACCAGATTAGGGCCTGAAGTCATCCTGCGGTGTTGCGGCCAGCTCAAAAGAAAGCGAGTTGAAGAAAGGAGCTCAGGGGCACTGTAATTCACAAACCTGCAGAGTTATAAATGACAGCTATCGTCCAAAAATAGACTGAAGTAAGGCTGCCAAGAGGACTTGAAAGCGGGGCAGAATTGCAGGAAACCGATTTCAGGAGGTAGACTGGAATTGCATTGAAAGCATAGGAAAAGAGGCAGAACGTCCACAATGATGCACTTGGCCAAAAAGGGCGTATGCGTTTTTTCCTGAATATATTCAGGAAAAAACGCATACGCCCTTTTTGGCCAACCAAGCAAGCTTGCAAAGGAAATCTGCACTACAATGAAGTCTCACTTCCCCCCGGTCAAAAGGGCCATCTGAAAAAAGTGTAAAATCCAGAAAGGCAGGACAGGCCATGGAGAACTGGGAGCCTTGTTATGCTGATGGGCGGGATGTAAATTGCCAACAACCACTCGGGAGAAGTGTATGGTGTTTCCTGAAACATCTAAAAAACAAAGCAACAGAACCTAGGGCACTTCCACTTATGGTCCTATAACTTAGGGAAATTAAAATCAAAAAGACACAGCCACCCCAAAGTTTGGAACGGCTCTGTTTACAAGAACTTCATTTACAGTACAAGTTCAACATCGCAGAAAGTGAAAAATGGAAAGAAGTTGTGGTATTTACTTACAAAGCAATATCACTCAGCAATGAAATCTGTGTCATCAGGCCCTTAGCAGCACAATGAGTGGATTCAGGTATGATGATTCTAACTGAAGTAAGTCACACAGAAAAAGAAACATCATAAGATATCAGTAATACACGGAATGTAAACTTGGCTACACAGGAACTGAATTACAGAACAGAACAGGGTCTCAAATTTAGAAAACCAACTTATGCTTGCTTAAGGGTAAAGGTGAGTTGGGGTGCTGCATAAAACCAGAGATTGAAATGAGCACAGATAAAGTTCCTTAAGTCAAATATGGAATAGACAAGAGCTACTCCTTGCTCAACGAAATGGACTCAACACCGCATATTAAACGCCTAAGAATGTACCTGACTAGTAAGTGTCTTAAAACCTATGGATTGCTATGTCTCCGAAAGAGAATCAAGCATGTGTACAGGGGCATAAACGCAGCAGTGATAGGATTGGAGAGGTTCGGTGAGCAAATGAAGACCCTTTGAAGTCATATTGCATGGTACCCATTCCACGGGTCTCAACTCTCCAGGTTTAAGGTATTCTTCCTTCAGCTAAAACATGCATGTGGAACCCAAGTATGATCAACCATGTGAACGGGAGACGTGTTCAAATATGTCTCAGTTTTCCTCCCCTGGTACTCGGGTGCAACATTCCAGACGCTTTACTAACACTCTCCCCACTTGGAGAGTCAGCGCCTTTAACCTCCTGTTAGGCCCAGTTTGCAATTTCTGCGGAAGATGAACAGGAATAGCGAGAACCAATGAGAGACTAGCTGGAGGTGTCTGAACGGGCAAATTTAACTCTCATTTCCCACCAGGAAGAGGAAATAACCAAAGGCTCAGCGTGCCGTGCCGGAACCAGATTAGGGCCTGAAGCCATCCTGCGGTGTTGCGGCCAGGTCACAAGAAAGCTAGTTGAAGAAAGGAGCTCAGGGGCACTGTAATTCACAAACCTGCAGAGTTATAAATGACAGCTATCGTCCAAAAATAGACTGAAGTAAGGCTGCCAAGAGGACTTGAAAGCAGGGCAGAATTGCAGGAAACCGATTTCAGGAGGTAGACTGGAATTGCATTGAAAGTATAGGAAAAGAGGCAGAACGTCCACAGTGATGCACTTGGCCAAAAAGGGCGTATGCGTTTTTTCCTGAATATATTCAGGAAATATATTCAGGAATATATTCAGGAATATATTCAGGAAAAAACGCATACGCCCTTTTTGGCCAACCAAGCAAGCTTGCAAAGGAAATCTGCACTACAATGAAGTCTCACTTCCCCCCGGTCAAAAGGGCCATCTGAAAAAAGTGTAAAATCCAGAAAGGCAGGACAGGCCATGGAGAACTGGGAGCCTTGTTATGCTGATGGGCGGGATGTAAATGGCCAACAACCACTCGGGAGAAGTGTATGGTGTTTCCTGAAACATCTAAAAAACAAAGCAACAGAACCTAGGGCACTTCCACTTATGGTCCTATAACTTAGGGAAATTAAAATCAAAAAGACACAGCCACCCCAAAGTTTGGAACGGCTCTGTTTACAAGAACCTCATTTACAGTACAAGTTCAACATCGCAGAAAGTGAAAAATGGAAAGAAGTTGTGGTATTTACTTACAAAGCAATATCACTCAGCAATGAAATCTGTGTCATCAGGCCCTTAGCAGCACAATGAGTGGATTCAGGTATGATGATTCTAACTGAAGTAAGTCACACAGAAAAAGAAACATCATAAGATATCAGTAATACACGGAATGTAAACTTGGCTACACAGGAACTGAATTACAGAACAGAACAGGGTCTCAAATTTAGAAAACCAACTTATGCTTGCTTAAGGGTAAAGGTGAGTTGGGGTGCTGCATAAAACCAGAGATTGAAATGAGCACAGATAAAGTTCCTTAAGTCAAATATGGAATAGACAAGAGCTACTCCTTGCTCAACGAAATGGACTCAACACCGCATATTAAACGCCTAAGAATGTACCTGACTGGTAAGTGTCTTAAAACCTATGGATTGCTATGTCTCCGAAAGAGAATCAAGCATGTGTACAGGGGCATAAACGCAGCAGTGATAGGATTGGAGAGGTTCGGTGAGCAAATGAAGACCCTTTGAAGTCATATTGCATGGTACCCATTCCACGGGTCTCAACTCTCCAGGTTTAAGGTATTCTTCCTTCAGCTAAAACATGCATGTGGAACCCAAGTATGATCAACCATGTGAACGGGAGACGTGTTCAAATATGTCTCAGTTTTCCTCCCCTGGTACTCGGGTGCAACATTCCAGACGCTTTACTAACACTCTCCCCACTTGGAGAGTCAGCGCCTTTAACCTCCTGTTAGGCCCAGTTTGCAATTTCTGCGGAAGATGAACAGGAATAGCGAGAACCAATGAGAGACTAGCTGGAGGTGTCTGAACGGGCAAATTTAACTCTCATTTCCCACCAGGAAGAGGAAATAACCAAAGGCTCAGCGTGCCGTGCCGGAACCAGATTAGGGCCTGAAGCCATCCTGCGGTGTTGCGGCCAGGTCACAAGAAAGCTAGTTGAAGAAAGGAGCTCAGGGGCACTGTAATTCACAAACCTGCAGAGTTATAAATGACAGCTATCGTCCAAAAATAGACTGAAGTAAGGCTGCCAAGAGGACTTGAAAGCAGGGCAGAATTGCAGGAAACCGATTTCAGGAGGTAGACTGGAATTGCATTGAAAGTATAGGAAAAGAAGCAGAACGTCCACAGTGATGCACTTGGCCAAAAAGGGCGTATGCGTTTTTTCCTGAATATATTCAGGAAATATATTCAGGAATATATTCAGGAATATATTCAGGAAAAAACGCATACGCACTTTTTGGCCAACCAAGCAAGCTTGCAAAGGAAATCTGCACTACAATGAAGTCTCACTTCCCCCCGGTCAAAAGGGCCATCTGAAAAAAGTGTAAAATCCAGAAAGGCAGGACAGGCCATGGAGAACTGGGAGCCTTGTTATGCTGATGGGCGGGATGTAAATTGCCAACAACCACTCGGGAGAAGTGTATGGTGTTTCCTGAAACATCTAAAAAACAAAGCAACAGAACCTAGGGCACTTCCACTTATGGTCCTATAGCTTAGGGAAATTAAAATCAAAAAGACACAGCCACCCCAAAGTTTGGAACGGCTCTGTTTACAAGAACCTCGTTTACAGTACAAGTTCAACATCGCAGAAAGTGAAAAATGGATAAAGAAGTTGTGGTATTTACTTACAAAGCAATATCACTCAGCAATGAAATCTGTGTCAATAGGCCCTTAGCAGCACAATGAGTGGATTCAGGTATGATGATTCTAACTGAAATAAGTCACACAGAAAAAGAAACATCATAAGATATCAGTAATACACGGAATGTAAACTTGGCTACACAGGAACTGAATTACAGAACAGAACAGGGTCTCAAATTTAGAAAACCAACTTATGCTTGCTTAAGGGTAAAGGTGAGTTGGGGTGCTGCATAAAACCAGAGATTGAAATGAGCACAGATAAAGTTCCTTAAGTCAAATATGGAATAGATAAGAGCTACTCCTTGCTCAAGGAAATGGACTCAACACCGCATATTAAACGCCTAAGAATGTACCTGACTAGTAAGTATCTTAAAACCTATGGATTGCTATGTCTCCAAAAGAGAATCAAGCATGTGTACAGGGGCATAAACGCAGCAGTGATAGGATTGGAGAGGTTCGATGAGCAAATGAAGACCCTTTGAAGTCATATTGCATGGTACCCATTACACGGGTCTTAACTCTCCAGGTTTAAGGTATTCTTCCTTCAGCTAAAACATGCATGTGGAACCCAAGTATGATCAACCATGTGAACGGGAGACGTGTTCAAATATGTCTCAGTTTTCCTCCCCTGGTACTCGGGTGCAACATTCCAGACGCTTTACTAACACTCTCCCCACTTGGAGAGTCAGCGCCTTTAACCTCCTGTTTGGCCCAGTTTGCAATTTCTGCGGAAGATGAACAGGAATAAAAAACGCATACGCCCTTTTTGGCCAACCAAGCAAGCTTGCAAAGGAAATCTGCACTACAATGAAGTCTCACTTCCCCCCGGTCAAAAGGGCCATCTGAAAAAAGTGTAAAATCCAGAAAGGCAGTACAGGCCATTGAGAACTGGGAGCCTTGTTATGCTGATGGGCGGGATGTAAATTGCCAACAGACACTTGGGAGAAGTGTATGGTGTTTCCTGAAACATCTAAAAAACAAAGCAACAGACCCTAGGGCACTTCCACTTATGGTCCTATAGATTAGGGAAATTAAAATCGAAAAGACACAGCCACCCCAAAGTTTGGAACGGCTCTGTTTACAAGAACCTCTTTTACCGTACAAGTTCAACATCGCAGAAAGTGAAAAATCGATAAAGAACTTGTGGTACTTACGTACAATGCAGTATCACTCAGCAATGAAATCTATGTCATCAGGCATGTAGCAGCATAATGAGTAGATTCAGATACGATGATTCTAACTGAAATAAGTCACACAGAAAAAGAAACATCATAAGATATCACTAATACACGGAATGTAAACTTGGCTACACAGGAACTGAATTCCAAAACAGAACAGGTTCTCAAATTTAGAAAACCAACTGATGCTTGCTTAAGGGGAAAGGTGAGTTGGGTTGCTGCATAAAACCAGAGATTGAAATGAGCACAGATAAAGTTCCTTAAGCCAAATATGGAATAGACAAGAGCCACTCCTTGCTCAACGAAATGGACTCAACACCGCATATTAAACGCCTAAGAATGTACCTGACTAGTAAGTATCTTAAAACCTATGGATTGCTATGTCTCCGAAAGAGAATCAAGCATGTGTTCAGGGGCATAAACGTAGCAGTGATAGGATTGGAGAGGTTCGGTGAGCAAATGAAGACCCTTTGAAGTCATATCGCATGGTACCCATTCCACGGGTTTCAATTACCCAGGTTTTAGGTATTCTTCCTTCAGCTAAAACATGCATGTGGAACCCAGAGTATGATCAACCATGTGATCGGGAGACGTGTTCAAATATGTCTCAGTTTTCCTCCCTTGGTACTCGGGTGCAACATTCCAGACGCTTTACTAACACTCTCCCCACTTGGAGAGTCAGCGCCTTTAACCTCCTGTTTGGCACAGTTTGCAATTTCTGCGGAAGATGAACAGGAATAGCGAGAACCAATGAGAGGCTAGCTGGAGGTGTCTGGACGGGCAAAGTTAACTCTCATTTCCCAACAGGAAGAGGAAATAACCAAAGGCTCAGCGTGCCGTACCGGAACCAGATTAGGGCTTGAAGTCATCCTGCGGTGTTGCGGCCAGCTCAAAAGAAAGCGAGTTGAAGAAAGGAGCTCAGGGGCACTGTAATTCACAAACCTGCAGAGTTATAAATGACAGCTATCGTCCAAAAATAGACTGAAGTAAGGCTGCCGAGAGGACTTGAAAGCGGGGCAGAATTACAGGAAACCGATTTCAGGAGGTAGACTGGAATTGCATTGAAAGCATAGGAAAAGAGGCAGAACGTCCACAATGATGCACTTGGCCAAAAAGGGCGTATGCGTTTTTTCCTGAATATATTCAGGAAAAAACGCATACGCACTTTTTGGCCAACCAAGCAAGCTTGCAAAGGAAATCTGCACTACAATGAAGTCTCACTTCCCCCCGGTCAAAAGGGCCATCTGAAAAAAGTGTAAAATCCAGAAAGGCAGGACAGGCCATGGAGAACTGGGAGCCTTGTTATGCTGATGGGCGGGATGTAAATGGCCAACAACCACTCGGGAGAAGTGTATGGTGTTTCCTGAAACATCTAAAAAACAAAGCAACAGAACCTAGGGCACTTCCACTTATGGTCCTATAGCTTAGGGAAATTAAAATCAAAAAGACACAGCCACCCCAAAGTTTGGAACGGCTCTGTTTACAAGAACCTCGTTTACAGTACAAGTTCAACATCACAGAAAGTGAAAAATGGATAAAGAAGTTGTGGTATTTACTTACAAAGCAATATCACTCAGCAATGAAATCTGTGTCATCAGGCCCTTAGCAGCACAATGAGTGGATTCAGGTATGATGATTCTAACTGAAGTAAGTCACACAGAAAAAGAAACATCATAAGATATCAGTAATACACGGAATGTAAACTTGGCTACACAGGAACTGAATTACAGAACAGAACAGGGTCTCAAATTTAGAAAACCAACTATGCTTGCTTAAGGGTAAAGGTGAGTTCGGGTGCTGCATAAAACCAGAGATTGAAATGAGCACAGATAAAGTTCCTTAAGTCAAATATGGAATAGACAAGAGCTACTCCTTGCTCAACGAAATGGACTCAACACCGCATATTAAACGCCTAAGAATGTACCTGACTTGTAAGTATCTTAAAACCTATGGATTGCTATGTCTCCGAAAGAGAATCAAGCATGTGTACAGGGGCATAAACACAGCAGTGATAGGATTGGAGAGGTTCGGTGAGCAAATGAAGACCCTTTGAAGTCATATTGCATGGTACCCATTCCACGGGTCTCAACTCTCCAGGTTTAAGGTATTCTTCCTTCAGCTAAAACATGCATGTGGAACCCAAGTATGATCAACCATGTGAACGGGAGACGTGTTCAAATATGTCTCAGTTTTCCTCCCCTGGTACTAGGGTGCAACATTCCAGACGCTTTACTAACACTCTCCTCACTTAGAGAGTCAGCGCCTTTAACCTCCGGTTTGGCCCAGTTTGCAATTTCTGCGGAAGATGAACAGGAATAGCGAGAACCAATGAGAGACTAGCTGGAGGTGTTTGGACGGGCAAATTTAACTCTCATTTCCCACCAGGAAGAGGAAATAACCAAAGGCTCAGCGTGCCGTGCCGGAACCAGATTAGGGCCTGAAGCCATCCTGCGGTGTTGCGGCCAGGTCACAAGAAAGCGAGTTGAAGAAAGGAGCTCAGGGGCACTGTAATTCACAAACCTGCAGAGTTATAAATGACAGCTATCGTCCAAAAATAGACTGAAGTAAGGCTGCCAAGAGGACTTGAAAGCGGGGCAGAATTGCAGGAAACCGATTTCAGGAGGTAGACTGGAATTGCATTGAAAGCATAGGAAAAGAGGCAGAACGTCCACAATGATGCACTTGGCCAAAAAGGGCGTATGCGTTTTTTCCTGAATATATTCAGGAAAAAACGCATACGCCCTTTTTGGCCAACCAAGCAAGCTTGCAAAGGAAATCTGCACTACAATGAAGTCTCACTTCCCCCCGGTCAAAAGGGCCATCTGAAAAAAGTGTAAAATCCAGAAAGGCAGGACAGGCCATGGAGAACTGGGGGCCTTGTTATGCTGATGGGCGGGATGTAAATTGCCAACAACCACTCGGGAGAAGTGTATGGTGTTTCCTGAAACATCTAAAAAACAAAGCAACAGAGCCTAGGGCACTGCCACTTATGGTCCTATAGCTTAGGGAAATTAAAATCAAAAAGACACAGCCACCCCAAAGTTTGGGACGCCTCTGTTTACAAGAACCTCGTTTACAGTACAAGTTCATCATCGCAGAAAGTGAAAAATGGATAAAGAAGTTGTTGTATTTACTTACAAAGCAATATCACTCAGCAATGAAATCTATGTCATCAGGCCCTTCGCATCACAATGAGTGGATTCAGGTATGATGATTCTAACTGAAATAAGTCACACAGAAAAAGAAACATCATAAGATATCAGTAATACACGGAATGTAAACTTGGCTACACAGGAACTGAATTACAGAACAGAACAGGGTCTCAAATTTAGAAAACCAACTTATGCTTGCTTAAGGGTAAAGGTGAGTTGGGGTGCTGCATAAAACCAGAGATTGAAATGAGCACAGATAAAGTTCCTTAAGTCAAATATGGAATAGACAAGAGCTACTCCTTGCTCAACGAAATGGACTCAACACCGCATATTAAACGCCTAAGAATGTACCTGACTAGTAAGTATCTTAAAACCTATGGATTGCTATGTCTCCGAAAGAGAATCGAGCATGTGTACAGGGGCATAAACACAGCAGTGATAGGATTGGAGAGGTTCGGTGAGCAAATGAAGACCCTTTGAAGTCATATTGCATGGTACCCATTCCACGGGTTTCAATTACCCAGGTTTTAGGTATTCTTCCTTCAGCTAAAACATGCATGTGGAACCCAGAGTATGATCAACCATGTGATCGGGAGACGTGTTCAAATATGTCTCAGTTTTCCTCCCTTGGTACTCGGGTGCAACATACTAGACGCTTTACTAACACTCTCCCCACTTGGAGAGTCAGCGCCTTTAACCTCCTGTTTGGCCCAGTTTGCAATTTCTGCGGAAGATGAACAGGAATAGCGAGAACCAATGAGAGGCTAGCTGGAGGTGTCTGGACGGGCAAATTTAACTCTCATTTCCCAACAGGAAGAGGAAATAACCAAAGGCTCAGCGTGCCGTACCGGAACCAGATTAGGGCCTGAAGTCATCCTGCGGTGTTGCGGCCAGCTCAAAAGAAAGCGAGTTGAAGAAAGGAGCTCAGGGGCACTGTAATTCACAAACCTGCAGAGTTATAAATGACAGCTATCGTCCAAAAATAGACTGAAGTAAGGCTGCCAAGAGGACTTGAAAGCGGGGCAGAATTGCAGGAACCCGATTTCAGGAGGTAGACTGGAATTGCATTGAAAGCATAGGAAAAGAGGCAGAACGTCCACAATGATGCACTTGGCCAAAAAGGGCGTATGCGTTTTTTCCTGAATATATTCAGGAAAAAACGCATACGCCCTTTTTGGCCAACCAAGCAAGCTTGCAAAGGAAATCTGCACTACAATGAAGTCTCACTTCCCCCCGGTCAAAAGGGCCATCTGAAAAAAGTGTAAAATCCAGAAAGGCAGGACAGGCCATGGAGAACTGGGAGCCTTGTTATGCTGATGGGCGGGATGTAAATTGCCAACAACCACTCGGGAGAAGTGTATGGTGTTTCCTGAAACATCTAAAAAACAAAGCAACAGAACCTAGGGCACTTCCACTTATGGTCCTATAACTTAGGGAAATTAAAATCAAAAAGACACAGCCACCCCAAAGTTTGGAACGGCTCTGTTTACAAGAACCTCATTTACAGTACAAGTTCAACATCGCAGAAAGTGAAAAATGGAAAGAAGTTGTGGTATTTACTTACAAAGCAATATCACTCAGCAATGAAATCTGTGTCATCAGGCCCTTAGCAGCACAATGAGTGGATTCAGGTATGATGATTCTAACTGAAGTAAGTCACACAGAAAAAGAAACATCATAAGATATCAGTAATACACGGAATGTAAACTTGGCTACACAGGAACTGAATTACAGAACAGAACAGGGTCTCAAATTTAGAAAACCAACTTATGCTTGCTTAAGGGTAAAGGTGAGTTGGGGTGCTGCATAAAACCAGAGATTGAAATGAGCACAGATAAAGTTCCTTAAGTCAAATATGGAATAGACAAGAGCTACTCCTTGCTCAACGAAATGGACTCAACACCGCATATTAAACGCCTAAGAATGTACCTGACTAGTAAGTGTCTTAAAACCTATGGATTGCTATGTCTCCGAAAGAGAATCAAGCATGTGTACAGGGGCATAAACGCAGCAGTGATAGGATTGGAGAGGTTCGGTGAGCAAATGAAGACCCTTTGAAGTCATATTGCATGGTACCCATTCCACGGGTCTCAACTCTCCAGGTTTAAGGTATTCTTCCTTCAGCTAAAACATGCATGTGGAACCCAAGTATGATCAACCATGTGAACGGGAGACGTGTTCAAATATGTCTCAGTTTTCCTCCCCTGGTACTCGGGTGCAACATTCCAGACGCTTTACTAACACTCTCCCCACTTGGAGAGTCAGCGCCTTTAACCTCCTGTTAGGCCCAGTTTGCAATTTCTGCGGAAGATGAACAGGAATAGCGAGAACCAATGAGAGACTAGCTGGAGGTGTCTGAACGGGCAAATTTAACTCTCATTTCCCACCAGGAAGAGGAAATAACCAAAGGCTCAGCGTGCCGTGCCGGAACCAGATTAGGGCCTGAAGCCATCCTGCGGTGTTGCGGCCAGGTCACAAGAAAGCTAGTTGAAGAAAGGAGCTCAGGGGCACTGTAATTCACAAACCTGCAGAGTTATAAATGACAGCTATCGTCCAAAAATAGACTGAAGTAAGGCTGCCAAGAGGACTTGAAAGCAGGGCAGAATTGCAGGAAACCGATTTCAGGAGGTAGACTGGAATTGCATTGAAAGTATAGGAAAAGAGGCAGAACGTCCACAGTGATGCACTTGGCCAAAAAGGGCGTATGCGTTTTTTCCTGAATATATTCAGGAAATATATTCAGGAATATATTCAGGAATATATTCAGGAAAAAACGCATACGCCCTTTTTGGCCAACCAAGCAAGCTTGCAAAGGAAATCTGCACTACAATGAAGTCTCACTTCCCCCCGGTCAAAAGGGCCATCTGAAAAAAGTGTAAAATCCAGAAAGGCAGGACAGGCCATGGAGAACTGGGAGCCTTGTTATGCTGATGGGCGGGATGTAAATTGCCAACAACCACTCGGGAGAAGTGTATGGTGTTTCCTGAAACATCTAAAAAACAAAGCAACAGAACCTAGGGCACTTCCACTTATGGTCCTATAACTTAGGGAAATTAAAATCAAAAAGACACAGCCACCCCAAAGTTTGGAACGGCTCTGTTTACAAGAACCTCATTTACAGTACAAGTTCAACATCGCAGAAAGTGAAAAATGGAAAGAAGTTGTGGTATTTACTTACAAAGCAATATCACTCAGCAATGAAATCTGTGTCATCAGGCCCTTAGCAGCACAATGAGTGGATTCAGGTATGATGATTCTAACTGAAGTAAGTCACACAGAAAAAGAAACATCATAAGATATCAGTAATACACGGAATGTAAACTTGGCTACACAGGAACTGAATTACAGAACAGAACAGGGTCTCAAATTTAGAAAACCAACTTATGCTTGCTTAAGGGTAAAGGTGAGTTGGGGTGCTGCATAAAACCAGAGATTGAAATGAGCACAGATAAAGTTCCTTAAGTCAAATATGGAATAGACAAGAGCTACTCCTTGCTCAACGAAATGGACTCAACACCGCATATTAAACGCCTAAGAATGTACCTGACTAGTAAGTGTCTTAAAACCTATGGATTGCTATGTCTCCGAAAGAGAATCAAGCATGTGTACAGGGGCATAAACGCAGCAGTGATAGGATTGGAGAGGTTCGGTGAGCAAATGAAGACCCTTTGAAGTCATATTGCATGGTACCCATTCCACGGGTCTCAACTCTCCAGGTTTAAGGTATTCTTCCTTCAGCTAAAACATGCATGTGGAACCCAAGTATGATCAACCATGTGAACGGGAGACGTGTTCAAATATGTCTCAGTTTTCCTCCCCTGGTACTCGGGTGCAACATTCCAGACGCTTTACTAACACTCTCCCCACTTGGAGAGTCAGCGCCTTTAACCTCCTGTTAGGCCCAGTTTGCAATTTCTGCGGAAGATGAACAGGAATAGCGAGAACCAATGAGAGACTAGCTGGAGGTGTCTGAACGGGCAAATTTAACTCTCATTTCCCACCAGGAAGAGGAAATAACCAAAGGCTCAGCGTGCCGTGCCGGAACCAGATTAGGGCCTGAAGCCATCCTGCGGTGTTGCGGCCAGGTCACAAGAAAGCTAGTTGAAGAAAGGAGCTCAGGGGCACTGTAATTCACAAACCTGCAGAGTTATAAATGACAGCTATCGTCCAAAAATAGACTGAAGTAAGGCTGCCAAGAGGACTTGAAAGCAGGGCAGAATTGCAGGAAACCGATTTCAGGAGGTAGACTGGAATTGCATTGAAAGTATAGGAAAAGAAGCAGAACGTCCACAGTGATGCACTTGGCCAAAAAGGGCGTATGCGTTTTTTCCTGAATATATTCAGGAAATATATTCAGGAATATATTCAGGAATATATTCAGGAAAAAACGCATACGCCCTTTTTGGCCAACCAAGCAAGCTTGCAAAGGAAATCTGCACTACAATGAAGTCTCACTTCCCCCCGGTCAAAAGGGCCATCTGAAAAAAGTGTAAAATCCAGAAAGGCAGGACAGGCCATGGAGAACTGGGAGCCTTGTTATGCTGATGGGCGGGATGTAAATTGCCAACAACCACTCGGGAGAAGTGTATGGTGTTTCCTGAAACATCTAAAAAACAAAGCAACAGAACCTAGGGCACTTCCACTTATGGTCCTATAGCTTAGGGAAATTAAAATCAAAAAGACACAGCCACCCCAAAGTTTGGAACGGCTCTGTTTACAAGAACCTCGTTTACAGTACAAGTTCAACATCGCAGAAAGTGAAAAATGGATAAAGAAGTTGTGGTATTTACTTACAAAGCAATATCACTCAGCAATGAAATCTGTGTCAATAGGCCCTTAGCAGCACAATGAGTGGATTCAGGTATGATGATTCTAACTGAAATAAGTCACACAGAAAAAGAAACATCATAAGATATCAGTAATACACGGAATGTAAACTTGGCTACACAGGAACTGAATTACAGAACAGAACAGGGTCTCAAATTTAGAAAACCAACTTATGCTTGCTTAAGGGTAAAGGTGAGTTGGGGTGCTGCATAAAACCAGAGATTGAAATGAGCACAGATAAAGTTCCTTAAGTCAAATATGGAATAGATAAGAGCTACTCCTTGCTCAAGGAAATGGACTCAACACTGCATATTAAACGCCTAAGAATGTACCTGACTAGTAAGTATCTTAAAACCTATGGATTGCTATGTCTCCAAAAGAGAATCAAGCATGTGTACAGGGGCATAAACGCAGCAGTGATAGGATTGGAGAGGTTCGATGAGCAAATGAAGACCCTTTGAAGTCATATTGCATGGTACCCATTACACGGGTCTTAACTCTCCAGGTTTAAGGTATTCTTCCTTCAGCTAAAACATGCATGTGGAACCCAAGTATGATCAACCATGTGAACGGGAGACGTGTTCAAATATGTCTCAGTTTTCCTCCCCTGGTACTCGGGTGCAACATTCCAGACGCTTTACTAACACTCTCCCCACTTGGAGAGTCAGCGCCTTTAACCTCCTGTTTGGCCCAGTTTGCAATTTCTGCGGAAGATGAACAGGAATAAAAAACGCATACGCCCTTTTTGGCCAACCAAGCAAGCTTGAAAAGGAAATCTGCACTACAATGAAGTCTCACTTCCCCCCGGTCAAAAGGGCCATCTGAAAAAAGTGTAAAATCCAGAAAGGCAGTACAGGCCATGGAGAACTGGGAGCCTTGTTATGCTGATGGGCGGGATGTAAATTGCCAACAGACACTTGGGAGAAGTGTATGGTGTTTCCTGAAACATCTAAAAAACAAAGCAACAGACCCTAGGGCACTTCCACTTATGGTCCTATAGCTTAGGGAAATTAAAATCGAAAAGACACAGCCACCCCAAAGTTTGGAACGGCTCTGTTTACAAGAACCTCTTTTACCGTACAAGTTCAACATCGCAGAAAGTGAAAAATCGATAAAGAACTTGTGGTACTTACGTACAATGCAGTATCACTCAGCAATGAAATCTATGTCATCAGGCATGTAGCAGCATAATGAGTAGATTCAGATACGATGATTCTAACTGAAATAAGTCACACAGAAAAAGAAACATCATAAGATATCACTAATACACGGAATGTAAACTTGGCTACACAGGAACTGAATTCCAAAACAGAACAGGTTCTCAAATTTAGAAAACCAACTGATGCTTGCCTAAGGGGAAAGGTGAGTTGGGTTGCTGCATAAAACCAGAGATTGAAATGAGCACAGATAAAGTTCCTTAAGCCAAATATGGAATAGACAAGAGCCACTCCTTGCTCAACGAAATGGACTCAACACCGCATATTAAACGCCTAAGAATGTACCTGACTAGTAAGTATCTTAAAACCTATGGATTGCTATGTCTCCGAAAGAGAATCAAGCATGTGTACAGGGGCATAAACGTAGCAGTGATAGGATTGGAGAGGTTCGGTGAGCAAATGAAGACCCTTTGAAGTCATATCGCATGGTACCCATTCCACGGGTTTCAATTACCCAGGTTTTAGGTATTCTTCCTTCAGCTAAAACATGCATGTGGAACCCAGAGTATGATCAACCATGTGATCGGGAGACGTGTTCAAATATGTCTCAGTTTTCCTCCCTTGGTACTCGGGTGCAACATTCCAGACGCTTTACTAACACTCTCCCCACTTGGAGAGTCAGCGCCTTTAACCTCCTGTTTGGCACAGTTTGCAATTTCTGCGGAAGATGAACAGGAATAGCGAGAACCAATGAGAGGCTAGCTGGAGGTGTCTGGACGGGCAAATTTAACTCTCATTTCCCAACAGGAAGAGGAAATAACCAAAGGCTCAGCGTGCCGTACCGGAACCAGATTAGGGCTTGAAGTCATCCTGCGGTGTTGCGGCCAGCTCAAAAGAAAGCGAGTTGAAGAAAGGAGCTCAGGGGCACTGTAATTCACAAACCTGCAGAGTTATAAATGACAGCTATCGTCCAAAAATAGACTGAAGTAAGGCTGCCGAGAGGACTTGAAAGCGGGGCAGAATTACAGGAAACCGATTTCAGGAGGTAGACTGGAATTGCATTGAAAGCATAGGAAAATAGGCAGAACGTCCACAATGATGCACTTGGCCAAAAAGGGCGTATGCGTTTTTTCCTGAATATATTCAGGAAAAAACGCATACGCACTTTTTGGCCAACCAAGCAAGCTTGCAAAGGAAATCTGCACTACAATGAAGTCTCACTTCCCCCCGGTCAAAAGGGCCATCTGAAAAAAGTGTAAAATCCAGAAAGGCAAGACAGGCCATGGAGAACTGGGAGCCTTGTTATGCTGATGGGCGGGATGTAAATGGCCAACAACCACTCGGGAGAAGTGTATGGTGTTTCCTGAAACATCTAAAAAACAAAGCAACAGAACCTAGGGCACTTCCACTTATGGTCCTATAGCTTAGGGAAATTAAAATCAAAAAGACACAGCCACCCCAAAGTTTGGAACGGCTCTGTTTACAAGAACCTCGTTTACAGTACAAGTTCAACATCACAGAAAGTGAAAAATGGATAAAGAAGTTGTGGTATTTACTTACAAAGCAATATCACTCAGCAATGAAATCTGTGTCATCAGGCCCTTAGCAGCACAATGAGTGGATTCAGGTATGATGATTCTAACTGAAGTAAGTCACACAGAAAAAGAAACATCATAAGATATCAGTAATACACGGAATGTAAACTTGGCTACACAGGAACTGAATTACAGAACAGAACAGGGTCTCAAATTTAGAAAACCAACTATGCTTGCTTAAGGGTAAAGGTGAGTTCGGGTGCTGCATAAAACCAGAGATTGAAATGAGCACAGATAAAGTTCCTTAAGTCAAATATGGAATAGACAAGAGCTACTCCTTGCTCAACGAAATGGACTCAACACCGCATATTAAACGCCTAAGAATGTACCTGACTTGTAAGTATCTTAAAACCTATGGATTGCTATGTCTCCGAAAGAGAATCAAGCATGTGTACAGGGGCATAAACGCAGCAGTGATAGGATTGGAGAGGTTCGGTGAGCAAATGAAGACCCTTTGAAGTCATATTGCATGGTACCCATTCCACGGGTTTCAATTACCCAGGTTTTAGGTATTCTTCCTTCAGCTAAAACATGCATGTGGAACCCAGAGTATGATCAACCATGTGATCGGGAGACGTGTTCAAATATGTCTTAGTTTTCCTCCCTTGGTACTCGGGTGCAACATTCCAGACGCTTTACTAACACTCTCCCCACTTGGAGAGTCAGCGCCTTTAACCTCCGGTTTGGCCCAGTTTGCAATTTCTGCGGAAGATGAACAGGAATAGCGAGAACCAATGAGAGGCTAGCTGGAGGTGTCTGGACGGGCAAATTTAACTCTCATTTCCCAACAGGAAGAGGAAATAACCAAAGGCTCAGCGTGCCGTACCGGAACCAGATTAGGGCCTGAAGTCATCCTGCGGTGTTGCGGCCAGCTCAAAAGAAAGCGAGTTGAAGAAAGGAGCCCAGGGGCACTGTAATTCACAAACCTGCAGAGTTATAAATGACAGCTATCGTCCAAAAATAGACTGAAGTAAGGCTGCCAAGAGGACTTGAAAGCGGGGCAGAATTGCAGGAAACCGTATTCAGGAGGTAGACTGGAATTGCATTTCAAGCATAGGAAAAGAGGCAGAACGTCCACAATGATGCACTTGGCCAAAAAGGGCGTATGCGTTTTTTCCTGAATATATTCAGGAAAAAACGCATACGCCCTTTTTGGCCAACCAAGCAAGCTTGCAAAGGAAATCTGCACTACAATGAAGTCTCACTTCCCCCCGGTCAAAAGGGCCATCTGAAAAAAGTGTAAAATCCAGAAAGGCAGTACAGGCCATTGAGAAATGGGAGCCTTGTTATGCTGATGGGCGGGATGTAAATTGCCAACAGACACTTGGGAGAAGTGTATGGTGTTTCCTGAAACATCTAAAAAACAAAGCAACAGAGCCTAGGGCACTTCCACTTATGGTCCTATAGCTTAGGGATATTAAAATCAAAAAGACACAGCCACCCCAAAGTTTGGAACGGCTCTGTTTACAAGAACCTCGTTTACAGTACAAGTTCAACATCGCAGAAAGTGAAAAATGGATAAAGAACTTGTGGTACTTACGTACAATGCAGTATCACTCAGCAATGAAATCTATGTCATCAGGCACGTAGCAGCATAATGAGTAGATTCAGATACGATGATTCTAACTGAAATAAGTCACACAGAAAAAGAAACATCATAAGATATCACTAATACACGGAATGTAAACTTGGCTACACAGGAACTGAATTCCAAAACAGAACAGGTTCTCAAATTTAGAAAACCAACTGATGCTTGCTTAAGGGGAAAGGTGAGTTGGGTTGCTGCATAAAACCAGAGATTGAAATGAGCACAGATAAAGTTCCTTAAGCCAAATATGGAATAGACAAGAGCCACTCCTTGCTCAACGAAATGGACTCAACACCGCATATTAAACGCCTAAGAATGTACCTGACTAGTAAGTATCTTAAAACCTATGGATTGCTATGTCTCCGAAAGAGAATCAAGCATGTGTACAGGGGCATAAACGCAGCAGTGATAGGATTGGAGAGGTTCGGTGAGCAAATGAAGACCCTTTGAAGTCATATTGCATGGTACCCATTCCACGGGTTTCAATTACCCAGGTTTTAGGTATTCTTCCTTCAGCTAAAACATGCATGTGGAACCCAGAGTATGATCAACCATGTGATCGGGAGACGTGTTCAAATATGTCTCAGTTTTCCTCCCTTGGTACTCGGGTGCAACATACTAGACGCTTTACTAACACTCTCCCCACTTGGAGAGTCAGCGCCTTTAACCTCCTGTTTGGCCCAGTTTGCAATTTCTGCGGAAGATGAACAGGAATAGCGAGAACCAATGAGAGGCTAGCTGGAGGTGTCTGGACGGGCAAATTTAACTCTCATTTCCCAACAGGAAGAGGAAATAACCAAAGGCTCAGCGTGCCGTACCGGAACCAGATTAGGGCCTGAAGTCATCCTGCGGTGTTGCGGCCAGCTCAAAAGAAAGCGAGTTGAAGAAAGGAGCTCAGGGGCACTGTAATTCACAAACCTGCAGAGTTATAAATGACAGCTATCGTCCAAAAATAGACTGAAGTAAGGCTGCCAAGAGGACTTGAAAGCGGGGCAGAATTGCAGGAAACCGATTTCAGGAGGTAGACTGGAATTGCATTGAAAGCATAGGAAAAGAGGCAGAACGTCCACAATGATGCACTTGGCCAAAAAGGGCGTATGCGTTTTTTCCTGAATATATTCAGGAAAAAACGCATACGCCCTTTTTGGCCAACCAAGCAAGCTTGCAAAGGAAATCTGCACTACAATGAAGTCTCACTTCCCCCCGGTCAAAAGGGCCATCTGAAAAAAGTGTAAAATCCAGAAAGGCAGGACAGGCCATGGAGAACTGGGAGCCTTGTTATGCTGATGGGCGGGATGTAAATTGCCAACAACCACTCGGGAGAAGTGTATGGTGTTTCCTGAAACATCTAAAAAACAAAGCAACAGAACCTAGGGCACTTCCACTTATGGTCCTATAACTTAGGGAAATTAAAATCAAAAAGACACAGCCACCCCAAAGTTTGGAACGGCTCTGTTTACAAGAACTTCATTTACAGTACAAGTTCAACATCGCAGAAAGTGAAAAATGGAAAGAAGTTGTGGTATTTACTTACAAAGCAATATCACTCAGCAATGAAATCTGTGTCATCAGGCCCTTAGCAGCACAATGAGTGGATTCAGGTATGATGATTCTAACTGAAGTAAGTCACACAGAAAAAGAAACATCATAAGATATCAGTAATACACGGAATGTAAACTTGGCTACACAGGAACTGAATTACAGAACAGAACAGGGTCTCAAATTTAGAAAACCAACTTATGCTTGCTTAAGGGTAAAGGTGAGTTGGGGTGCTGCATAAAACCAGAGATTGAAATGAGCACAGATAAAGTTCCTTAAGTCAAATATGGAATAGACAAGAGCTACTCCTTGCTCAACGAAATGGACTCAACACCGCATATTAAACGCCTAAGAATGTACCTGACTAGTAAGTGTCTTAAAACCTATGGATTGCTATGTCTCCGAAAGAGAATCAAGCATGTGTACAGGGGCATAAACGCAGCAGTGATAGGATTGGAGAGGTTCGGTGAGCAAATGAAGACCCTTTGAAGTCATATTGCATGGTACCCATTCCACGGGTCTCAACTCTCCAGGTTTAAGGTATTCTTCCTTCAGCTAAAACATGCATGTGGAACCCAAGTATGATCAACCATGTGAACGGGAGACGTGTTCAAATATGTCTCAGTTTTCCTCCCCTGGTACTCGGGTGCAACATTCCAGACGCTTTACTAACACTCTCCCCACTTGGAGAGTCAGCGCCTTTAACCTCCTGTTAGGCCCAGTTTGCAATTTCTGCGGAAGATGAACAGGAATAGCGAGAACCAATGAGAGACTAGCTGGAGGTGTCTGAACGGGCAAATTTAACTCTCATTTCCCACCAGGAAGAGGAAATAACCAAAGGCTCAGCGTGCCGTGCCGGAACCAGATTAGGGCCTGAAGCCATCCTGCGGTGTTGCGGCCAGGTCACAAGAAAGCTAGTTGAAGAAAGGAGCTCAGGGGCACTGTAATTCACAAACCTGCAGAGTTATAAATGACAGCTATCGTCCAAAAATAGACTGAAGTAAGGCTGCCAAGAGGACTTGAAAGCAGGGCAGAATTGCAGGAAACCGATTTCAGGAGGTAGACTGGAATTGCATTGAAAGTATAGGAAAAGAGGCAGAACGTCCACAGTGATGCACTTGGCCAAAAAGGGCGTATGCGTTTTTTCCTGAATATATTCAGGAAATATATTCAGGAATATATTCAGGAATATATTCAGGAAAAAACGCATACGCCCTTTTTGGCCAACCAAGCAAGCTTGCAAAGGAAATCTGCACTACAATGAAGTCTCACTTCCCCCCGGTCAAAAGGGCCATCTGAAAAAAGTGTAAAATCCAGAAAGGCAGGACAGGCCATGGAGAACTGGGAGCCTTGTTATGCTGATGGGCGGGATGTAAATGGCCAACAACCACTCGGGAGAAGTGTATGGTGTTTCCTGAAACATCTAAAAAACAAAGCAACAGAACCTAGGGCACTTCCACTTATGGTCCTATAACTTAGGGAAATTAAAATCAAAAAGACACAGCCACCCCAAAGTTTGGAACGGCTCTGTTTACAAGAACCTCATTTACAGTACAAGTTCAACATCGCAGAAAGTGAAAAATGGAAAGAAGTTGTGGTATTTACTTACAAAGCAATATCACTCAGCAATGAAATCTGTGTCATCAGGCCCTTAGCAGCACAATGAGTGGATTCAGGTATGATGATTCTAACTGAAGTAAGTCACACAGAAAAAGAAACATCATAAGATATCAGTAATACACGGAATGTAAACTTGGCTACACAGGAACTGAATTACAGAACAGAACAGGGTCTCAAATTTAGAAAACCAACTTATGCTTGCTTAAGGGTAAAGGTGAGTTGGGGTGCTGCATAAAACCAGAGATTGAAATGAGCACAGATAAAGTTCCTTAAGTCAAATATGGAATAGACAAGAGCTACTCCTTGCTCAACGAAATGGACTCAACACCGCATATTAAACGCCTAAGAATGTACCTGACTGGTAAGTGTCTTAAAACCTATGGATTGCTATGTCTCCGAAAGAGAATCAAGCATGTGTACAGGGGCATAAACGCAGCAGTGATAGGATTGGAGAGGTTCGGTGAGCAAATGAAGACCCTTTGAAGTCATATTGCATGGTACCCATTCCACGGGTCTCAACTCTCCAGGTTTAAGGTATTCTTCCTTCAGCTAAAACATGCATGTGGAACCCAAGTATGATCAACCATGTGAACGGGAGACGTGTTCAAATATGTCTCAGTTTTCCTCCCCTGGTACTCGGGTGCAACATTCCAGACGCTTTACTAACACTCTCCCCACTTGGAGAGTCAGCGCCTTTAACCTCCTGTTAGGCCCAGTTTGCAATTTCTGCGGAAGATGAACAGGAATAGCGAGAACCAATGAGAGACTAGCTGGAGGTGTCTGAACGGGCAAATTTAACTCTCATTTCCCACCAGGAAGAGGAAATAACCAAAGGCTCAGCGTGCCGTGCCGGAACCAGATTAGGGCCTGAAGCCATCCTGCGGTGTTGCGGCCAGGTCACAAGAAAGCTAGTTGAAGAAAGGAGCTCAGGGGCACTGTAATTCACAAACCTGCAGAGTTATAAATGACAGCTATCGTCCAAAAATAGACTGAAGTAAGGCTGCCAAGAGGACTTGAAAGCAGGGCAGAATTGCAGGAAACCGATTTCAGGAGGTAGACTGGAATTGCATTGAAAGTATAGGAAAAGAAGCAGAACGTCCACAGTGATGCACTTGGCCAAAAAGGGCGTATGCGTTTTTTCCTGAATATATTCAGGAAATATATTCAGGAATATATTCAGGAATATATTCAGGAAAAAACGCATACGCACTTTTTGGCCAACCAAGCAAGCTTGCAAAGGAAATCTGCACTACAATGAAGTCTCACTTCCCCCCGGTCAAAAGGGCCATCTGAAAAAAGTGTAAAATCCAGAAAGGCAGGACAGGCCATGGAGAACTGGGAGCCTTGTTATGCTGATGGGCGGGATGTAAATTGCCAACAACCACTCGGGAGAAGTGTATGGTGTTTCCTGAAACATCTAAAAAACAAAGCAACAGAACCTAGGGCACTTCCACTTATGGTCCTATAGCTTAGGGAAATTAAAATCAAAAAGACACAGCCACCCCAAAGTTTGGAACGGCTCTGTTTACAAGAACCTCGTTTACAGTACAAGTTCAACATCGCAGAAAGTGAAAAATGGATAAAGAAGTTGTGGTATTTACTTACAAAGCAATATCACTCAGCAATGAAATCTGTGTCAATAGGCCCTTAGCAGCACAATGAGTGGATTCAGGTATGATGATTCTAACTGAAATAAGTCACACAGAAAAAGAAACATCATAAGATATCAGTAATACACGGAATGTAAACTTGGCTACACAGGAACTGAATTACAGAACAGAACAGGGTCTCAAATTTAGAAAACCAACTTATGCTTGCTTAAGGGTAAAGGTGAGTTGGGGTGCTGCATAAAACCAGAGATTGAAATGAGCACAGATAAAGTTCCTTAAGTCAAATATGGAATAGATAAGAGCTACTCCTTGCTCAAGGAAATGGACTCAACACCGCATATTAAACGCCTAAGAATGTACCTGACTAGTAAGTATCTTAAAACCTATGGATTGCTATGTCTCCAAAAGAGAATCAAGCATGTGTACAGGGGCATAAACGCAGCAGTGATAGGATTGGAGAGGTTCGATGAGCAAATGAAGACCCTTTGAAGTCATATTGCATGGTACCCATTACACGGGTCTTAACTCTCCAGGTTTAAGGTATTCTTCCTTCAGCTAAAACATGCATGTGGAACCCAAGTATGATCAACCATGTGAACGGGAGACGTGTTCAAATATGTCTCAGTTTTCCTCCCCTGGTACTCGGGTGCAACATTCCAGACGCTTTACTAACACTCTCCCCACTTGGAGAGTCAGCGCCTTTAACCTCCTGTTTGGCCCAGTTTGCAATTTCTGCGGAAGATGAACAGGAATAAAAAACGCATACGCCCTTTTTGGCCAACCAAGCAAGCTTGCAAAGGAAATCTGCACTACAATGAAGTCTCACTTCCCCCCGGTCAAAAGGGCCATCTGAAAAAAGTGTAAAATCCAGAAAGGCAGTACAGGCCATTGAGAACTGGGAGCCTTGTTATGCTGATGGGCGGGATGTAAATTGCCAACAGACACTTGGGAGAAGTGTATGGTGTTTCCTGAAACATCTAAAAAACAAAGCAACAGACCCTAGGGCACTTCCACTTATGGTCCTATAGATTAGGGAAATTAAAATCGAAAAGACACAGCCACCCCAAAGTTTGGAACGGCTCTGTTTACAAGAACCTCTTTTACCGTACAAGTTCAACATCGCAGAAAGTGAAAAATCGATAAAGAACTTGTGGTACTTACGTACAATGCAGTATCACTCAGCAATGAAATCTATGTCATCAGGCATGTAGCAGCATAATGAGTAGATTCAGATACGATGATTCTAACTGAAATAAGTCACACAGAAAAAGAAACATCATAAGATATCACTAATACACGGAATGTAAACTTGGCTACACAGGAACTGAATTCCAAAACAGAACAGGTTCTCAAATTTAGAAAACCAACTGATGCTTGCTTAAGGGGAAAGGTGAGTTGGGTTGCTGCATAAAACCAGAGATTGAAATGAGCACAGATAAAGTTCCTTAAGCCAAATATGGAATAGACAAGAGCCACTCCTTGCTCAACGAAATGGACTCAACACCGCATATTAAACGCCTAAGAATGTACCTGACTAGTAAGTATCTTAAAACCTATGGATTGCTATGTCTCCGAAAGAGAATCAAGCATGTGTTCAGGGGCATAAACGTAGCAGTGATAGGATTGGAGAGGTTCGGTGAGCAAATGAAGACCCTTTGAAGTCATATCGCATGGTACCCATTCCACGGGTTTCAATTACCCAGGTTTTAGGTATTCTTCCTTCAGCTAAAACATGCATGTGGAACCCAGAGTATGATCAACCATGTGATCGGGAGACGTGTTCAAATATGTCTCAGTTTTCCTCCCTTGGTACTCGGGTGCAACATTCCAGACGCTTTACTAACACTCTCCCCACTTGGAGAGTCAGCGCCTTTAACCTCCTGTTTGGCACAGTTTGCAATTTCTGCGGAAGATGAACAGGAATAGCGAGAACCAATGAGAGGCTAGCTGGAGGTGTCTGGACGGGCAAAGTTAACTCTCATTTCCCAACAGGAAGAGGAAATAACCAAAGGCTCAGCGTGCCGTACCGGAACCAGATTAGGGCTTGAAGTCATCCTGCGGTGTTGCGGCCAGCTCAAAAGAAAGCGAGTTGAAGAAAGGAGCTCAGGGGCACTGTAATTCACAAACCTGCAGAGTTATAAATGACAGCTATCGTCCAAAAATAGACTGAAGTAAGGCTGCCGAGAGGACTTGAAAGCGGGGCAGAATTACAGGAAACCGATTTCAGGAGGTAGACTGGAATTGCATTGAAAGCATAGGAAAAGAGGCAGAACGTCCACAATGATGCACTTGGCCAAAAAGGGCGTATGCGTTTTTTCCTGAATATATTCAGGAAAAAACGCATACGCACTTTTTGACCAACCAAGCAAGCTTGCAAAGGAAATCTGCACTACAATGAAGTCTCACTTCCCCCCGGTCAAAAGGGCCATCTGAAAAAAGTGTAAAATCCAGAAAGGCAGGACAGGCCATGGAGAACTGGGAGCCTTGTTATGCTGATGGGCGGGATGTAAATGGCCAACAACCACTCGGGAGAAGTGTATGGTGTTTCCTGAAACATCTAAAAAACAAAGCAACAGAACCTAGGGCACTTCCACTTATGGTCCTATAGCTTAGGGAAATTAAAATCAAAAAGACACAGCCACCCCAAAGTTTGGAACGGCTCTGTTTACAAGAACCTCGTTTACAGTACAAGTTCAACATCACAGAAAGTGAAAAATGGATAAAGAAGTTGTGGTATTTACTTACAAAGCAATATCACTCAGCAATGAAATCTGTGTCATCAGGCCCTTAGCAGCACAATGAGTGGATTCAGGTATGATGATTCTAACTGAAGTAAGTCACACAGAAAAAGAAACATCATAAGATATCACTAATACACGGAATGTAAACTTGGCTACACAGGAACTGAATTACAGAACAGAACAGGGTCTCAAATTTAGAAAACCAACTATGCTTGCTTAAGGGTAAAGGTGAGTTCGGGTGCTGCATAAAACCAGAGATTGAAATGAGCACAGATAAAGTTCCTTAAGTCAAATATGGAATAGACAAGAGCTACTCCTTGCTCAACGAAATGGACTCAACACCGCATATTAAACGCCTAAGAATGTACCTGACTTGTAAGTATCTTAAAACCTATGGATTGCTATGTCTCCGAAAGAGAATCAAGCATGTGTACAGGGGCATAAACACAGCAGTGATAGGATTGGAGAGGTTCGGTGAGCAAATGAAGACCCTTTGAAGTCATATTGCATGGTACCCATTCCACGGGTCTCAACTCTCCAGGTTTAAGGTATTCTTCCTTCAGCTAAAACATGCATGTGGAACCCAAGTATGATCAACCATGTGAACGGGAGACGTGTTCAAATATGTCTCAGTTTTCCTCCCCTGGTACTAGGGTGCAACATTCCAGACGCTTTACTAACACTCTCCTCACTTAGAGAGTCAGCGCCTTTAACCTCCGGTTTGGCCCAGTTTGCAATTTCTGCGGAAGATGAACAGGAATAGCGAGAACCAATGAGAGACTAGCTGGAGGTGTTTGGACGGGCAAATTTAACTCTCATTTCCCACCAGGAAGAGGAAATAACCAAAGGCTCAGCGTGCCGTGCCGGAACCAGATTAGGGCCTGAAGCCATCCTGCGGTGTTGCGGCCAGGTCACAAGAAAGCGAGTTGAAGAAAGGAGCTCAGGGGCACTGTAATTCACAAACCTGCAGAGTTATAAATGACAGCTATCGTCCAAAAATAGACTGAAGTAAGGCTGCCAAGAGGACTTGAAAGCGGGGCAGAATTGCAGGAAACCGATTTCAGGAGGTAGACTGGAATTGCATTGAAAGCATAGGAAAAGAGGCAGAACGTCCACAATGATGCACTTGGCCAAAAAGGGCGTATGCGTTTTTTCCTGAATATATTCAGGAAAAAACGCATACGCCCTTTTTGGCCAACCAAGCAAGCTTGCAAAGGAAATCTGCACTACAATGAAGTCTCACTTCCCCCCGGTCAAAAGGGCCATCTGAAAAAAGTGTAAAATCCAGAAAGGCAGGACAGGCCATGGAGAACTGGGGGCCTTGTTATGCTGATGGGCGGGATGTAAATTGCCAACAACCACTCGGGAGAAGTGTATGGTGTTTCCTGAAACATCTAAAAAACAAAGCAACAGAGCCTAGGGCACTGCCACTTATGGTCCTATAGCTTAGGGAAATTAAAATCAAAAAGACACAGCCACCCCAAAGTTTGGGACGCCTCTGTTTACAAGAACCTCGTTTACAGTACAAGTTCATCATCGCAGAAAGTGAAAAATGGATAAAGAAGTTGTTGTATTTACTTACAAAGCAATATCACTCAGCAATGAAATCTATGTCATCAGGCCCTTCGCATCACAATGAGTGGATTCAGGTATGATGATTCTAACTGAAATAAGTCACACAGAAAAAGAAACATCATAAGATATCAGTAATACACGGAATGTAAACTTGGCTACACAGGAACTGAATTACAGAACAGAACAGGGTCTCAAATTTAGAAAACCAACTTATGCTTGCTTAAGGGTAAAGGTGAGTTGGGGTGCTGCATAAAACCAGAGATTGAAATGAGCACAGATAAAGTTCCTTAAGTCAAATATGGAATAGACAAGAGCTACTCCTTGCTCAACGAAATGGACTCAACACCGCATATTAAACGCCTAAGAATGTACCTGACTAGTAAGTATCTTAAAACCTATGGATTGCTATGTCTCCGAAAGAGAATCGAGCATGTGTACAGGGGCATAAACACAGCAGTGATAGGATTGGAGAGGTTCGGTGAGCAAATGAAGACCCTTTGAAGTCATATTGCATGGTACCCATTCCACGGGTTTCAATTACCCAGGTTTTAGGTATTCTTCCTTCAGCTAAAACATGCATGTGGAACCCAGAGTATGATCAACCATGTGATCGGGAGACGTGTTCAAATATGTCTCAGTTTTCCTCCCTTGGTACTCGGGTGCAACATACTAGACGCTTTACTAACACTCTCCCCACTTGGAGAGTCAGCGCCTTTAACCTCCTGTTTGGCCCAGTTTGCAATTTCTGCGGAAGATGAACAGGAATAGCGAGAACCAATGAGAGGCTAGCTGGAGGTGTCTGGACGGGCAAATTTAACTCTCATTTCCCAACAGGAAGAGGAAATAACCAAAGGCTCAGCGTGCCGTACCGGAACCAGATTAGGGCCTGAAGTCATCCTGCGGTGTTGCGGCCAGCTCAAAAGAAAGCGAGTTGAAGAAAGGAGCTCAGGGGCACTGTAATTCACAAACCTGCAGAGTTATAAATGACAGCTATCGTCCAAAAATAGACTGAAGTAAGGCTGCCAAGAGGACTTGAAAGCGGGGCAGAATTGCAGGAACCCGATTTCAGGAGGTAGACTGGAATTGCATTGAAAGCATAGGAAAAGAGGCAGAACGTCCACAATGATGCACTTGGCCAAAAAGGGCGTATGCGTTTTTTCCTGAATATATTCAGGAAAAAACGCATACGCCCTTTTTGGCCAACCAAGCAAGCTTGCAAAGGAAATCTGCACTACAATGAAGTCTCACTTCCCCCCGGTCAAAAGGGCCATCTGAAAAAAGTGTAAAATCCAGAAAGGCAGGACAGGCCATGGAGAACTGGGAGCCTTGTTATGCTGATGGGCGGGATGTAAATTGCCAACAACCACTCGGGAGAAGTGTATGGTGTTTCCTGAAACATCTAAAAAACAAAGCAACAGAACCTAGGGCACTTCCACTTATGGTCCTATAACTTAGGGAAATTAAAATCAAAAAGACACAGCCACCCCAAAGTTTGGAACGGCTCTGTTTACAAGAACCTCATTTACAGTACAAGTTCAACATCGCAGAAAGTGAAAAATGGAAAGAAGTTGTGGTATTTACTTACAAAGCAATATCACTCAGCAATGAAATCTGTGTCATCAGGCCCTTAGCAGCACAATGAGTGGATTCAGGTATGATGATTCTAACTGAAGTAAGTCACACAGAAAAAGAAACATCATAAGATATCAGTAATACACGGAATGTAAACTTGGCTACACAGGAACTGAATTACAGAACAGAACAGGGTCTCAAATTTAGAAAACCAACTTATGCTTGCTTAAGGGTAAAGGTGAGTTGGGGTGCTGCATAAAACCAGAGATTGAAATGAGCACAGATAAAGTTCCTTAAGTCAAATATGGAATAGACAAGAGCTACTCCTTGCTCAACGAAATGGACTCAACACCGCATATTAAACGCCTAAGAATGTACCTGACTAGTAAGTGTCTTAAAACCTATGGATTGCTATGTCTCCGAAAGAGAATCAAGCATGTGTACAGGGGCATAAACGCAGCAGTGATAGGATTGGAGAGGTTCGGTGAGCAAATGAAGACCCTTTGAAGTCATATTGCATGGTACCCATTCCACGGGTCTCAACTCTCCAGGTTTAAGGTATTCTTCCTTCAGCTAAAACATGCATGTGGAACCCAAGTATGATCAACCATGTGAACGGGAGACGTGTTCAAATATGTCTCAGTTTTCCTCCCCTGGTACTCGGGTGCAACATTCCAGACGCTTTACTAACACTCTCCCCACTTGGAGAGTCAGCGCCTTTAACCTCCTGTTAGGCCCAGTTTGCAATTTCTGCGGAAGATGAACAGGAATAGCGAGAACCAATGAGAGACTAGCTGGAGGTGTCTGAACGGGCAAATTTAACTCTCATTTCCCACCAGGAAGAGGAAATAACCAAAGGCTCAGCGTGCCGTGCCGGAACCAGATTAGGGCCTGAAGCCATCCTGCGGTGTTGCGGCCAGGTCACAAGAAAGCTAGTTGAAGAAAGGAGCTCAGGGGCACTGTAATTCACAAACCTGCAGAGTTATAAATGACAGCTATCGTCCAAAAATAGACTGAAGTAAGGCTGCCAAGAGGACTTGAAAGCAGGGCAGAATTGCAGGAAACCGATTTCAGGAGGTAGACTGGAATTGCATTGAAAGTATAGGAAAAGAGGCAGAACGTCCACAGTGATGCACTTGGCCAAAAAGGGCGTATGCGTTTTTTCCTGAATATATTCAGGAAATATATTCAGGAATATATTCAGGAATATATTCAGGAAAAAACGCATACGCCCTTTTTGGCCAACCAAGCAAGCTTGCAAAGGAAATCTGCACTACAATGAAGTCTCACTTCCCCCCGGTCAAAAGGGCCATCTGAAAAAAGTGTAAAATCCAGAAAGGCAGGACAGGCCATGGAGAACTGGGAGCCTTGTTATGCTGATGGGCGGGATGTAAATTGCCAACAACCACTCGGGAGAAGTGTATGGTGTTTCCTGAAACATCTAAAAAACAAAGCAACAGAACCTAGGGCACTTCCACTTATGGTCCTATAACTTAGGGAAATTAAAATCAAAAAGACACAGCCACCCCAAAGTTTGGAACGGCTCTGTTTACAAGAACCTCATTTACAGTACAAGTTCAACATCGCAGAAAGTGAAAAATGGAAAGAAGTTGTGGTATTTACTTACAAAGCAATATCACTCAGCAATGAAATCTGTGTCATCAGGCCCTTAGCAGCACAATGAGTGGATTCAGGTATGATGATTCTAACTGAAGTAAGTCACACAGAAAAAGAAACATCATAAGATATCAGTAATACACGGAATGTAAACTTGGCTACACAGGAACTGAATTACAGAACAGAACAGGGTCTCAAATTTAGAAAACCAACTTATGCTTGCTTAAGGGTAAAGGTGAGTTGGGGTGCTGCATAAAACCAGAGATTGAAATGAGCACAGATAAAGTTCCTTAAGTCAAATATGGAATAGACAAGAGCTACTCCTTGCTCAACGAAATGGACTCAACACCGCATATTAAACGCCTAAGAATGTACCTGACTAGTAAGTGTCTTAAAACCTATGGATTGCTATGTCTCCGAAAGAGAATCAAGCATGTGTACAGGGGCATAAACGCAGCAGTGATAGGATTGGAGAGGTTCGGTGAGCAAATGAAGACCCTTTGAAGTCATATTGCATGGTACCCATTCCACGGGTCTCAACTCTCCAGGTTTAAGGTATTCTTCCTTCAGCTAAAACATGCATGTGGAACCCAAGTATGATCAACCATGTGAACGGGAGACGTGTTCAAATATGTCTCAGTTTTCCTCCCCTGGTACTCGGGTGCAACATTCCAGACGCTTTACTAACACTCTCCCCACTTGGAGAGTCAGCGCCTTTAACCTCCTGTTAGGCCCAGTTTGCAATTTCTGCGGAAGATGAACAGGAATAGCGAGAACCAATGAGAGACTAGCTGGAGGTGTCTGAACGGGCAAATTTAACTCTCATTTCCCACCAGGAAGAGGAAATAACCAAAGGCTCAGCGTGCCGTGCCGGAACCAGATTAGGGCCTGAAGCCATCCTGCGGTGTTGCGGCCAGGTCACAAGAAAGCTAGTTGAAGAAAGGAGCTCAGGGGCACTGTAATTCACAAACCTGCAGAGTTATAAATGACAGCTATCGTCCAAAAATAGACTGAAGTAAGGCTGCCAAGAGGACTTGAAAGCAGGGCAGAATTGCAGGAAACCGATTTCAGGAGGTAGACTGGAATTGCATTGAAAGTATAGGAAAAGAAGCAGAACGTCCACAGTGATGCACTTGGCCAAAAAGGGCGTATGCGTTTTTTCCTGAATATATTCAGGAAATATATTCAGGAATATATTCAGGAATATATTCAGGAAAAAACGCATACGCCCTTTTTGGCCAACCAAGCAAGCTTGCAAAGGAAATCTGCACTACAATGAAGTCTCACTTCCCCCCGGTCAAAAGGGCCATCTGAAAAAAGTGTAAAATCCAGAAAGGCAGGACAGGCCATGGAGAACTGGGAGCCTTGTTATGCTGATGGGCGGGATGTAAATTGCCAACAACCACTCGGGAGAAGTGTATGGTGTTTCCTGAAACATCTAAAAAACAAAGCAACAGAACCTAGGGCACTTCCACTTATGGTCCTATAGCTTAGGGAAATTAAAATCAAAAAGACACAGCCACCCCAAAGTTTGGAACGGCTCTGTTTACAAGAACCTCGTTTACAGTACAAGTTCAACATCGCAGAAAGTGAAAAATGGATAAAGAAGTTGTGGTATTTACTTACAAAGCAATATCACTCAGCAATGAAATCTGTGTCAATAGGCCCTTAGCAGCACAATGAGTGGATTCAGGTATGATGATTCTAACTGAAATAAGTCACACAGAAAAAGAAACATCATAAGATATCAGTAATACACGGAATGTAAACTTGGCTACACAGGAACTGAATTACAGAACAGAACAGGGTCTCAAATTTAGAAAACCAACTTATGCTTGCTTAAGGGTAAAGGTGAGTTGGGGTGCTGCATAAAACCAGAGATTGAAATGAGCACAGATAAAGTTCCTTAAGTCAAATATGGAATAGATAAGAGCTACTCCTTGCTCAAGGAAATGGACTCAACACTGCATATTAAACGCCTAAGAATGTACCTGACTAGTAAGTATCTTAAAACCTATGGATTGCTATGTCTCCAAAAGAGAATCAAGCATGTGTACAGGGGCATAAACGCAGCAGTGATAGGATTGGAGAGGTTCGATGAGCAAATGAAGACCCTTTGAAGTCATATTGCATGGTACCCATTACACGGGTCTTAACTCTCCAGGTTTAAGGTATTCTTCCTTCAGCTAAAACATGCATGTGGAACCCAAGTATGATCAACCATGTGAACGGGAGACGTGTTCAAATATGTCTCAGTTTTCCTCCCCTGGTACTCGGGTGCAACATTCCAGACGCTTTACTAACACTCTCCCCACTTGGAGAGTCAGCGCCTTTAACCTCCTGTTTGGCCCAGTTTGCAATTTCTGCGGAAGATGAACAGGAATAAAAAACGCATACGCCCTTTTTGGCCAACCAAGCAAGCTTGCAAAGGAAATCTGCACTACAATGAAGTCTCACTTCCCCCCGGTCAAAAGGGCCATCTGAAAAAAGTGTAAAATCCAGAAAGGCAGTACAGGCCATTGAGAACTGGGAGCCTTGTTATGCTGATGGGCGGGATGTAAATTGCCAACAGACACTTGGGAGAAGTGTATGGTGTTTCCTGAAACATCTAAAAAACAAAGCAACAGACCCTAGGGCACTTCCACTTATGGTCCTATAGCTTAGGGAAATTAAAATCGAAAAGACACAGCCACCCCAAAGTTTGGAACGGCTCTGTTTACAAGAACCTCTTTTACCGTACAAGTTCAACATCGCAGAAAGTGAAAAATCGATAAAGAACTTGTGGTACTTACGTACAATGCAGTATCACTCAGCAATGAAATCTATGTCATCAGGCATGTAGCAGCATAATGAGTAGATTCAGATACGATGATTCTAACTGAAATAAGTCACACAGAAAAAGAAACATCATAAGATATCACTAATACACGGAATGTAAACTTGGCTACACAGGAACTGAATTCCAAAACAGAACAGGTTCTCAAATTTAGAAAACCAACTGATGCTTGCTTAAGGGGAAAGGTGAGTTGGGTTGCTGCATAAAACCAGAGATTGAAATGAGCACAGATAAAGTTCCTTAAGCCAAATATGGAATAGACAAGAGCCACTCCTTGCTCAACGAAATGGACTCAACACCGCATATTAAACGCCTAAGAATGTACCTGACTAGTAAGTATCTTAAAACCTATGGATTGCTATGTCTCCGAAAGAGAATCAAGCATGTGTACAGGGGCATAAACGTAGCAGTGATAGGATTGGAGAGGTTCGGTGAGCAAATGAAGACCCTTTGAAGTCATATCGCATGGTACCCATTCCACGGGTTTCAATTACCCAGGTTTTAGGTATTCTTCCTTCAGCTAAAACATGCATGTGGAACCCAGAGTATGATCAACCATGTGATCGGGAGACGTGTTCAAATATGTCTCAGTTTTCCTCCCCTGGTACTCGGGTGCAACATTCCAGACGCTTTACTAACACTCTCCCCACTTGGAGAGTCAGCGCCTTTAACCTCCTGTTTGGCACAGTTTGCAATTTCTGCGGAAGATGAACAGGAATAGCGAGAACCAATGAGAGGCTAGCTGGAGGTGTCTGGACGGGCAAATTTAACTCTCATTTCCCAACAGGAAGAGGAAATAACCAAAGGCTCAGCGTGCCGTACCGGAACCAGATTAGGGCTTGAAGTCATCCTGCGGTGTTGCGGCCAGCTCAAAAGAAAGCGAGTTGAAGAAAGGAGCTCAGGGGCACTGTAATTCACAAACCTGCAGAGTTATAAATGACAGCTATCGTCCAAAAATAGACTGAAGTAAGGCTGCCGAGAGGACTTGAAAGCGGGGCAGAATTACAGGAAACCGATTTCAGGAGGTAGACTGGAATTGCATTGAAAGCATAGGAAAAGAGGCAGAACGTCCACAATGATGCACTTGGCCAAAAAGGGCGTATGCGTTTTTTCCTGAATATATTCAGGAAAAAACGCATACGCACTTTTTGGCCAACCAAGCAAGCTTGCAAAGGAAATCTGCACTACAATGAAGTCTCACTTCCCCCCGGTCAAAAGGGCCATCTGAAAAAAGTGTAAAATCCAGAAAGGCAGGACAGGCCATGGAGAACTGGGAGCCTTGTTATGCTGATGGGCGGGATGTAAATGGCCAACAACCACTCGGGAGAAGTGTATGGTGTTTCCTGAAACATCTAAAAAACAAAGCAACAGAACCTAGGGCACTTCCACTTATGGT
Source organism: Delphinus delphis (assembly GCF_949987515.2). NCBI lineage: Eukaryota > Metazoa > Chordata > Mammalia > Artiodactyla > Delphinidae > Delphinus > Delphinus delphis. The sequence continues at coordinate 2,228,516 of NW_027192650.1, forward strand.
CCTATAGCTTAGGGAAATTAAAATCAAAAAGACACAGCCACCCCAAAGTTTGGAACGGCTCTGTTTACAAGAACCTCGTTTACAGTACAAGTTCAACATCACAGAAAGTGAAAAATGGATAAAGAAGTTGTGGTATTTACTTACAAAGCAATATCACTCAGCAATGAAATCTGTGTCATCAGGCCCTTAGCAGCACAATGAGTGGATTCAGGTATGATGATTCTAACTGAAGTAAGTCACACAGAAAAAGAAACATCATAAGATATCAGTAATACACGGAATGTAAACTTGGCTACACAGGAACTGAATTACAGAACAGAACAGGGTCTCAAATTTAGAAAACCAACTATGCTTGCTTAAGGGTAAAGGTGAGTTCGGGTGCTGCATAAAACCAGAGATTGAAATGAGCACAGATAAAGTTCCTTAAGTCAAATATGGAATAGACAAGAGCTACTCCTTGCTCAACGAAATGGACTCAACACCGCATATTAAACGCCTAAGAATGTACCTGACTTGTAAGTATCTTAAAACCTATGGATTGCTATGTCTCCGAAAGAGAATCAAGCATGTGTACAGGGGCATAAACACAGCAGTGATAGGATTGGAGAGGTTCGGTGAGCAAATGAAGACCCTTTGAAGTCATATTGCATGGTACCCATTCCACGGGTCTCAACTCTCCAGGTTTAAGGTATTCTTCCTTCAGCTAAAACATGCATGTGGAACCCAAGTATGATCAACCATGTGAACGGGAGACGTGTTCAAATATGTCTCAGTTTTCCTCCCCTGGTACTAGGGTGCAACATTCCAGACGCTTTACTAACACTCTCCTCACTTAGAGAGTCAGCGCCTTTAACCTCCGGTTTGGCCCAGTTTGCAATTTCTGCGGAAGATGAACAGGAATAGCGAGAACCAATGAGAGACTAGCTGGAGGTGTTTGGACGGGCAAATTTAACTCTCATTTCCCACCAGGAGGAGGAAATAACCAAAGGCTCAGCGTGCCGTGCCGGAACCAGATTAGGGCCTGAAGCCATCCTGCGGTGTTGCGGCCAGGTCACAAGAAAGCGAGTTGAAGAAAGGAGCTCAGGGGCACTGTAATTCACAAACCTGCAGAGTTATAAATGACAGCTATCGTCCAAAAATAGACTGAAGTAAGGCTGCCAAGAGGACTTGAAAGCGGGGCAGAATTGCAGGAAACCGATTTCAGGAGGTAGACTGGAATTGCATTGAAAGCATAGGAAAAGAGGCAGAACGTCCACAATGATGCACTTGGCCAAAAAGGGCATATGCGTTTTTTCCTGAATATATTCAGGAAAAAACGCATACGCCCTTTTTGGCCAACCAAGCAAGCTTGCAAAGGAAATCTGCACTACAATGAAGTCTCACTTCCTCCCGGTCAAAAGGGCCATCTGAAAAAAGTGTAAAATCCAGAAAGGCAGGACAGGCCATGGAGAACTGGGGGCCTTGTTATGCTGATGGGCGGGATGTAAATTGCCAACAACCACTCGGGAGAAGTGTATGGTGTTTCCTGAAACATCTAAAAAACAAAGCAACAGAGCCTAGGGCACTGCCACTTATGGTCCTATAGCTTAGGGAAATTAAAATCAAAAAGACACAGCCACCCCAAAGTTTGGGACGCCTCTGTTTACAAGAACCTCGTTTACAGTACAAGTTCAACATCGCAGAAAGTGAAAAATGGATAAAGAAGTTGTTGTATTTACTTACAAAGCAATATCACTCAGCAATGAAATCTATGTCATCAGGCCCTTCGCATCACAATGAGTGGATTCAGGTATGATGATTCTAACTGAAATATGTCACACAGAAAAAGAAACATCATAAGATATCAGTAATACACGGAATGTAAACTTGGCTACACAGGAACTGAATTACAGAACAGAACAGGGTCTCAAATTTAGAAAACCAACTTATGCTTGCTTAAGGGTAAAGGTGAGTTGGGGTGCTGCATAAAACCAGAGATTGAAATGAGCACAGATAAAGTTCCTTAAGTCAAATATGGAATAGACAAGAGCTACTCCTTGCTCAACGAAATGGACTCAACACCGCATATTAAACGCCTAAGAATGTACCTGACTAGTAAGTATCTTAAAACCTATGGATTGCTATGTCTCCGAAAGAGAATCAAGCATGTGTACAGGGGCATAAACGCAGCAGTGATAGGATTGGAGAGGTTCGGTGAGCAAATGAAGACCCTTTGAAGTCATATTGCATGGTACCCATTCCACGGGTTTCAATTACCCAGGTTTTAGGTATTCTTCCTTCAGCTAAAACATGCATGTGGAACCCAGAGTATGATCAACCATGTGATCGGGAGACGTGTTCAAATATGTCTTAGTTTTCCTCCCTTGGTACTCGGGTGCAACATTCCAGACGCTTTACTAACACTCTCCCCACTTGGAGAGTCAGCGCCTTTAACCTCCTGTTTGGCCCAGTTTGCAATTTCTGCGGAAGATGAACAGGAATAGCGAGAACCAATGAGAGGCTAGCTGGAGGTGTATGGACGGGCAAATTTAACTCTCATTTCCCAACAGGAAGAGGAAATAACCAAAGGCTCAGCGTGCCGTACCGGAACCAGATTAGGGCCTGAAGTCATCCTGCGGTGTTGCGGCCAGCTCAAAAGAAAGCGAGTTGAAGAAAGGAGCCCAGGGGCACTGTAATTCACAAACCTGCAGAGTTATAAATGACAGCTATCGTCCAAAAATAGACTGAAGTAAGGCTGCCAAGAGGACTTGAAAGCGGGGCAGAATTGCAGGAAACCGATTTCAGGAGGTAGACTGGAATTGCATTGAAAGCATAGGAAAAGAGGCAGAACGTCCACAATGATGCACTTGGCCAAAAAGGGCGTATGCGTTTTTTCCTGAATATATTCAGGAAAAAACGCATACGCCCTTTTTGGCCAACCAAGCAAGCTTGCAAAGGAAATCTGCACTACAATGAAGTCTCACTTCCCCCCGGTCAAAAGGGCCATCTGAAAAAAGAGTAAAATCCAGAAAGGCAGGACAGGCCATGGAGAACTGGGAGCCTTGTTATGCTGATGGGCGGGATGTAAATTGCCAACAACCACTCGGGAGAAGTGTATGGTGTTTCCTGAAACATCTAAAAAACAAAGCAACAGAACCTAGGGCACTTCCACTTATGGTCCTATAACTTAGGGAAATTAAAATCAAAAAGACACAGCCACCCCAAAGTTTGGAACGGCTCTGTTTACAAGAACCTCGTTTACAGTACAAGTTCAACATCGCAGAAAGTGAAAAATGGAAAGAAGTTGTGGTATTTACTTACAAAGCAATATCACTCAGCAATGAAATCTGTGTCATCAGGCCCTTAGCAGCACAATGAGTGGATTCAGGTATGATGATTCTAACTGAAGTAAGTCACACAGAAAAAGAAACATCATAAGATATCAGTAATACACGGAATGTAAACTTGGCTACACAGGAACTGAATTACAGAACAGAACAGGGTCTCAAATTTAGAAAACCAACTTATGCTTGCTTAAGGGTAAAGGTGAGTTGGGGTGCTGCATAAAACCAGAGATTGAAATGAGCACAGATAAAGTTCCTTAAGTCAAATATGGAATAGAGAAGAGCTACTCCTTGCTCAACGAAATGGACTCAACACCGCATATTAAACGCCTAAGAATGTACCTGACTAGTAAGTATCTTAAAACCTATGGATTGCTATGTCTCCGAAAGAGAATCAAGCATGTGTACAGGGGCATAAACGCAGCAGTGATAGGATTGGAGAGGTTCGGTGAGCAAATGAAGACCCTTTGAAGTCATATTGCATGGTACCCATTACACGGGTCTTAACTCTCCAGGTTTAAGGTATTCTTCCTTCAGCTAAAACATGCATGTGGAACCCAAGTATGATCAACCATGTGAACGGGAGACGTGTTCAAATATGTCTCAGTTTTCCTCCCCTGGTACTCGGGTGCAACATTCCAGACGCTTTACTAACACTCTCCCCACTTGGAGAGTCAGCGCCTTTAACCTCCTGTTTGGCCCAGTTTGCAATTTCTGCGGAAGATGAACAGGAATAAAAAACGCATACGCCCTTTTTGGCCAACCAAGCAAGCTTGCAAAGGAAATCTGCACTACAATGAAGTCTCACTTCCCCCCGGTCAAAAGGGCCATCTGAAAAAAGTGTAAAATCCAGAAAGGCAGGACAGGCCATGGAGAACTGGGAGCCTTGTTATGCTGATGGGCGGGATGTAAATTGCCAACAACCACTCGGGAGAAGTGTATGGTGTTTCCTGAAACATCTAAAAAACAAAGCAACAGAACCTAGGGCACTTCCACTTATGGTCCTATAGCTTAGGGAAATTAAAATCAAAAAGACACAGCCACCCCAAAGTTTGGAACGGCTCTGTTTACAAGAACCTCGTTTACAGTGCAAGTTCAACATCACAGAAAGTGAAAAATGGATAAAGAAGTTGTGGTATTTACTTACAAAGCAATATCACTCAGCAATGAAATCTGTGTCATCAGGCCCTTAGCATCACAATGAGTGGATTCAGGTATGATGATTCTAACTGAAGTAAGTCACACAGAAAAAGAAACATCATAAGATATCAGTAATACACGGAATGTAAACTTGGCTACACAGGAACTGAATTACAGAACAGAACAGGGTCTCAAATTTAGAAAACCAACTATGCTTGCTTAAGGGTAAAGGTGAGTTGGGGTGCTGCATAAAACCAGAGATTGAAATGAGCACAGATAAAGTTCCTTAAGTCAAATATGGAATAGACAAGAGCTACTCCTTGCTCAACGAAATGGACTCAACACCGCATATTAGACGCCTAAGAATGTGCCTGACTAGTAAGTATCTTAAAACCTATGGATTGCTATGTCTCCGAAAGAGAATCAAGCTTGTGTACAGGGGCATAAACGCAGCAGTGATAGGATTGGAGAGGTTCGGTGAGCAAATGAAGACCCTTTGAAGTCATATTGCATGGTACCCATTACACGGGTCTTAACTCTCCAGGTTTAAGGTATTCTTCCTTCACCTAAAACATGCATGTGGAACCTAGAGTATGATCAACCATGTGAACGTGAGACGTGTTCAAATATGTCTCAGTTTTCCTCCCCTGGTACTCGGGTGCAACATTCCAGACGCTTTACTAACACTCTCCCCACTTAGAGAGTCAGCGCCTTTAACCTCCGGTTTGGCCCAGTTTGCAATTTCTGCGGAAGATGAACAGGAATAGCGAGAACCAATGAGAGACTAGCTGGAGGTGTTTGGACGGGCAAATTTAACTCTCATTTCCCACCAGGAAGAGGAAATAACCAAAGGCTCAGCATGCCGTGTCGGAACCAGATTAGGGCCTGAAGCCATCCTGCGGTGTTGCGGCCAGGTCACAAGAAAGCGAGTTGAAGAAAGGAGCTCAGGGGCACTGTAATTCACAAACCTGCAGAGTTATAAATGACAGCTATCGTCCAAAAATAGACTGAAGTAAGGCTGCCAAGAGGACTTGAAAGCGGGGCAGAATTGCAGGAAACCGATTTCAGGAGGTAGACTGGAATTGCATTGAAAGCATAGGAAAAGAGGCAGAACGTCCACAATGATGCACTTGGCCAAAAAGGGCGTATGCGTTTTTTCCTGAATATATTCAGGAAAAAACGCATACGCCCTTTTTGGCCAACCAAGCAAGCTTGCAAAGGAAATCTGCACTACAATGAAGTCTCACTTCCCCCCGGTCAAAGGGCCATCTGAAAAAGTGTAAAATCCAGAAAGGCAGGACAGGCCATGGAGAACTGGGAGCCTTGTTATGCTGATGGGCGGGATGTAAATTGCCAACAACCACTCGGGAGAAGTGTATGGTGTTTCCTGAAACATCTAAAAAACAAAGCAACAGAACCTAGGGCACTTCCACTTATGGTCCTATAGCTTAGGGAAATTAAAATCAAAAAGACACAGCCACCCCAAAGTTTGGAACGGCTCTGTTTACAAGAACCTCGTTTACAGTACAAGTTCAACATCGCAGAAAGTGAAAAATGGATAAAGAAGTTGTGGTATTTACTTACAAAGCAATATCACTCAGCAATGAAATCTGTGTCATCAGGCCCTTAGCAGCACAATGAGTGGATTCAGGTATGATGATTCTAACTGAAATAAGTCACACAGAAAAAGAAACATCATAAGATATCAGTAATACACGGAATGGAAACTTGGCTACACAGGAACTGTATTACAGAACAGAACAGGGTCTCAAATTTAGAAAACAATCTTATTCTTACTTAAGGGTAAAGGTGAGTTGGGGTGCTGCATAAAACCAGAGATTGAAATGAGCACAGATAAAGTTCCTTAAGCCAAATATGGAATAGACAAGAGCTACTCCTTGCTCAACGAAATGGACTCAACACCCCATATTAAACGCCTAAGAATGTACCTGAATAGTAAGTATCTTAAAACCTATGCATTGCTATGTCTCCAAAAGAGAATCAAACATGTGTACAGGGGCATAAACGCAGCAGTGATAGGATTGGAGAGGTTCGGTGAGCAAATGAAGACCCTTTGAAGTCATATTGCATGGTACCCATTCCACGGGTTTCAACTACCCAGGTTTAAGGTATTCTTCCTTCAGGTAAAACATGCATGTGGAACCTAGAGTATGATCAACCTTGTGATCGGGAGACGTGTTCAAATATGTCTCAGTTTTCCTCCCCTGGTACTCGGGTGCAACATTCCAGACGCTTTACTAACACTCTCCCCACTTGGAGAGTCAGTCCCTTTAACCTCCTGTTTGGCCCAGTTTGCAATTTCTGCGGAAGATGAACAGGAATAGCGAGAACCAATGAGAGGCTAGCTGGAGGTGTCTGGTCGGGCAAATTTAACTCTCATTTCCCACCAGGAAGAGGAATTAACCAAAGGCTCAGCATGCCGGGCCGGAAACATTTTAGGGCCTGAAGCCATCCTGCGGTGTTGCGGCCAGGTCACAAGAAAGCGAGTTGAAGAAAGGAGCTCAGGGGCACTGTAATTCACAAACCTGCAGAGTTATAAATGACAGCTATCGTCCAAAAATAGACTGAAGTAAGCCTGCCAAGAGGACTTGAAAACGGGGCAGAATTGCAGGAAACCGATTTCAGGAGGTAGACTGGAATTGCATTGAAAGCATAGGAAAAGAGGCAGAACGTCCACAATGATGCACTTGGCCAAAAAGGGCGTATGCGTTTTTTCCTGAATATATTCAGGAAAAAACGCATACGCCCTTTTTGGCCAACCAAGCAAGCTTGCAAAGGAAATCTGCACTACAATGAAGTCTCACTTCCCCCCGGTCAAAAGGGCCATCTGAAAAAAGTGTAAAATCCAGAAAGGCAGGACAGGCCATGGAGAACTGGGAGCCTTGTTATGCTGATGTGCGGGATGTAAATTGCCAACAGACACTCGGGAAAAGTGTATGGTGTTTCCTGAAACATCTAAAAAACAAAGCAACAGAGCCTAGGGCACAGCCACTTATGGTCCTATAGCTTAGGGAAATTAAAATCAAAAAGACACAGCCACCCTAAAGTTTGGGACGCCTCTGTTTACAAGAACCTCGTTTACAGTACAAGTTCAACATCGCAGAAAGTGAAAAATGGATAAAGAAGTTGTGGTATTTACTTACAAAGCAATATCACTCAGCAATGAAATCTGTGTCATCAGGCCCTTAGCAGCACAATGAGTGGATTCAGGTATGATGATTCTAACTGAAGTAAGTCACACAGAAAAAGAAACATCATAAGATATCAGTAATACACGGAATGTAAACTTGGCTACACAGGAACTGAATTACAGAACAGAACAGGGTCTCAAATTTAGAAAACCAACTATGCTTGCTTAAGGGTAAAGGTGAGTTGGGGTGCTGCATAAAACCAGAGATTGAAATGAGCACAGATAAAGTTCCTTAAGTCAAATATGGAATAGACAAGAGCTACTCCTTGCTCAACGAAATGGACTCAACACCGCATATTAAACGCCTAAGAATGTGCCTGACTAGTAAGTATCTTAAAACCTATGGATTGCTATGTCTCCGAAAGAGAATCAAGCATGTGTACAGGGGCATAAACGCTGCAGTGATAGGATTGGAGAGGTTCGGTGAGCAAATGAAGACCCTTTGAAGTCATATTGCATGGTACCCATTACACGGGTCTCAACTCTCCAGGTTTAAGGTATTCTTCCTTCAGCTAAAACATGCATGTGGAACCCAAGTATGATCAACCATGTGAACGGGAGACGTGTTCAAATATGTCTCAGTTTTCCTCCCCTGGTACTCGGGTGCAACATTCCAGACGCTTTACTAACACTCTCCCCACTTGCAGAGTCAGTGCCTTTAACCTCCTGTTTGGCCCAGTTTGCAATTTCTGCGGAAGATGAACAGGAATAGCGAGGACCAATGAGAGGCTAGCTGGAGGTGTCTGGTCGGGCAAATTTAACTCTCATTTCCCACCAGGAAGAGGAATTAACCAAAGGCTCAGCATGCCGGGCCGGAAACATTTTAGGGCCTGAAGCCATCCTGCGGTGTTGCGGCCAGGTCACAAGAAAGCGAGTTGAAGAAAGGAGCTCAGGGGCACTGTAATTCACAAACCTGCAGAGTTATAAATGACAGCTATCGTCCAAAAATAGACTGAAGTAAGGCTGCCAAGAGGACTTGAAAACGGGGCAGAATTGCAGGAAACCGATTTCAGGAGGTAGACTGGAATTGCATTGAAAGCATAGGAAAAGAGGCAGAACGTCCACAATGATGCACTTGGCCAAAAAGGGCGTATGCGTTTTTTCCTGAATATATTCAGGAAAAAACGCATACGCCCTTTTTGGCCAACCAAGCAAGCTTGCAAAGGAAATCTGCACTACAATGAAGTCTCACTTCCCCCCGGCCAAAAGGGCCATCTGAAAAAAGTGTAAAATCCAGAAAGGCAGTACAGGCCATGGAGAACTGGGAGCCTTGTTATGCTGATGGGCGGGATGTAAATTGCCAACAGACACTCGGGAAAAGTGTATGGTGTTTCCTGAAACATCTAAAAAACAAAGCAACAGAGCCTAGGGCACTGCCACTTATGGTCCTATAGCTTAGGGAAATTAAAATCAAAAAGACACAGCCACCCTAAAGTTTGGGACGCCTCTGTTTACAAGAACCTCGTTTACAGTACAAGTTCAACATCGCAGAAAGTGAAAAATGGATAAAGAAGTTGTGGTATTTACTTACAAAGCAATATCACTCAGCAATGAAATCTGTGTCATCAGGCCCTTAGCAGCACAATGAGTGGATTCAGGTATGATGATTCTAACTGAAGTAAGTCACACAGAAAAAGAAACATCATAAGATATCAGTAATACACGGAATGTAAACTTGGCTACACAGGAACTGAATTACAGAACAGAACAGGGTCTCAAATTTAGAAAACCAACTATGCTTGCTTAAGGGTAAAGGTGAGTTGGGGTGCTGCATAAAACCAGAGATTGAAATGAGCACAGATAAAGTTCCTTAAGTCAAATATGGAATAGACAAGAGCTACTCCTTGCTCAACGAAATGGACTCAACACCGCATATTAAACGCCTAAGAATGTGCCTGACTAGTAAGTATCTTAAAACCTATGGATTGCTATGTCTCCGAAAGAGAATCAAGCATGTGTACAGGGGCATAAACGCTGCAGTGATAGGATTGGAGAGGTTCGGTGAGCAAATGAAGACCCTTTGAAGTCATATTGCATGGTACCCATTACACGGGTCTCAACTCTCCAGGTTTAAGGTATTCTTCCTTCAGCTAAAACATGCATGTGGAACCCAAGTATGATCAACCATGTGAACGGGAGACGTGTTCAAATATGTCTCAGTTTTCCTCCCCTGGTACTCGGGTGCAACATTCCAGACGCTTTACTAACACTCTCCCCACTTGGAGAGTCAGCGCCTTTAACCTCCTGTTTGGCCCAGTTTGCAATTTCTGCGGAAGATGAACAGGAATAGCGAGAACCAATGAGAGGCTAGCTGGAGGTGTCTGGACGGGCAAATTTAACTCTCATTTCCCACCAGGAAGAGGAAATAACCAAAGGCTCAGCGTGCCGTACCGGAACCAGATTAGGGCCTGAAGCCATCCTGCGGTGTTGCGGCCAGGTCACAAGAAAGCGAGTTGAAGAAAGGAGCTCAGGGGCAGTGTAATTCACAAACCTGCAGAGTTATAAATGACAGCTATCGTCCAAAAATAGACTGAAGTAAGGCTGCCAAGAGGACTTGAAAGCGGGGCAGAATTGCAGGAAACCGATTTCAGGAGGTAGACTGGAATTGCATTGAAAGCATAGGAAAAGAGGCAGAACGTCCACAGTGATGCACTTGGCCAAAAAGGGCGTATGCGTTTTTTCCTGAATATATTCAGGAAAAAACGCATACGCACTTTTTGGCCAACCAAGCAAGCTTGCAAAGGAAATCTGCACTACAATGAAGTCTCACTTCCCCCCGGTCCAAAGGGCCATCTGAAAAAAGTGTAAAATCCAGAAAGGCAGGACAGGCCATGGAGAACTGGGAGCCTTGTTATGCTGATGGGCGGGATGTAAATTGCCAACAACCACTCGGGAGAAGTGTATGGTGTTTCCTGAAACATCTAAAAAACAAAGCAACAGAACCTAGGGCACTTCCACTTATGGTCCTATAGCTTAGGGAAATTAAAATCAAAAAGACACAGCCACCCCAAAGTTTGGAACGGCTCTGTTTACAAGAACCTCGTTTACAGTACAAGTTCAACATCGCAGAAAGTGAAAAATGGATAAAGAAGTTGTGGTATTTACTTACAAAGCAATATCACTCAGCAATGAAATCTGTGTCATCAGGCCCTTAGCAGGACAATGAGTGGATTCAGGTATGATGATTCTAACTGAAGTAAGTCACACAGAAAAAGAAACATCATAAGATATCAGTAATACACGGAATGTAAACTTGGCTACACAGGAACTGAATTACAGAACAGAACAGGGTCTCAAATTTAGAAAACCAACTTATGCTTGCTTAAGGGTAAAGGTGAGTTGGGGTGCTGCATAAAACCAGAGATTGAAATGAGCACAGATAAAGTTCCTTAAGTCAAATATGGAATAGACAAGAGCTACTCCTTGCTCAACGAAATGGACTCAACACCGCATATTAAACGCCTAAGAATGTACCTGACTAGTAAGTATCTTAAAACCTATGGATTGCTATGTCTCCGAAAGAGAATCAAGCATGTGTACAGGGGCATAAACGCAGCAGTGATAGGATTGGAGAGGTTCGGTGAGCAAATGAAGACCCTTTGAAGTCATATTGCATGGTACCCATTCCACGGGTCTCAACTCTCCAGGTTTAAGGTATTCTTCCTTCAGCTAAAACATGCATGTGGAACCCAAGTATGATCAACCATGTGAACGGGAGACGTGTTCAAATATGTCTCAGTTTTCCTCCCCTGGTACTCGGGTGCAACATTCCAGACGCTTTACTAACACTCTCCCCACTTGGAGAGTCAGCGCCTTTAACCTCCTGTTTGGCCCAGTTTGCAATTTCTGCGGAAGATGAACAGGAATAAAAAACGCATACGCCCTTTTTGGCCAACCAAGCAAGCTTGCAAAGGAAATCTGCACTACAATGAAGTCTCACTTCCCCCCGGTCAAAAGGGCCATCTGAAAAAAGTGTAAAATCCAGAAAGGCAGGACAGGCCATGGAGAACTGGGAGCCTTGTTATGCTGATGGGCGGGATGTAAATTGCCAACAACCACTCGGGAGAAGTGTATGGTGTTTCCTGAAACATCTAAAGAACAAAGCAACAGAACCTAGGGCACTTCCACTTATGGTCCTATAGCTTAGGGAAATTAAAATCAAAAAGACACAGCCACCCCAAAGTTTGGAACGGCTCTGTTTACAAGAACCTCGTTTACAGTACAAGTTCAACATCACAGAAAGTGAAAAATGGATAAAGAAGTTGTGGTATTTACTTACAAAGCAATATCACTCAGCAATGAAATCTGTGTCATCAGGCCCTTAGCATCACAATGAGTGGATTCAGGTATGATGATTCTAACTGAAGTAAGTCACACAGAAAAAGAAACATCATAAGATATCAGTAATACACGGAATGTAAACTTGGCTACACAGGAACTGAATTACAGAACAGAACAGGGTCTCAAATTTAGAAAACCAACTTATGCTTGCTTAAGGGTAAAGGTGAGTTGGGGTGCTGCATAAAACCAGAGATTGAAATGAGCACAGATAAAGTTCCTTAAGTCAAATATGGAATAGACAAGAGCTACTCCTTGCTCAACGAAATGGACTCAACACCGCATATTAAACGCCTAAGAATGTACCTGACTAGTAAGTATCTTAAAACCTATGGATTGCTATTTCTCCGAAAGAGAATCAAGCATGTGTACAGGGGCATAAACGCAGCAGTGATAGGACTGGAGAGGTTCGGTGAGCAAATGAAGACCCTTTGAAGTCATATTGCATGGTACCCATTCCACGGGTCTCAACTCTCCAGGTTTAAGGTATTCTTCCTTCAGCTAAAACATGCATGTGGAACCCAAGTATGATCAACCATGTGAACGGGAGACGTGTTCAAATATGTCTCAGTTTTCCTCCCCTGGTACTCGGGTGCAACATTCCAGACGCTTTACTAACACTCTCCCCACTTGGAGAGTCAGCGCCTTTAACCTCCTGTTTGGCCCAGTTTGCAATTTCTGCGGAAGATGAACAGGAATAAAAAACGCATACGCCCTTTTTGGCCAACCAAGCAAGCTTGCAAAGGAAATCTGCACTACAATGAAGTCTCACTTCCCCCCGGTCAAAAGGGCCATCTGAAAAAAGTGTAAAATCCAGAAAGGCAGGACAGGCCATGGAGAACTGGGAGCCTTGTTATGCTGATGGGCGGGATGTAAATTGCCAACAACCACTCGGGAGAAGTGTATGGTGTTTCCTGAAACATCTAAAGAACAAAGCAACAGAACCTAGGGCACTTCCACTTATGGTCCTATAGCTTAGGGAAATTAAAATCAAAAAGACACAGCCACCCCAAAGTTTGGAACGGCTCTGTTTACAAGAACCTCGTTTACAGTACAAGTTCAACATCGCAGAAAGTGAAAAATGGATAAAGAAGTTGTGGTATTTACTTACAAAGCAATATCACTCAGCAATGAAATCTGTGTCATCAGGCCCTTAGCATCACAATGAGTGGATTCAGGTATGATGATTCTAACTGAAGTAAGTCACACAGAAAAAGAAACATCATAAGATATCAGTAATACACGGAATGTAAACTTGGCTACACAGGAACTGAATTACAGAACAGAACAGGGTCTCAAATTTAGAAAACCAACTATGCTTGCTTAAGGGTAAAGGTGAGTTGGGGTGCTGCATAAAACCAGAGATTGAAATGAGCACAGATAAAGTTCCTTAAGTCAAATATGGAATAGACAAGAGCTACTCCTTGCTCAATGAAATGGACTCAACACCGCATATTAAACGCCTAAGAATGTGCCTGACTAGTAAGTATCTTAAAACCTATGGATTGCTATGTCTCCGAAAGAGAATCAAGCTTGTGTACAGGGGCATAAACGCAGCAGTGATAGGATTGGAGAGGTTCGGTGAGCAAATGAAGACCCTTTGAAGTCATATTGCATGGTACCCATTACACGGGTCTTAACTCTCCAGGTTTAAGGTATTCTTCCTTCAGCTAAAACATGCATGTGGAACCCAAGTATGATCAACCATGTGAACGTGAGACGTGTTCAAATATGTCTCAGTTTTCCTCCCCTGGTACTCGGGTGCAACATTCCAGACGCTTTACTAACACTCTCCCCACTTAGAGAGTCAGCGCCTTTAACCTCCGGTTTGGCCCAGTTTGCAATTTCTGCGGAAGATGAACAGGAATAGCGAAAACCAATGAGAGACTAGCTGGAGGTGTTTGGACGGGCAAATTTAACTCTCATTTCCCACCAGGAAGAGGAAATAACCAAAGGCTCAGCATGCCGTGTCGGAACCAGATTAGGGCCTGAAGCCATCCTGCGGTGTTGCGGCCAGGTCACAAGAAAGCGAGTTGAAGAAAGGAGCTCAGGGGCACTGTAATTCACAAACCTGCAGAGTTATAAATGACAGCTATCGTCCAAAAATAGACTGAAGTAAGGCTGCCAAGAGGACTTGAAAGCGGGGCAGAATTGCAGGAAACCGATTTCAGGAGGTAGACTGGAATTGCATTGAAAGCATAGGAAAAGAGGCAGAACGTCCACAATGATGCACTTGGCCAAAAAGGGCGTATGCGTTTTTTCCTGAATATATTCAGGAAAAAACGCATACGCCCTTTTTGGCCAACCAAGCAAGCTTGCAAAGGAAATCTGCACTACAATGAAGTCTCACTTCCCCCCGGTCAAAAGGGCCATCTGAAAAAAGTGTAAAATCCAGAAAGGCAGGACAGGCCATGGAGAACTGGGAGCCTTGTTATGCTGATGGGCGGGATGTAAATTGCCAACAGACACTCGGGAAAAGTGTATGGTGTTTCCTGAAACATCTAAAAAACAAAGCAACAGAGCCTAGGGCACTGCCACTTATGGTCCTATAGCTTAGGGAAATTAAAATCAAAAAGACACAGCCACCCTAAAGTTTGGGACGCCTCTGTTTACAAGAACCTCGTTTACAGTACAAGTTCAACATCGCAGAAAGTGAAAAATGGATAAAGAAGTTGTGGTATTTACTTACAAAGCAATATCACTCAGCAATGAAATCTGTGTCATCAGGCCCTTAGCATCACAATGAGTGGATTCAGGTATGATGATTCTAACTGAAGTAAGTCACACAGAAAAAGAAACATCATAAGATATCAGTAATACACGGAATGTAAACTTGGCTACACAGGAACTGAATTACAGAACAGAACAGGGTCTCAAATTTAGAAAACCAACTATGCTTGCTTAAGGGTAAAGGTGAGTTGGGGTGCTGCATAAAACCAGAGATTGAAATGAGCACAGATAAAGTTCCTTAAGTCAAATATGGAATAGACAAGAGCTACTCCTTGCTCAACGAAATGGACTCAACACCGCATATTAAACGCCTAAGAATGTGCCTGACTAGTAAGTATCTTAAAACCTATGGATTGCTATGTCTCCGAAAGAGGATCAAGCATGTGTACAGGGGCATAAACGCTGCAGTGATAGGATTGGCGAGGTTCGGTGAGCAAATGAAGACCCTTTGAAGTCATATTGCATGGTACCCATTCCACGGGTCTCAACTCTCCAGGTTTAAGGTATTCTTCCTTCAGCTAAAACATGCATGTGGAACCCAAGTATGATCAACCATGTGAACGGGAGACGTGTTCAAATATGTCTCAGTTTTCCTCCCCTGGTACTCGGGTGCAACATTCCAGACGCTTTACTAACACTTTCCCCACTTGGAGAGTCAGCGCCTTTAACCTCCTGTTTGGCCCAGTTTGCAATTTCTGCGGAAGATGAACAGGAATAACGAGAACCAATGAGAGGCTAGCTGGAGGTGTCTGGACGGGCAAATTTAACTCTCATTTCCCACCAGGAAGAGGAAATAACCAAAGGCTCAGCGTGCCATACCGGAACCAGATTAGGGCCTGAAGCCATCCTGCGGTGTTGCGGCCAGGTCACAAGAAAGCGAGTTGAAGAAAGGAGCTCAGGGGCACTGTAATTCACAAACCTGCAGAGTTATAAATGACAGCTATCGTCCAAAAATAGACTGAAGTAAGGCTGCCAAGAGGACTTGAAAGCGGGGCAGAATTGCAGGAAACCGATTTCAGGAGGTAGACTGGAATTGCATTGAAAGCATAGGAAAAGAGGCAGAACGTCCACAATGATGCACTTGGCCAAAAAGGGCGTATGCGTTTTTTCCTGAATATATTCAGGAAAAAACGCATACGCCCTTTTTGGCCAACCAAGCAAGCTTGCAAAGGAAATCTGCACTACAATGAAGTCTCACTTCCCCCCGGTCAAAAGGGCCATCTGAAAAAGTGTAAAATCCAGAAAGGCAGGACAGGCCATGGAGAACTGGGAGCCTTGTTATGCTTATGGGCGGGATGTAAATTGCCAACAACCACTCGGGAGAAGTGTATGGTGTTTCCTGAAACATCTAAAAAACAAAGCAACAGAACCTAGGGCACTTCCACTTATGGTCCTATAGCTTAGGGAAATTAAAATCAAAAAGACACAGCCACCCCAAAGTTTGGAACGGCTCTGTTTACAAGAACCTCGTTTACAGTACAAGTTCAACATCGCAGAAAGTGAAAAATGGATAAAGAAGTTGTGGTATTTACTTACAAAGCAATATCACTCAGCAATGAAATCTGTGTCATCAGGCCCTTAGCAGCACAATGAGTGGATTCAGGTATGATGATTCTAACTGAAATAAGTCACACAGAAAAAGAAACATCATAAGATATCAGTAATACACGGAATGGAAACTTGGCTACACAGGAACTGAATTACAGAACAGAACAGGCTCTCAAATTTAGAAAACCAACTTATTCTTACTTAAGGGTAAAGGTGAGTTGGGGTGCTGCATAAAACCAGAGATTGAAATGAGCACAGATAAAGTTCCTTAAGCCAAATATGGAATAGACAAGAGCTACTCCTTGCTCAACGAAATGGACTCAACACCCCATATTAAACGCCTAAGAATGTACCTGACTAGTAAGTATCTTAAAACCTATGGATTGCTATGTCTCCAAAAGAGAATCAAACATGTGTACAGGGGCATAAACGCAGCAGTGATAGGATTGGAGAGGTTCGGTGAGCAAATGAAGACCCTTTGAAGTCATATTGCATGGTACCCATTCCACGGGTTTCAACTACCCAGGTTTAAGGTATTCTTCCTTCAGCTAAAACATGCATGTGGAACCTAGAGTATGATCAACCATGTGATCGGGAGACGTGTTCAAATATGTCTCAGTTTTCCTCCCCTGGTACTCGGGTGCAACATTCCAGACGCTTTACTAACACTCTCCCCACTTGGAGAGTCAGTCCCTTTAACCTCCTGTTTGGCCCAGTTTGCAATTTCTGCGGAAGATGAACAGGAATAGCGAGAACCAATGAGAGGCTAGCTGGAGGTGTCTGGTCGGGCAAATTTAACTCTCATTTCCCACCAGGAAGAGGAATTAACCAAAGGCTCAGCGTGCCGTACCGGAAACATTTTAGGGCCTGAAGCCATCCTGCGGTGTGGCGGCCAGGTCACAAGAAAGCGAGTTGAAGAAAGGAGCTCAGGGGCACTGTAATTCACAAACCTGCAGAGTTATAAATGACAGCTATTGTCCAAAAATAGACTGAAGTAAGGCTGCCAAGAGGACTTGAAAGCGGGGCAGAATTGCAGGAAACCGATTTCAGGAGGTAGACTGGAATTGCATTGAAAGCATAGGAAAAGAGGCAGAACGTCCACAATGATGCACTTGGCCAAAAAGGGCGTATGCGTTTTTTCCTGAATATATTCAGGAAAAAACGCATACGCCCTTTTTGGCCAACCAAGCAAGCTTGCAAAGGAAATCTGCACTACAATGAAGTCTCACTTCCCCCCGGTCAAAAGGGTCATCTGAAAAAAGTGTAAAATCCAGAAAGGCAGGACAGGCCATGGAGAACTGGGAGCCTTGTTATGCTGATGGGCGGGATGTAAATTGCCAACAGACACTCGGGAAAAGTGTATGGTGTTTCCTGAAACATCTAAAAAACAAAGCAACAGAGCCTAGGGCACTGCCACTTATGGTCCTATAGCTTAGGGAAATTAAAATCAAAAAGACACAGCCACCCTAAAGTTTGGGACGCCTCTGTTTACAAGAACCTCGTTTACAGTACAAGTTCAACATCGCAGAAAGTGAAAAATGGATAAAGAAGTTGTGGTATTTACTTACAAAGCAATATCACTCAGCAATGAAATCTGTGTCATCAGGCCCTTAGCATCACAATGAGTGGATTCAGGTATGATGATTCTAACTGAAGTAAGTCACACAGAAAAAGAAACATCATAAGATATCACTAATACACGGAATGTAAACTTGGCTACACAGGAACTGAATTACAGAACAGAACAGGGTCTCAAATTTAGAAAACCAACTATGCTTGCTTAAGGGTAAAGGTGAGTTGGGGTGCTGCATAAAACCAGAGATTGAAATGAGCACAGATAAAGTTCCTTAAGTCAAATATGGAATAGACAAGAGCTACTCCTTGCTCAACGAAATGGACTCAACACCGCATATTAAACGCCTAAGAATGTGCCTGACTAGTAAGTATCTTAAAACCTATGGATTGCTATGTCTCCGAAAGAGGATCAAGCATGTGTACAGGGGCATAAACGCTGCAGTGATAGGATTGGAGAGGTTCGGTGAGCAAATGAAGACCCTTTGAAGTCATATTGCATGGTACCCATTACACGGGTCTCAACTCTCCAGGTTTAAGGTATTCTTCCTTCAGCTAAAACATGCATGTGGAACCCAAGTATGATCAACCATGTGAACGGGAGACGTGTTCAAATATGTCTCAGTTTTCCTCCCCTGGTACTCGGGTGCAACATTCCAGACGCTTTACTAACACTCTCCCCACTTGGAGAGTCAGCGCCTTTAACCTCCTGTTTGGCCCAGTTTGCAATTTCTGCGGAAGATGAACAGGAATAGCGAGAACCAATGAGAGGCTAGCTGGAGGTGTCTGGACGGGCAAATTTAACTCTCATTTCCCACCAGGAAGAGGAAATAACCAAAGGCTCAGCGTGCCGTACCGGAACCAGATTAGGGCCTGAAGCCATCCTGCGGTGTTGCGGCCAGGTCACAAGAAAGCGAGTTGAAGAAAGGAGCTCAGGGGCACTGTAATTCACAAACCTGCAGAGTTATAAATGACAGCTATCGTCCAAAAATAGACTGAAGTAAGGCTGCCAAGAGGACTTGAAAGCGGGGCAGAATTGCAGGAAACCGATTTCAGGAGGTAGACTGGAATTGCATTGAAAGCATAGGAAAAGAGGCAGAACGTCCACAATGATGCACTTGGCCAAAAAGGGCGTATGCGTTTTTTCCTGAATATATTCAGGAAAAAACGCATACGCCCTTTTTGGCCAACCAAGCAAGCTTGCAAAGGAAATCTGCACTACAATGAAGTCTCACTTCCCCCCGGTCAAAAGGGCCATCTGAAAAAGTGTAAAATCCAGAAAGGCAGGACAGGCCATGGAGAACTGGGAGCCTTGTTATGCTGATGGGCGGGATGTAAATTGCCAACAACCACTCGGGAGAAGTGTATGGTGTTTCCTGAAACATCTAAAAAACAAAGCAACAGAACCTAGGGCACTTCCACTTATGGTCCTATAGCTTAGGGAAATTAAAATCAAAAAGACACAGCCACCCCAAAGTTTGGAATGGCTCTGTTTACAAGAACCTCGTTTACAGTACAAGTTCAACATCGCAGAAAGTGAAAAATGGATAAAGAAGTTGTGGTATTTACTTACAAAGCAATATCACTCAGCAATGAAATCTGTGTCATCAGGCCCTTAGCAGCACAATGAGTGGATTCAGGTATGATGATTCTAACTGAAATAAGTCACACAGAAAAAGAAACATCATAAGATATCAGTAATACACGGAATGGAAACTTGGCTACACAGGAACTGAATTACAGAACAGAACAGGCTCTCAAATTTAGAAAACCAACTTATTCTTACTTAAGGGTAAAGGTGAGTTGGGGTGCTGCATAAAACCAGAGATTGAAATGAGCACAGATAAAGTTCCTTAAGCCAAATATGGAATAGACAAGAGCTACTCCTTGCTCAACGAAATGGACTCAACACCCCATATTAAACGCCTAAGAATGTACCTGACTAGTAAGTATCTTAAAACCTATGGATTGCTATGTCTCCAAAAGAGAATCAAACATGTGTACAGGGGCATAAACGCAGCAGTGATAGGATTGGAGAGGTTCGGTGAGCAAATGAAGACCCTTTGAAGTCATATTGCATGGTACCCATTCCACGGGTTTCAACTACCCAGGTTTAAGGTATTCTTCCTTCAGCTAAAACATGCATGTGGAACCTAGAGTATGATCAACCATGTGATCGGGAGACGTGTTCAAATATGTCTCAGTTTTCCTCCCCTGGTACTCGGGTGCAACATTCCAGACGCTTTACTAACACTCTCCCCACTTGGAGAGTCAGTCCCTTTAACCTCCTGTTAGGCCCAGTTTGCAATTTCTGCGGAAGATGAACAGGAATAGCGAGAACCAATGAGAGGCTAGCTGGAGGTGTCTGGTCGGGCAAATTTAACTCTCATTTCCCACCAGGAAGAGGAATTAACCAAAGGCTCAGCGTGCCGTACCGGAAACATTTTAGGGCCTGAAGCCATCCTGCGGTGTTGCGGCCAGGTCACAAGAAAGCGAGTTGAAGAAAGGAGCTCAGGGGCACTGTAATTCACAAACCTGCAGAGTTATAAATGACAGCTATCGTCCAAAAATAGACTGAAGTAAGGCTGCCAAGAGGACTTGAAAGCGGGGCAGAATTGCAGGAAACCGATTTCAGGAGGTAGACTGGAATTGCATTGAAAGCATAGGAAAAGAGGCAGAACGTCCACAATGATGCACTTGGCCAAAAAGGGCGTATGCGTTTTTTCCTGAATATATTCAGGAAAAAACGCATACGCCCTTTTTGGCCAACCAAGCAAGCTTGCAAAGGAAATCTGCACTACAATGAAGTCTCACTTCCCCCCGGTCAAAAGGGCCATCTGAAAAAAGTGTAAAATCCAGAAAGGCAGGACAGGCCATGGAGAACTGGGAGCCTTGTTATGCTGATGGGCGGGATGTAAATTGCCAACAGACACTCGGGAAAAGTGTATGGTGTTTCCTGAAACATCTAAAAAACAAAGCAACAGAGCCTAGGGCACTGCCACTTATGGTCCTATAGCTTAGGGAAATTAAAATCAAAAAGACACAGCCACCCTAAAGTTTGGGACGCCTCTGTTTACAAGAACCTCGTTTACAGTACAAGTTCAACATCACAGAAAGTGAAAAATGGATAAAGAAGTTGTGGTATTTAGTTACAAAGCAATATCACTCAGCAATGAAATCTGTGTCATCAGGCCCTTAGCAGCACAATGAGTGGATTCAGGTATGATGATTCTAACTGAAGTAAGTCACACAGAAAAAGAAACATCATAAGATATCAGTAATACACGGAATGTAAACTTGGCTACACAGGAACTGAATTACAGAACAGAACAGGGTCTCAAATTTAGAAAACCAACTTATGCTTGCTTAAGGGTAAAGGTGAGTTGGGGTGCTGCATAAAACCAGAGATTGAAATGAGCACAGATAAAGTTCCTTAAGTCAAATATGGAATAGACAAGAGCTACTCCTTGCTCAACGAAATGGACTCAACACCGCATATTAAACGCCTTAGAATGTACCTGACTAGTAAGTATCTTAAAACCTATGGATTGCTATGTCTCCGAAAGAGAATCAAGCATGTGTACAGGGGCATAAACGCAGCAGTGATAGGATTGGAGAGGTTCGGTGAGCAAATGAAGACCCTTTGAAGTCATATTGCATGGTACCCATTACACGGGTCTTAACTCTCCAGGTTTAAGGTATTCTTCCTTCAGCTAAAACATGCATGTGGAACCCAAGTATGATCAACCATGTGAACGGGAGACGTGTTCAAATATGTCTCAGTTTTCCTCCCCTGGTACTCGGGTGCAACATTCCAGACGCTTTACTAACACTCTCCCCACTTGGAGAGTCAGCGCCTTTAACCTCCTGTTTGGCCCAGTTTGCAATTTCTGCGGAAGATGAACAGGAATAGCGAGAACCAATGGGAGGCTAGCTGGCGGTGTCTGGACGGGCAAATTTAACTCTCATTTCCCACCAGGAAGAGGAAATAACCAAAGGCTCAGTGTGCCGTGCCGGAACCAGATTAGGGCCTGAAGCCATCCTGCAGTGTTGCGGCCAGGTCAAAAGAAAGCAAGTTGAAGAAAGGAGCTCTGGGGCACTGTAATTCTCAAACCTGCAGAGTTATAAATGACAGCTATCGTCCAAAAATAGACTGAAGTAAGGCTGCCAAGAGGACTTGAAAGCGGGGCAGAATTGCAGGAAACCGATTTCAGGAGGTAGACTGGAATTGCATTGAAAGCATAGGAAAAGAGGCAGAACGTCCACAATGATGCACTTGGCCAAAAAGGGCGTATGCGTTTTTTCCTGAATATATTCAGGAAAAAACGCATACGCCCTTTTTGGCCAACCAAGCAAGCTTGCAAAGGAAATCTGCACTACAATGAAGTCTCACTTCCCCCCGGTCAAAAGGGCCATCTGAAAAAAGTGTAAAATCCAGAAAGGCAGGACAGGCCATGGAGAACTGGGAGCCTTGTTATGCTGATGGGTGGGATGTAAATTGCCAACAACCACTAGGGAGAAGTGTATGGTGTTTCCTGAAACATCTAAAAAACAAAGCAACAGAACCTAGGGCACTTCCACTTATGGTCCTATAGCTTAGGGAAATTAAAATCAAAAAGACACAGCCACCCCAATGTTTGGAACGGCTCTGTTTACAAGAACCTCGTTTACAGTACAAGTTCAACATCACAGAAAGTGAAAAATGGATAAAGAAGTTGTGGTATTCACTTACAAAGCAATATCACTCAGCAATGAAATCTATGTCATCAGGACCTTAGCAGCACAATGAGTGGATTCAGGTATGATGATTCTAACTGAAATAAGTCACACAGAAAAAGAAACATCATAAGATATCAGTAATACACGGAATGGAAACTTGGCTACACAGGAACTGAATTACAGAACAGAACAGGGTCTCAAATTTAGAAAAACAACTTATGCTTGCTTAAGGGTAAAGGTGAGTTGGGGTGCTGCATAAAACCAGAGATTGAAATGAGCACAGATAAATTTCCTTAAGCCAAATATGGAATAGACAAGAGCTACTCCTTGCTCAACGAAATGGACTCAACACCGCATATTAAACGCCTAAGAATGTACCTGACTTGTAAGTATCTTAAAACCTATGGATTGCTATGTCTCCGAAAGAGAATCAAGCATGTGTACAGGGGCATAAACGCAGCAGTGATAGGATTGGAGAGGTTCGGTGAGCAAATGAAGACCCTTTGAAGTCATATTGCATGGTACCCATTCCACGGGTTTCAACTACCCAGGTTTAAGGTATTCTTCCTTCAGCTAAAACATGCATGTGGAACCTAGAGTATGATCAACCATGTGATCGGGAGACGTGTTCAAATATGTCTCAGTTTTCCTCCCCTGGTACTCGGGTGCAACATTCCAGACGCTTTACTAACACTCTCCCTACTTGGAGAGTCAGTCCCTTTAACCTCCTGTTTGGCCCAGTTTGCAATTTCTGCGGAAGATGAACAGGAATAGCGAGAACCAATGAGAGGCTAGCTGGAGGTGTCTGGACGGGCAAATTTAACTCTCATTTCCCACCAGGAAGAGGAATTAACCAAAGGCTCAGCATGCCGGGCCGGATCCAGATTAGGGCCTGAAGCCATCCTGCGGTGTTGCGGCCAGGTCACAAGAAAGCGAGTTGAAGAAAGGAGCTCAGGGGCACTGTAATTCACAAACCTGCAGAGTTATAAATGACAGCTATCGTCCAAAAATAGACTGAAGTAAGGCTGCCAAGAGGACTTGAAAGCGGGGCAGAATTGCAGGAAACCGATTTCAGGAGGTAGACTGGAATTGCATTGAAAGCATAGGAAAAGAGGCAGAACGTCCACAATGATGCACTTGGCCAAAAAGGGCGTATGCGTTTTTTCCTGAATATATTCAGGAAAAAACGCATACGCCATTTTTGGCCAACCAAGCAAGCTTGCAAAGGAAATCTGCACTACAATGAAGTCTCACTTCCCCCTGGTCAAAAGGGCCATCTGAAAAAAGTGTAAAATCAAGAAAGGCAGGACAGGCCATGGAGAACTGGGAGCCTTGTTATGCTGATGGGCGGGATGTAAATTGCCAACAGACACTTGGGAGAAGTGTATGGTGTTTCCTGAAACATCTAAAAAACAAAGCAACAGAGCCTAGGGCACTTCCACTTATGGTCCTATAGCTTAGGGAAATTAAAATCAAAAAGACACAGCCACCCCAATGTTTGGAACGGCTCTGTTTACAAGAACCTCGTTTACAGTACAAGTTCAACATCGCAGAAAGTGAAAAATGGATAAAGAAGTTGTGGTATTCACTTACAAAGCAATATCACTCAGCAATGAAATCTATGTCATCAGGCCCTTAGCAGCACAATGAGTGGATTCAGGTATGATGATTCTAACTGAAGTAAGTCACACAGAAAAAGAAACATCATAAGATATCAGTAATACACGGAATGTAAACTTGGCTACACAGGAACTGAATTACAGAACAGAACAGGGTCTCAAATTTAGAAAACCAACTTATGCTTGCTTAAGGGTAAAGGTGAGTTGGGGTGCTGCATAAAACCAGAGATTGAAATGAGCACAGATAAAGTTCCTTAAGTCAAATATGGAATAGACAAGAGCTACTCCTTGCTCAACGAAATGGACTCAACACCGCATATTAAACGCCTTAGAATGTACCTGACTAGTAAGTATCTTAAAACCTATGGATTGCTATGTCTCCAAAAGAGAATCAAGCATGTGTACAGGGGCATAAACGCAGCAGTGATAGGATTGGAGAGGTTCGGTGAGCAAATGAAGACCCTTTGAAGTCATATTGCATGGTACCCATTACACGGGTCTTAACTCTCCAGGTTTAAGGTATTCTTCCTTCAGCTAAAACATGCATGTGGAACCCAAGTATGATCAACCATGTGAACGGGAGACGTGTTCAAATATGTCTCAGTTTTCCTCCCCTGGTACTCGGGTGCAACATTCCAGACGCTTTACTAACACTCTCCCCACTTGGAGAGTCAGCGCCTTTAACCTCCTGTTTGGCCCAGTTTGCAATTTCTGCGGAAGATGAACAGGAATAGCGAGAACCAATGGGAGGCTAGCTGGCGGTGTCTGGACGGGCAAATTTAACTCTCATTTCCCACCAGGAAGAGGAAATAACCAAAGGCTCAGTGTGCCGTGCCGGAACCAGATTAGGGCCTGAAGCCATCCTGCAGTGTTGCGGCCAGGTCAAAAGAAAGCAAGTTGAAGAAAGGAGCTCTGGGGCACTGTAATTCTCAAACCTGCAGAGTTATAAATGACAGCTATCGTCCAAAAATAGACTGAAGTAAGGCTGCCAAGAGGACTTGAAAGCGGGGCAGAATTGCAGGAAACCGATTTCAGGAGGTAGACTGGAATTGCATTGAAAGCATAGGAAAAGAGGCAGAACGTCCACAATGATGCACTTGGCCAAAAAGGGCGTATGCGTTTTTTCCTGAATATATTCAGGAAAAAACGCATACGCCCTTTTTGGCCAACCAAGCAAGCTTGCAAAGGAAATCTGCACTACAATGAAGTCTCACTTCCCCCCGGTCAAAAGGGCCATCTGAAAAAAGTGTAAAATCCAGAAAGGCAGGACAGGCCATGGAGAACTGGGAGCCTTGTTATGCTGATGGGCGGGATGTAAATTGCCAACAACCACTAGGGAGAAGTGTATGGTGTTTCCTGAAACATCTAAAAAACAAAGCAACAGAACCTAGGGCACTTCCACTTATGGTCCTATAGCTTAGGGAAATTAAAATCAAAAAGACACAGCCACCCCAATGTTTGGAACGGCTCTGTTTACAAGAACCTCGTTTACAGTACAAGTTCAACATCGCAGAAAGTGAAAA
The DNA here is from genome assembly GCF_949987515.2 of Delphinus delphis. Lineage (NCBI taxonomy): Eukaryota > Metazoa > Chordata > Mammalia > Artiodactyla > Delphinidae > Delphinus > Delphinus delphis. Next base: position 2,254,239 of record NW_027192650.1, read on the forward strand.
ATGGATAAAGAAGTTGTGGTATTCACTTACAAAGCAATATCACTCAGCAATGAAATCTATGTCATCAGGACCTTAGCAGCACAATGAGTGGATTCAGGTATGATGATTCTAACTGAAATAAGTCACACAGAAAAAGAAACATCATAAGATATCAGTAATACACGGAATGTAAACTTGGCTACACAGGAACTGAATTACAGAACAGAACAGGGTCTCAAATTTAGAAAAACAACTTATGCTTGCTTAAGGGTAAAGGTGAGTTGGGGTGCTGCATAAAACCAGAGATTGAAATGAGCACAGATAAAGTTCCTTAAGCCAAATATGGAATAGACAAGAGCTACTCCTTGCTCAACGAAATGGACTCAACACCGCATATTAAACGCCTAAGAATGTACCTGACTTGTAAGTATCTTAAAACCTATGGATTGCTATGTCTCCGAAAGAGAATCAAGCATGTGTACAGGGGCATAAACGCAGCAGTGATAGGATTGGAGAGGTTCGGTGAGCAAATGAAGACCCTTTGAAGTCATATTGCATGGTACCCATTCCACGGGTTTCAACTACCCAGGTTTAAGGTATTCTTCCTTCAGCTAAAACATGCATGTGGAACCTAGAGTATGATCAACCATGTGATCGGGAGACGTGTTCAAATATGTCTCAGTTTTCCTCCCCTGGTACTCGGGTGCAACATTCCAGACGCTTTACTAACACTCTCCCTACTTGGAGAGTCAGTCCCTTTAACCTCCTGTTTGGCCCAGTTTGCAATTTCTGCGGAAGATGAACAGGAATAGCGAGAACCAATGAGAGGCTAGCTGGAGGTGTCTGGACGGGCAAATTTAACTCTCATTTCCCACCAGGAAGAGGAATTAACCAAAGGCTCAGCATGCCGGGCCGGATCCAGATTAGGGCCTGAAGCCATCCTGCGGTGTTGCGGCCAGGTCACAAGAAAGCGAGTTGAAGAAAGGAGCTCATTGGCACTGTAATTCACAAACCTGCAGAGTTATAAATGACAGCTATCGTCCAAAAATAGACTGAAGTAAGGCTGCCAAGAGGACTTGAAAGCGGGGCAGAATTGCAGGAAACCGATTTCAGGAGGTAGACTGGAATTGCATTGAAAGCATAGGAAAAGAGGCAGAACGTCCACAATGATGCACTTGGCCAAAAAGGGCGTATGCGTTTTTTCCTGAATATATTCAGGAAAAAACGCATACGCCATTTTTGGCCAACCAAGCAAGCTTGCAAAGGAAATCTGCACTACAATGAAGTCTCACTTCCCCCTGGTCAAAAGGGCCATCTGAAAAAAGTGTAAAATCAAGAAAGGCAGGACAGGCCATGGAGAACTGGGAGCCTTGTTATGCTGATGGGCGGGATGTAAATTGCCAACAGACACTTGGGAGAAGTGTATGGTGTTTCCTGAAACATCTAAAAAACAAAGCAACAGAGCCTAGGGCACTTCCACTTATGGTCCTATAGCTTAGGGAAATTAAAATCAAAAAGACACAGCCACCCCAATGTTTGGAACGGCTCTGTTTACAAGAACCTCGTTTACAGTACAAGTTCAACATCGCAGAAAGTGAAAAATGGATAAAGAAGTTGTGGTATTCACTTACAAAGCAATATCACTCAGCAATGAAATCTATGTCATCAGGACCTTAGCAGCACAATGAGTGGATTCAGGTATGATGATTCTAACTGAAATAAGTCACACAGAAAAAGAAACATCATAAGATATCAGTAATACACGGAATGGAAACTTGGCTACACAGGAACTGAATTACAGAACAGAACAGGGTCTCAAATTTAGAAAAACAACTTATGCTTGCTTAAGGGTAAAGGTGAGTTGGGGTGCTGCATAAAACCAGAGATTGAAATGAGCACAGATAAAGTTCCTTAAGCCAAATATGGAATAGACAAGAGCTACTCCTTGCTCAACGAAATGGACTCAACACCGCATATTAAACGCCTAAGAATGTACCTGACTTGTAAGTATCTTAAAACCTATGGATTGCTATGTCTCCGAAAGAGAATCAAGCATGTGTACAGGGGCATAAACGCAGCAGTGATAGGATTGGAGAGGTTCGGTGAGCAAATGAAGACCCTTTGAAGTCATATTGCATGGTACCCATTCCACGGGTTTCAACTACCCAGGTTTAAGGTATTCTTCCTTCAGCTAAAACATGCATGTGGAACCTAGAGTATGATCAACCATGTGATCAGGAGACGTGTTCAAATATGTCTCAGTTTTCCTCCCCTGGTACTCGGGTGCAACATTCCAGACGCTTTACTAACACTCTCCCTACTTGGAGAGTCAGTCCCTTTAACCTCCTGTTTGGCCCAGTTTGCAATTTCTGCGGAAGATGAACAGGAATAGCGAGAACCAATGAGAGGCTAGCTGGAGGTGTCTGGACGGGCAAATTTAACTCTCATTTCCCACCAGGAAGAGGAATTAACCAAAGGCTCAGCATGCCGGGCCGGATCCAGATTAGGGCCTGAAGCCATCCTGCGGTGTTGCGGCCAGGTCACAAGAAAGCGAGTTGAAGAAAGGAGCTCAGGGGCACTGTAATTCACAAACCTGCAGAGTTATAAATGACAGCTATCGTCCAAAAATAGACTGAAGTAAGGCTGCCAAGAGGACTTGAAAGCGGGGCAGAATTGCAGGAAACCGATTTCAGGAGGTAGACTGGAATTGCATTGAAAGCATAGGAAAAGAGGCAGAACGTCCACAATGATGCACTTGGCCAAAAAGGGCATATGCGTTTTTTCCTGAATATATTCAGGAAAAAACGCATACGCCATTTTTGGCCAACCAAGCAAGCTTGCAAAGGAAATCTGCACTACAATGAAGTCTCACTTCCCCCTGGTCAAAAGGGCCATCTGAAAAAAGTGTAAAATCAAGAAAGGCAGGACAGGCCATGGAGAACTGGGAGCCTTGTTATGCTGATGGGCGGGATGTAAATTGCCAACAGACACTTGGGAGAAGTGTATGGTGTTTCCTGAAACATCTAAAAAACAAAGCAACAGAGCCTAGGGCACTTCCACTTATGGTCCTATAGCTTAGGGAAATTAAAATCAAAAAGACACAGCCACCCCAAAGTTTGGAACGGCTCTGTTTACAAGAACCTCGTTTAGAGTACAAGTTCAACATCGCAGAAAGTGAAAAATGGATAAAGAACTTGTGGTACTTACGTACAATGCAGTATCACTCAGCAATGAAATCTATGTCATCAGGCACGTAGCAGCATAATGAGTAGATTCAGGTACGATGATTCTAACTGAAATAAGTCACACAGAAAAAGAAACATCATAAGATATCACTAATACACGGAATGTAAACTTGGCTACACAGGAACTGAATTCCAAAACAGAACAGGTTCTCAAATTTAGAAAACCAACTTATGCTTGCTTAAGGGGAAAGGTGAGTTGGGTTGCTGCATAAAACCAGAGATTGAAATGAGCACACATAAAGTTCCTTAAGCCAAATATGGAATAGACAAGAGCCACTCCTTGCTCAACGAAATGGACTCAACACCGCATATTAAACGCCTAAGAATGTACCTGACTAGTAAGTATCTTAAAACCTATGGATTGCTATGTCTCCGAAAGAGAATCAAGCATGTGTACAGGGGCATAAACGCAGCAGTGATAGGATTGGAGAGGTTCGGTGAGCAAATGAAGACCCTTTGAAGTCATATTGCATGGTACCCATTCCACGGGTTTCAATTACCCAGGTTTTAGGTATTCTTCCTTCAGCTAAAACAGGCATGTGGAACCCAGAGTATGATCAACCATGTGATCGGGAGACGTGTTCAAATATGTCTCAGTTTTCCTCCCCTGGTACTCGGGTGCAACATTCCAGACGCTTTACTAACACTCTCCCCACTTGGAGAGTCAGCGCCTTTAACCTCCTGTTTGGCCCAGTTTGCAATTTCTGCGGAAGATGAACAGGAATAGCGAGAACCAATGAGAGGCTAGCTGGAGGTGTCTGGACGGGCAAATTTAACTCTCATTTCCCAACAGGAAGAGGAAATAACCAAAGGCTCAGCGTGCCGTACCGGAACCAGATTAGGGCCTGAAGCCATCCTGCGGTGTTGCGGCCAGCTCAAAAGAAAGCGAGTTGAAGAAAGGAGCTCAGGGGCACTGTAATTCACAAACCTGCAGAGTTATAAATGACAGCTATCGTCCAAAAATAGACTGAAGTAAGGCTGCCAAGAGGACTTGAAAGCGGGGCAGAATTGCAGGAAACCGATTTCAGGAGGTAGACTGGAATTGCATTGAAAGCATAGGAAAAGAGGCAGAACGTCCACAATGATGCACTTGGCCAAAAAGGGCGTATGCGTTTTTTCCTGAATATATTCAGGAAAAAACGCATACGCCATTTTTGGCCAACCAAGCAAGCTTGCAAAGGAAATCTGCACTACAATGAAGTCTCACTTCCCCTCGGTCAAAAGGGACATCTGAAAAAAGTGTAAAATCCAGAAAGGCAGGACAGGCCATGGAGAACTGGGAGCCTTGTTATGCTGATGGGCGGGATGTAAATTGCCAACAACCACTCGGGAGAAGTGTATGGTGTTTCCTGAAACATCTAAAAAACAAAGCAACAGAGCCTAGGGCACTGCCACTTATGGTCCTATAGCTTAGGGAAATTAAAATCAAAAAGACACAGCCACCCCAAAGTTTGGGACGCCTCTGTTTACAAGAACCTCGTTTCCAGTACAAGTTCAACATCGCAGAAAGTGAAAAATGGATAAAGAAGTTGTGGTATTTACTTACAAAGCAATATCACTCAGCAATGAAATCTATGTCATCAGGCCCTTAGCATCACAATGAGTGGATTCAGGTATGATGATTCTAACTGAAATAAGTCACACAGAAAAAGAAACATCATAAGATATCAGTAATACACGGAATGTAAACTTGGCTACACAGGAACTGAATTACAGAACAGAACAGGGACTCAAAGTTAGAAAACCAACTTATGCTTGCTTAAGGGGAAAGGTGAGTTGGGGTGCTGCATAAAACCAGAGATTGAAATGAGCACAGATAAAGTTCCTTAAGCCAAATATGGAATAGACAAGAGCTACTCCTTGCTCAACGAAATGGACTCAACACCGCATATTAAACGCCTAAGAATGTACCTGACTAGTAAGTATCTTAAAACCTATGGATTGCTATGTCTCCGAAAGAGAATCAAGCATGTGTACAGGGGCATAAACGCAGCAGTGATAGGATTGGAGAGGTTCGGTGAGCAAATGAAGACCCTTTGAAGTCATATTGCATGGTACCCATTACACGGGTCTTAACTCTCCAGGTTTAAGGTATTCTTCCTTCAGCTAAAACATGCATGTGGAACCCAAGTATGATCAACCATGTGAACGGGAGACGTGTTCAAATATGTCTCAGTTTTCCTCCCCTGGTACTCGGGTGCAACATTCCAGACGCTTTACTAACACTCTCCCCACTTGGAGAGTCAGCGCCTTTAACCTCCTGTTTGGCCCAGTTTTGTAATTTCTGCGGAAGATTAACAGGAATAGCGAGAACCAATGAGAGACTAGCTGGAGGTGTTTGGACGGGCAAATTTAACTCTCATTTCTCACCAGGAAGAGGAAATAACCAAAGGCTCAGCGTGCCGTGCCGGAACCAGATTAGGGCCTGAAGCCATCCTGCGGTGTTGCGGCCAGGTCACAAGAAAGCAAGTTGAAGAAAGGAGCTCAGGGGCACTGTAATTCACAAACCTGCAGAGTTATAAATGACAGCTATCGTGCAAAAATAGACTGAAGTAAGGCTGCCAAGAGGACTTGAAAGCGGGGCAGAATTGCAGGAAACCGATTTCAGGAGGGAGACTGGAATTGCATTGAAAGCATAGGAAAAGAGGCAGAACGTCCACAATGATGCACTTGGCCAAAAAGGGCGTATGCGTTTTTTCCTGAATATATTCAGGAAAAAACGCATACGCCCTTTTTGGCCAACCAAGCAAGCTTGCAAAGGAAATCTGCACTACAATGAAGTCTCACTTCCCCCCGGTCAAAAGGGCCATCTGAAAAAAGTGTAAAATCCAGAAAGGCAGGACAGGCCATGGAGAACTGGGAGCCTTGTTATGCTGATGGGCGGGATGTAAATTGCCAACAACCACTCGGGAGAAGTGTATGGTGTTTCCTGAAACATCTAAAAAACAAAGCAACAGAACCTAGGGCACTTCCACTTATGGGCCTATAGCTTAGGGAAATTAAAATCAAAAAGACACAGCCACCCCAAAGTTTGGAACGGCTCTGTTTACAAGAACCTCGTTTACAGTACAAGTTCAACATCGCAGAAAGTGAAAAATGGAAAGAAGTTGTGGTATTTACTTACAAAGCAATATCACTCAGCAATGAAATCTGTGTCATCAGGCCCTTAGCAGCACAATGAGTGGATTCAGGTATGATGATTCTAACTGAAGTAAGTCACACAGAAAAAGAAACATCATAAGATATCAGTAATACATGGAATGTAAACTTGGCTACACAGGAACTGAATTACAGAACAGAACAGGGTCTCAAATTTAGAAAACCAACTTATGCTTGCTTAAGGGTAAAGGTGAGTTGGGGTGCAGCATAAAACCAGAGACTGAAATGAGCACAGATAAAGTTCCTTAAGCCAAATATGGAATAGACAAGAGCTACTCCTTGCTCAACGAAATGGACTCAACACCGCATATTAAACGCCTAAGAATGTACCTGACTAGTAAGTATCTTAAAACCTATGGATTGCTATGTCTCCGAAAGAGAATCAAGCATGTGTACAGGGGCATAAACGCAGCAGTGATAGGATTGGAGAGGTTCGGTGAGCAAATGAAGACCCTTTGAAGTCATATTGCATGGTACCCATTCCACGGGTTTCAACTACCCAGTTTTAAGGTATTCTTCCTTCAGCTAAAACATGCATGTGGAACCTAGAGTATGATCAACCATGTGATCGGGAGACGTGTTCAAATATGTCTCAGTTTTCCTCCCCTGGTACTCGGGTGCAACATTCCAGACGCTTTACTAACACTCTCCCCACTTGGAGAGTCAGGCCCTTTAAACTCCGGTTTGGCCCAGTTTGCAATTTCTGCGGAAGATGAACAGGAATAGCGAGAACCAATGAGAGACTAGCTGGAGGTGTCTGGACGGGCAAATTTAACTCTCATTTCCCACCAGGAAGAGGAATTAACCAAAGGCTCAGCGTGCCGTGCCAGAACCAGATTAGGGCCTGAAGCCATCCTGCGGTGTTGCGGCCAGGTCACAAGAAAGCTAGTTGAAGAAAGGAGCTCAGGGGCAGTGTAATTCACAAACCTGCAGAGTTATAAATGACAGCTATCGTCCAAAAATAGACTGAAGTAAGGCTGCCAAGAGGACTTGAAAGCGGGGCAGAATTGCAGGAAACCGATTTCAGGAGGTAGACTGGAATTGCATTGAAAGCATAGGAAAAGAGGCAGAACGTCCACAATGATGCACTTGGCCAAAAAGGGCGTATGCGTTTTTTCCTGAATATATTCAGGAAAAAACGCATACGCCGTTTTTGGCCAACCAAGCAAGCAAGCAAAGGAAATCTGCACTACAATGAAGTCTCACTTCCCCCTGGTCAAAAGGGCCATCTGAAAAAAGTGTAAAATCCAGAAAGGCAGGACAGGCCATTGAGAACTGGGAGCCTTGTTATGCTGATGGGCGGGATGTAAATTGCCAACAGACACTTGGGAGAAGTGTATGGTGTTTCCTGAAACATCTAAAAAACAAAGCAACAGAGCCTAGGGCACTTCCACTTATGGTCCTATAGCTTAGGGAAATTAAAATCAAAAAGACACAGCCACCCCAAAGTTTGGAACGGCTCTGTTTACAAGAACCCCGTTTACAGTACAAGTTCAACATCGCAGAAAGTGAAAAATGGATAAAGAACTTGTGGTACTTACGTACAATGCAGTATCACTCAGCAATGAAATCTATGTCATCAGGCACGTAGCAACATAATGAGTAGATTCAGGTACGATGATTCTAACTGAAATAAGTCACACAGAAAAAGAAACATCATAAGATATCACTAATACACGGAATGTAAACTTGGCTACACAGGAACTGAATTCCAAAACAGAAGAGGTTCTCAAATTTAGAAAACCAACTTATGCTTGCTTAAGGGGAAAGGTGAGTTGGGTTGCTGCAGAAAACCAGAGATTGAAATGAGCACAGATAAAGTTCCTTAAGCCAAATATGGAATAGACAAGAGCCACTCCTTGCTCAACGAAATGGACTCAACACCGCATATTAAACGCCTAAGAATGTACCTGACTAGTAAGTATCTTAAAACCTATGGATTGCTATGTCTCCGAAAGAGAATCAAGCATGTGTACAGGGGCATAAACGCAGCAGTGATAGGATTGGAGAGGTTCGGTGAGCAAATGAAGACCCTTTGAAGTCATATTGCATGGTACCCATTACACGGGTCTCAACTCTCCAGGTTTAAGGTATTCTTCCTTCAGCTAAAACATGCATGTGGAACCCAAGTATGATCAACCATGTGAACGGGAGACGTGTTCAAATATGTCTCAGTTTTCCTCCCCTGGTACTCGGGTGCAACATTCCAGACGCTTTACTAACACTCTCCCCACTTGGAGAGTCAGCGCCTTTAACGTCCTGTTTGGCCCAGTTTGCAATTTCTGCGGAAGATGAACAGAAATAGCGAGAACCAATGAGAGACTAGCTGGAGGTGTCTGGACGGGCAAATTTAACTCTCATTTCCCACCAGGAAGAGGAAATAACCAAAGGCTCAGCGTGCCGTGCCGGAACCAGATTAGGGCCTGAAGCCATCCTGCGGTGTTGCGGCCAGGTCACAAGAAAGCGAGTTGAAGAAAGGAGCTCAGGGGCACTGTAATTCACAAACCTGCAGAGTTATAAATGACAGCTATCGTCCAAAAATAGACTGAAGTAAGGCTGCCAAGAGGACTTGAAAGCGGGGCAGAATTGCAGGAAACCGATTTCAGGAGGTAGACTGGAATTGCATTGAAAGCATAGGAAAAGAGGCAGAACGTCCACAATGATGCACTTGGCCAAAAAGGGCGTATGCGTTTTTTCCTGAATATATTCAGGAAAAAACGCATACGCCCTTTTTGGCCAACCAAGCAAGCTTGCAAAGGAAATCTGCACTACAATGAAGTCTCACTTCCCCCCGGTCAAAAGGGCCATCTGAAAAAAGTGTAAAATCCAGAAAGAAAGGACAGGCCGTGGAGAACCGGGAGCCTTGTTATGCTGATGGGCGGGATGTAAATTGCCAACAACCACTCGGGAGAAGTGTATGGTGTTTCCTGAAACATCTAAAAAACAAAGCAACAGAACCTAGGGCACTTCCACTTATGGTCCTATAGCTTAGGGAAATTAAAATCAAAAAGACACAGCCACCCCAAAGTTTGGAACAGCTCTGTTTACAAGAACCTCGTTTACAGTACAAGTTCAACATCGCAGAAAGTGAAAAATGGATAAAGAAGTTGTGGTATTTACTTACAAAGCAATATCACTCAGCAATGAAATCTGTGTCATCAGGCCCTTAGCAGCACAATGAGTGGATTCAGGTATGATGATTCTAACTGAAATAAGTCACACAGAAAAAGAAACATCATAAGATATCAGTAATACACGGAATGTAAACTTGGCTACACAGGAACTGAATTACAGAACAGAACAGGGTCTCAAATTTAGAAAACCAACTCATGCTTGCTTAAGGGTAAAGGGGAGCTGGGGTGCTGCATAAAACCAGAGATTGAAATGAGCACAGATAAAGTTCCTTAAGTCAAATATGGAATAGACAAGAGCTACTCCTTGCTCAACGAAATGGATTCAACATCGCATATTAAACGCCTAAGAATGTACCTGACTAGTAAGTATCTTAAAACCTATGGATTGCTATGTCTCCGAAAGAGAATCAAGCAAGTGTACAGGGGCATAAACGCAGCAGTGATAGGATTGGAGAGGTTCGGTGAGCAAATGAAGACCCTTTGAAGTCATATTGCATGGTACCCATTACACGGGTCTTAACTCTCCAGGTTTAAGGTATTCTTCCTTCAGCTAAAACATGCATGTGGAACCCAAGTATGATCAACCATGTGAACGGGAGACGTGTTCAAATATGTCTCAGTTTTCCTCCCCTGGTACTCGGGTGCCACATTCCAGACGCTTTACTAACACTCTCCCCACTTGGAGAGTCAGCGCCTTTAACCTCCTGTTTGGCCCAGTTTGCAATTTCTGCGGAAGATGAACAGGAATAGTGAGAACCAATGAGAGGCTAGCTGGAGGTGTCTGGACGGGCAAATTTAACTCTCATTTCCCACCAGGAAGAGGAATTAACAAAAGGCTCAGCATGCTGGGCCGGAACCAGATTAGGGCCTGAAGCCATCCTGCGGTGTTGCGGCCAGGTCACAAGAAAGCAAGTTGAAGAAAGGAGCTCAGGGGCACTGTAATTCACAAACCTGCAGAGTTATAAATGACAGCTATCGTCCAAAAATAGACTGAAGTAAGGCTGCCAAGAGGACTTGAAAGCGGGGCAGAATTGCAGGAAACCGATTTCAGGAGGTAGACTGGAATTGCATTGAAAGCATAGGAAAAGAGGCAGAACGTCCACAATGATGCACTTGCCCAAAAAGGGCGTATGCGTGTTTTCCTGAATATATTCAGGAAAACACACATACGCCCTTTTTGGCCAACCAAGCAAGCTTGCAAAGGAAATCTGCACTACAATGAAGTCTCACTTCCCCCCGGCCAAAAGGGCCATCTGAAAAAAGTGTAAAATCCAGAAAGGCAGGACAGGCCATGGAGAACTGGGAGCCTTGCTATGCTGATGGGCGGGATGTAAATTGCCAACAGACACTCGGGAGAAGTGTATGGTGTTTCCTGAAACATCTAAAAAACAAAGCAACAGAGCCTAGGGCACTTCCACTTATGGTCCTATAGCTTAGGGAAATTAAAATCAAAAAGACACAGCCACCCCAAAGTTTGGGACGCCTCCGTTTACAAGAACCTCGTTTACCGTACAAGTTCAATATCACAGAAAGTGAAAAATGGATAAAGAACTTGTGGTACTTACGTACAATGCAGTATCACTCAGCAATGAAATCTATGTCATCAGGCCCGTAGCAGCATAATGAGTGGATTCAGGCACGATGATTCTAACTGAAATAAGTCACACAGAAAAAGAAACATCATAAGATATCACTAATACACGGAATGTAAACTTGGCTACACAGGAACTGCATTCCAAAACAGAACAGGGTCTCAAATTTAGAAAACCAACTTATGCTTGCTTAAGGGGAAAGGTGAGTTGGGGTGCTGCATAAAACCAGAGATTGAAATGAGCACAGATAAAGTTCCTTAAGCCAAATATGGAATAGACAAGAGCTACTCCTTGCTCAACGAAATGGACTCAAAACCCCATATTAAACGCCTAAGAATGTACCTGACTAGTAAGTATCTTAAAACCTATGGATTGCTATGTCTCCGAAAGGGAATCAAGCGTGTGTACAGGGGCATAAACGCAGCAGTGATAGGATTGGAGAGGTTCGGTGAGCAAATGAAGACCCTTTGAAGTCATATTGCATGGTACCCATTACACGGGTCTCAACTCTCCAGGTTTAAGGTATTCTTCCTTCAGCTAAAACATGCATGTGGAACCCAGAGTATGATCAACCATGTGAACGGGAGACGTGTTCAAATATGTCTCAGTTTTCGTACCCTGGTACTCGGGTGCAACATTCCAGACACTTTACTAACACTCTCCCCACTTGGAGAGTCAGTCCCTTTAACCTCCTGTTTGGCGCAGTTTGCAATTTCTGCGGAAGATGAACAGGAATAGCGAGAACCAATGAGAGACTAGCTGGAGGTGTCTGGACGGGCAAATTTAACTCTCATTTCCCACCAGGAAGAGGAATTAACCAAAGGCTCAGCGTGCCGTACCGGAACCAGATTAGGGCCTGAAGCCATCCTGCGGTGTTGCGGCCAGGTCACAAGAAAGCGAGTTGAAGAAAGGAGCTCAGGGGCACTGTAATTCACAAACCTGCAGAGTTATAAATGACAGCTATCGTCCAAAAATAGACTGAAGTAAGGCTGCCAAGAGGACTTGAAAGCGGGGCAGAATTGCAGGAAACCGATTTCAGGAGGTAGACTGGAATTGCATTGAAAGCATAGGAAAAGAGGCAGAACGTCCACAATGATGCACTTGGCCAAAAAGGGCGTATGCGTTTTTTCCTGAATATATTCAGGAAAAAACGCATACGCCCTTTTTGGCCAACCAAGCAAGCTTGCAAAGGAAATCTGCACTACAATGAAGTCTCACTTCCCCCCGGTCAAAAGGGCCATCTGAAAAAAGTGTAAAATCCAGAAAGGCAGGACAGGCCATGGAGAACTGGGAGCCTTGTTATGCTGATGGGCGGGATGTAAATTGGCAACAGACACTCGGGAGAAGTGTATGGTGTTTCCTGAAACATCTAAAAAACAAAGCAAAAGAGCCTAGGGCACTGCCACTTATGGTCCTATAGCTTAGGGAAATTAAAATCAAAAAGACACAGCCACCCCAAAATTTGGGACGCCTCCGTTTACAAGAACCTCGTTTACCATACAAGTTCAATATCACAGAAAGTGAAAAATGGATAAAGAACTTGTGGTACTTACGTACAATGCAGTATCACTCAGCAATGAAATCTATGTCATCAGGCCCGTAGCAGCATAATGAGTGGATTCAGGTACGATGATTCTAACTGAAATAAGTCACACAGAAAAAGAAACATCATATGATATCACTAATACACGGAATGTAAACTTGGCTACACAGGAACTGCATTCCATAACAGAACAGGGTCTCAAATTTAGAAAACCAACTTATGCTTGCTTAAGGGTAAAGGTGAGTTGGGGTGCTGCATAAAAACAGAGATTGAAATGAGCACAGATAAAGTTCCTTAAGCCAAATATGGAATAGACAAGAGCTACTCCTTGCTCAACGAAATGGACTCAACACCGCATATTAAACGCCTAAGAATGTACCTGACTAGTAAGTATCGTAAAACCTATGGATTGCTATGTCTCCGAAAGAGAATCAAGCATGTGTACAGGGGCATAAACGCAGCAGTGATACGATTGGAGAGGTTTGGTGAGCAAATGAAGACCCTTTGAAGTCATATTGCATGGTACCCATTCCACGGGTTTCAACTCTCCAGGTTTTAGGTATTCTTCCTTCAGCTAAAACATGCATGTGGAACCCAAGTATGATCAACCATGTGAACGGGAGACGTGTTCAAATATGTCTCAGTTTTCCTCCCCTGGTACTCGGGTGCAACATTCCAGACGCTTTACTAACACTCTCCCCACTTGGAGAGTCAGCGCCTTTAACCTCCTGTTTGGCACAGTTTGCAATTTCTGTGGAAGATGAACAGGAATAGTGAGAACCAATGAGAGGCTAGCTGGAGGTGTCTGGACGGGCAAATTTAACTCTCATTTCCCACTAGGAAGAGGAAATAACCAAAGGCTCAGCGTGCCGTACCGGAACCAGATTAGGGCCTGAAGCCATCCTGCGGTGTTGCGGCCAGCTCAAAAGAAAGCGAGTTGAAGAAAGGAGCTCAGGGGCACTGTAATTCACAAACCTGCAGAGTTATAAATGACAGCTATCGTCCAAAAATAGACTGAAGTAAGGCTGCCAAGAGGACTTGAAAGCGGGGCAGAATTGCAGGAAACCGATTTCAGGAGGTAGACTGGAATTGCATTGAAAGCATAGGAAAAGAGGCAGAACGTCCACAATGATGCACTTGGCCAAAAAGGGCGTATGCGTTTTTTCCTGAATATATTCAGGAAAAAACGCATACGCCCTTTTTGGCCAACCAAGCAACCTTGCAATGAAAATCTGCACTACAATGAAGTCTCACTTCCCCCCGGTCAAAAGGGCCATCTGAAAAAAGTGTAAAATCCAGAAAGGCAGGACAGGCCATGGAGAACTGGGAGCCTTGTTATGCTGATGGGCGGGATGTAAATTGCCAACAACCACTCGGGAGAAGTGTATGGTGCTTCCTGAAACATCTAAAAAACAAAGCAACAGAGCCTAGGGCACTGCCACTTATCGTCCTATAGCTTAGGGAAATTAAAATCAAAAAGGCACAGCCACCCCAAAGTTTGGAACGGCTCTGTTTACAAGAACCTCGTTTACAGTACAAGTTCAACATCGCAGAAAGTGAAAAATGGATAAAGAAGTTGTGGTATTTACTTACAAAGCAATATCACTCAGCAATGAAATCTATGTCATCAGGCCCTTAGCATCACAATGAGTGGATTCAGGTATGATGATTCTAACTGAAATAAGTCACACAGAAAAAGAAACATCATAAGATATCAGTAATACACGGAATGTAATCTTGGCTACACAGGAACTGAATTACAGAACAGAACAGGGTCTCAAATTTAGAAAACCAACTTATGCTTGCTTAAGGGGAAAGGTGAGTTGGGGTGCTGCATAAAACCAGAGATTGAAATGAGCACAGATAAAGTTCCTTAAGCCAAATATGGAATAGACAAGAGCTACTCCTTGCTCAACGAAATGGACTCAACACCGCATATTAAACGCCTAAGAATGTACCTGACTAGTAAGTATCGTAAAACCTATGGATTGCTATGTCTCCAAAAGAGAATGAAGCATGTGTACAGGGGCATAAACGCAGCAGTGATAGGATTGGAGAGGTTCGGTGAGCAAATGAAGACCCTTTGAAGTCATATTGCATGGTACCCATTCCACGGGTTTCAACTACCCAGGTTTAAGGTATTCTTCCTTCAGCTAAAACATGCATGTGGAACCTAGAATATGATCAACCATGTGATCGGGAGACGTGTTCAAATATGTCTCAGTTTTCCTCCCCTGGTACTCGGGTGCAACATTCCAGACGCTTTACTAACACTCTCCCCACTTGGAGAGTCAGTCCCTTTAACCTCCTGTTTGGCCCAGTTTGCAATTTCTGCGGAAGATGATCAGGAATAGCGAGAACCAATGAGAGGCTAGCTGGAGGTGTCTGGACGGGCAAATTTATCTCTCATTTCCCACCAAGAAGAGGAATTAACCAAAGGCTCAGCGTGCCGTACCGGAACCAGATTAGGGCCTGAAGCCATCCTGTTGTGTTTCTGCCAGGTCACAAGAAAGCGAGTTGAAGAAAGGAGCTCAGGGCCACTGTAATTCACAAACCTGCAGAGTTATAAATGACAGCTATCGTCCAAAAATAGACTGAAGTAAGGCTGCCAAGAGGACTTGAAAGCGGGGCAGAATTGCAGGAAACCGATTTCAGGAGGTAGACTGGAATTGCATTGAAAGCATAGGAAAAGAGGCAGAACGTCCACAATGATGCACTTGGCCAATAAGGGCGTATGCGTTTTATCCTGAATATATTCAGGAAAAAACGCATACGCACTTTTTGGCCAACCAAGCAAGCTTGCAAAGGAAATCTGCACTACAATGAAGTCTCACTTCCCCCCGGTCAAAAGGGCCATCTGAAAAAAGTGTAAAATCCAGAAAGGCAGGACAGGCCATGGAGAACTGGGAGCCTTGTTATGCTGATGGGCGGGATGTAAATTGCCAACAGACACTCCGGAGAAGTGTATGGTGTTTCCTGAAACATCTAAAAAACAAAGCAACAGAGCCTAGGCCACAGCCACTTATGGTCCTATAGCTTAGGGAAATTAAAATCAAAAAGACACAGCCACCCCAAAGTTTGGGACGCCTCTGTTTACAAGAACCTCGTTTACAGTACAAGTTCAACATCGCAGAAAGTGAAAAATGGATAAAGAAGTTGTGGTATTTACTTACAAAGCAATATCACTCAGCAATGAAATCTATGTCATCAGGCCCTTAGCATCACAATGAGTGGATTCAGGTATGATGATTCTAACTGAAATAAGTCACACAGAAAAAGAAACATCATAAGATATCAGTAATACACAGAATGTAAACTTGGCTACACAGGAACTGAATTACAGAACAGAACAGGGTCTCAAATTTAGAAAACCAACTTATGCTTGCTTAAGGGTAAAGGTGAGTTGGGGTGCTGCATAAAACCAGAGATTGAAATGAGCACAGATAAAGTTCCTTAAGTCAAATATGGAATAGACAAGAGCTACTCCTTGCTCAACGAAATGGACTCAACACCGCATATTAAACGCCTAAGAATGTACCTGACTAGTAAGTATCGTAAAACCTATGGATTGCTATGTCTCCAAAAGAGAATCAAGCATGTGTACAGGGGCATAAACGCAGCAGTGATACGATTGGAGAGGTTCGGTGAGCAAATGAAGACCCTTTGAAGTCATATTGCATGGTACCCATTCCACGGGTTTCAACTCTCCAGGTTTTAGGTATTCTTCCTTCAGCTAAAACATGCATGTGGAACCCAAGTATGATCAACCATGTGAACGGGAGACGTGTTCAAATATGTCTCAGTTTTCCTCCCCTGGTACTCGGGTGCAACATTCCAGACGCTTTACTAACACTCTCCCCACTTGGAGAGTCAGCGCCTTTAACCTCCTGTTTGGCCCAGTTTGCAATTTCTGCGGAAGATGAACAGGAATAGCGAGAACCAATGAGAGGCTAGCTGGAGGTGTCTGGACGGGCAAATTTAACTCTCATTTCCCACTAGGAAGAGGAAATAACCAAAGGCTCAGCGTGCCGTACCGGAACCAGATTAGGGCCTGAAGCCATCCTGCGGTGTTGCGGCCAGGTCACAAGAAAGCGAGTTGAAGAAAGGAGCTCAGGGGCACTGTAATTCACAAACCTGCAGAGTTATAAATGACAGCTATCGTCCAAAAATAGACTGAAGTAAGGCTGCCAAGAGGACTTGAAAGCGGGGCAGAATTGCAGGAAACCGATTTCAGGAGGTAGACTGGAATTGCATTGAAAGCATAGGAAAAGAGGCAGAACGTCCACAATGATGCACTTGGCCAAAAAGGGCGTATGCGTTTTTTCCTGAATATATTCAGGAAAAAACGCATACGCCCTTTTTGGCCAACCAAGCAACCTTGCAATGGAAATCTGCACTACAATGAAGTCTCACTTCCCCCCGGTCAAAAGGGCCATCTGAAAAAAGTGTAAAATCCAGAAAGGCAGGACAGGCCATGGAGAACTGGGAGCCTTGTTATGCTGATGGGCGGGATGTAAATTGCCAACAACCACTCGGGAGAAGTGTATGGTGTTTCCTGAAACATCTAAAAAACAAAGCAACAGAGCCTAGGGCACTGCCACTTATCGTCCTATAGCTTAGGGAAATTAAAATCAAAAAGACACAGCCACCCCAAAGTTTGGAACGGCTCTGTTTAAGAGAACCTCGTTTACAGTACAAGTTCAACATCGCAGAAAGTGAAAAATGGATAAAGAAGTTGTGGTATTTACTTACAAAGCAATATCACTCAGCAATGAAATCTGTGTCATCAGGCCCTTAGCAGCACAATGAGTGGATTCAGGTATGATGATTCTAACTGAAGTAAGTCACACAGAAAAAGAAACATCATAAGATATCAGTAATACACGGAATGTAAACTTGGCTACACAGGAACTGAATTACAGAACAGAACAGGGTCTCAAATTTAGAAAACCAACTTATGCTTGCTTAAGGGGAAAGGTGAGTTGGGGTGCTGCATAAAACCAGAGATTGAAATGAGCACAGATAAAGTTCCTTAAGTCAAATATGGAATAGACAAGAGCTACTCCTTGCTCAACGAAATGGACTCAACACCGCATATTAAACGCCTAAGAATGTACCTGACTAGTAAGTATCGTAAAACCTATGGATTGCTATGTCTCCAAAAGAGAATGAAGCATGTGTACAGGGGCATAAACGCAGCAGTGATAGGATTGGAGAGGTTCGGTGAGCAAATGAAGACCCTTTGAAGTCATATTGCATGGTACCCATTACACGGGTCTTAACTCTCCAGGTTTAAGGTATTCTTCCTTCAGCTAAAACATGCATGTGGAACCCAAGTATGATCAACCATGTGAACGGGAGACGTGTACAAATATGTCTCAGTTTTCCTCCCCTGGTACTCGGGTGCAACATTCCAGACGCTTTACTAACACTCTCCCCACTTGGAGAGTCAGCGCCTTTAACCTCCTGTTTGGCCCAGTTTGCAATTTCTGCGGAAGATGAACAGGAATAGCGAGAACCAATGAGAGGCTAGCTGGAGGTGTCTGGACGGGCAAATTTAACTCTCATTTCCCACCAGGAAGAGGAAATAACCAAAGGCTCAGCGTGCCGTACCGGAACCAGATTAGGGCCTGAAGCCATCCTGCGGTGTTGCGGCCAGCTCAAAAGAAAGCGAGTTGAAGAAAGGAGCTCAGGGGCACTGTAATTCACAAACCTGCAGAGTTATAAATGACAGCTATCGTCCAAAAATAGACTGAAGTAAGGCTGCCAAGAGGACTTGAAAGCGGGGCAGAATTGCAGGAAACCGATTTCAGGAGGTAGACTGGAATTGCATTGAAAGCATAGGAAAAGAGGCAGAACGTCCACAATGATGCACTTGGCCAAAAAGGGCGTATGCGTTTTTTCCTGAATATATTCAGGAAAAAACGCATACGCCCTTTTTGGCCAACCAAGCAAGCTTGCAAAGGAAATCTGCACTACAATGAAGTCTCACTTCCCCCCGGTCAAAAGGGCCATCTGAAAAAAGTGTAAAATCCAGAAAGGCAGGACAGGCCATGGAGAACTGGGAGCCTTGTTATGCTGATGGGCGGGATGTAAATTGCCAACAACCACTCGGAAGAAGTGTATGGTGTTTCCTGAAACATCTAAAAAACAAAGCAACAGAACCTAGGGCACTTCCACTTATGGTCCTATAGCTTAGGGAAATTAAAATCAAAAAGACACAGCCACCCCAAAGTTTGGAACGGCTCTGTTTACAAGAACCTCGTTTACAGTACAAGTTCAACATCGCAGAAAGTGAAAAATGGATAAAGAAGTTGTGGTATTTACTTACAAAGCAATATCACTCAGCAATGAAATCTGTGTCATCAGGCCCTTAGCAGCACAATGAGTGGATTCAGGTATGATGATTCTAACTGAAGTAAGTCACACAGAAAAAGAAACATCATAAGATATCACTAATACACGGAATGTAAACTTGGCTACACAGGAACTGAATTACAGAACAGAACAGGGTCTCAAATTTAGAAAACCAACTTATGCTTGCTTAAGGGTAAAGGTGAGTTGGGGTGCTGCATAAAACCAGAGATTGAAATGAGCACAGATAAAGTTCCTTAAGCCAAATATGGAATAGACAAGAGCTACTCCTTGCTCAACGAAATGGACTCAACACCGCATATTAAACGCCTAAGAATGTACCTGACTAGTAAGTATCTTAAAACCTATGGATTGCTATGTCTCCGAAAGAGAATCAAGCATGTGTACAGGGGCATAAACGCAGCAGTGATAGGATTGGAGAGGTTCGGTGAGCAAATGAAGACCCTTTGAAGTCATATTGCATGGTACCCATTACACGGGTCTTAAGTCTCCAGGTTTAAGGTATTCTTCCTTCAGCTAAAACATGCATGTGGAACCCAAGTATGATCAACCATGTGAACGGGAGATGTGTTCAAATATGTCTCAGTTTTCCTCCCCTGGTACTCGGGTGCAACATTCCAGACGCTTTACTAACACTCTCCCCACTTGGAGAGTCAGCGCCTTTAACCTCCTGTTTGGCCCAGTTTGCAATTTCTGCGGAAGATGAACAGGAATAGCGAGAACCAATGAGAGGCTAGCTGGAGGTGTCTGGACGGGCAAATTTAACTCTCATTTCCCACTAGGAAGAGGAAATAACCAAAGGCTCAGCGTGCCGTACCGGAACCAGATTAGGGCCTGAAGCCATCCTGCGGTGTTGCGGCCAGGTCACAAGAAAGCGAGTTGAAGAAAGGAGCTCAGGGGCACTGTAATTCACAAACCTGCAGAGTTATAAATGACAGCTATCGTCCAAAAATAGACTGAAGTAAGGCTGCCAAGAGGACTTGAAAGCGGGGCAGAATTGCAGGAAACCGATTTCAGGAGGTAGACTGGAATTGCATTGAAAGCATAGGAAAAGAGGCAGAACGTCCACAATGATGCACTTGGCCAAAAAGGGCGTATGCGTTTTTTCCTGAATATATTCAGGAAAAAACGCATACGCCCTTTTTGGCCAACCAAGCAACCTTGCAATGGAAATCTGCACTACAATGAAGTCTCACTTCCCCCCGGTCAAAAGGGCCATCTGAAAAAAGTGTAAAATCCAGAAAGGCAGGACAGGCCATGGAGAACTGGGAGCCTTGTTATGCTGATGGGCGGGATGTAAATTGCCAACAACCACTCGGGAGAAGTGTATGGTGTTTCCTGAAACATCTAAAAAACAAAGCAACAGAGCCTAGGGCACTGCCACTTATCGTCCTATAGCTTAGGGAAATTAAAATCAAAAAGACACAGCCACCCCAAAGTTTGGAACGGCTCTGTTTAAGAGAACCTCGTTTACAGTACAAGTTCAACATCGCAGAAAGTGAAAAATGGATAAAGAAGTTGTGGTATTTACTTACAAAGCAATATCACTCAGCAATGAAATCAGTGTCATCAGGCCCTTAGCAGCACAATGAGTGGATTCAGGTATGATGATTCTAACTGAAGTAAGTCACACAGAAAAAGAAACATCATAAGATATCAGTAATACACGGAATGTAAACTTGGCTACACAGGAACTGAATTACAGAACAGAACAGGGTCTCAAATTTAGAAAACCAACTTATGCTTGCTTAAGGGGAAAGGTGAGTTGGGGTGCTGCATAAAACCAGAGATTGAAATGAGCACAGATAAAGTTCCTTAAGTCAAATATGGAATAGACAAGAGCTACTCCTTGCTCAACGAAATGGACTCAACACCGCATATTAAACGCCTAAGAATGTACCTGACTAGTAAGTATCGTAAAACCTATGGATTGCTATGTCTCCAAAAGAGAATGAAGCATGTGTACAGGGGCATAAACGCAGCAGTGATAGGATTGGAGAGGTTCGGTGAGCAAATGAAGACCCTTTGAAGTCATATTGCATGGTACCCATTACACGGGTCTTAACTCTCCAGGTTTAAGGTATTCTTCCTTCAGCTAAAACATGCATGTGGAACCCAAGTATGATCAACCATGTGAATGGGAGACGTGTACAAATATGTCTCAGTTTTCCTCCCCTGGTACTCGGGTGCAACATTCCAGACGCTTTACTAACACTCTCCCCACTTGGAGAGTCAGCGCCTTTAACCTCCTGTTTGGCCCAGTTTGCAATTTCTGCGGAAGATGAACAGGAATAGCGAGAACCAATGAGAGGCTAGCTGGAGGTGTCTGGACGGGCAAATTTAACTCTCATTTCCCACCAGGAAGAGGAAATAACCAAAGGCTCAGCGTGCCGTACCGGAACCAGATTAGGGCCTGAAGCCATCCTGCGGTGTTGCGGCCAGCTCAAAAGAAAGCGAGTTGAAGAAAGGAGCTCAGGGGCACTGTAATTCACAAACCTGCAGAGTTATAAATGACAGCTATCGTCCAAAAATAGACTGAAGTAAGGCTGCCAAGAGGACTTGAAAGCGGGGCAGAATTGCAGGAAACCGATTTCAGGAGGTAGACTGGAATTGCATTGAAAGCATAGGAAAAGAGGCAGAACGTCCACAATGATGCACTTGGCCAAAAAGGGCGTATGCGTTTTTTCCTGAATATATTCAGGAAAAAACGCATACGCCCTTTTTGGCCAACCAAGCAAGCTTGCAAAGGAAATCTGCACTACAATGAAGTCTCACTTCCCCCCGGTCAAAAGGGCCATCTGAAAAAAGTGTAAAATCCAGAAAGGCAGGACAGGCCATGGAGAACTGGGAGCCTTGTTATGCTGATGGGCGGGATGTAAATTGCCAACAACCACTCGGAAGAAGTGTATGGTGTTTCCTGAAACATCTAAAAAACAAAGCAACAGAACCTAGGGCACTTCCACTTATGGTCCTATAGCTTAGGGAAATTAAAATCAAAAAGACACAGCCACCCCAAAGTTTGGAACGGCTCTGTTTACAAGAACCTCGTTTACAGTACAAGTTCAACATCGCAGAAAGTGAAAAATGGATAAAGAAGTTGTGGTATTTACTTACAAAGCAATATCACTCAGCAATGAAATCTGTGTCATCAGGCCCTTAGCAGCACAATGAGTGGATTCAGGTATGATGATTCTAACTGAAGTAAGTCACACAGAAAAAGAAACATCATAAGATATCAGTAATACACGGAATGTAAACTTGGCTACACAGGAACTGAATTACAGAACAGAACAGGGTCTCAAATTTAGAAAACCAACTTATGCTTGCTTAAGGGTAAAGGTGAGTTGGGGTGCTGCATAAAACCAGAGATTGAAATGAGCACAGATAAAGTTCCTTAAGCCAAATATGGAATAGACAAGAGCTACTCCTTGCTCAACGAAATGGACTCAACACCGCATATTAAACGCCTAAGAATGTACCTGACTAGTAAGTATCTTAAAACCTATGGATTGCTATGTCTCCGAAAGAGAATCAAGCATGTGTACAGGGGCATAAACGCAGCAGTGATAGGATTGGAGAGGTTCGGTGAGCAAATGAAGACCCTTTGAAGTCATATTGCATGGTACCCATTACACGGGTCTTAAGTCTCCAGGTTTAAGGTATTCTTCCTTCAGCTAAAACATGCATGTGGAACCCAAGTATGATCAACCATGTGAACGGGAGATGTGTTCAAATATGTCTCAGTTTTCCTCCCCTGGTACTCGGGTGCAACATTCCAGACGCTTTACTAACACTCTCCCCACTTGGAGAGTCAGCGCCTTTAACCTCCTGTTTAGCCCAGTTTGCAATTTCTGCGGAAGATGAACAGGAATAGCGAGAACCAATGAGAGGCTAGCTGGAGGTGTCTGGACGGGCAAATTTAACTCTCATTTCCCACCAGGAAGAGGAAATAACCAAAGGCTCAGCGTACCGTACCGGAACCAGATTAGGGACTGAAGCCATCCTGCGGTGTTGCGGCCACCTCAAAAGAAAGCGAGTTGAAGAAAGGAGCTCAGGGGCACTGTAATTCACAAACCTGCAGAGTTATAAATGACAGCTATCGTCCAAAAATAGACTGAAGTAAGGCTGCCAAGAGGACTTGAAAGCGGGGCAGAATTGCAGGAAACCGATTTCAGGAGGTAGACTGGAATTGCATTGAAAGCATAGGAAAAGAGGCAGAACGTCCACAATGATGCACTTGGCCAAAAAGGGCGTATGCGTTTTTTCCTGAATATATTCAGGAAAAAACGCATACGCCCTTTTTGGCCAACCAAGCAAGCTTGCAAAGGAAATCTGCACTACAATGAAGTCTCACTTCCCCCCGGTCAAAAGGGCCATCTGAAAAAAGTGTAAAATCCAGAAAGGCAGGACAGGCCATGGAGAACTGGGAGCCTTGTTATGCTGATGGGCGGGATGTAAATTGCCAACAACCACTCGGGAGAAGTGTATGGTGTTTCCTGAAACATCTAAAAAACAAAGCAACAGAACCTAGGGCACTTCCACTTATGGTCCTATAGCTTAGGGAAATTAAAATCAAAAAGACACAGCCACCCCAAAGTTTGGAACGGCTCTGTTTACAAGAACCTCGTTTACAGTACAAGTTCAACATCGCAGAAAGTGAAAAATGGATAAAGAAGTTGTGGTATTTACTTACAAAGCAATATCACTCAGCAATGAAATCTGTGTCATCAGGCCCTTAGCAGCACAATGAGTGGATTCAGGTATGATGATTCTAACTGAAATAAGTCACACAGAAAAAGAAACATCATAAGATATCAGTAATACACGGAATGTAAACTTGGCTACACAGGAACTGAATTACAGAACAGAACAGGGTCTCAAATTTAGAAAACCAACTTATGCTTGCTTAAGGGGAAAGGTGAGTTGGGGTGCTGCATAAAACCAGAGATTGAAATGAGCACAGATAAAGTTCCTTAAGCCAAATATGGAATAGACAAGAGCTACTCCTTGCTCAACGAAATGGACTCAACACCCCATATTAAACGCCTAAGAATGTACCTGACTAGTAAGTATCTTAAAACCTATGGATTGCTATGTCTCCGAAAGAGAATCAGGCATGTGTACAGGGGCATAAATGCAGCAGCGATAGGATTGGAGAGGTTCGGTGAGCAAATGAATACCCTTTGAAGTCATATTGCATGGTACCCATTACACGGGTCTCAAATCTCCAGGTTTAAGGTATTCTTCCTTCAGCTAAAACATGCATGTGGAACCCAAGTATGATCAACCATGTGAACGGGAGACGTGTTCAAATATGTCTCAGTTTTCCTCCCCTGGTACTCGGGTGCAACATTCCAGATGCTTTACTAACACTCTCCCCACTTGGAGAGTCAGTCCTTTAACCTCCTGTTTGGCCCAGTTTGCAATTTCTGCAGAAGATGAACAGGAATAGCGAGAACCAATGAGAGGCTAGCTGGAGGTGTCTGGACGGGCAAATTTAACTCTCATTTCCCACCAGGAAGAGGAATTAACAAAAGGCTCAGCATGCCGGGCCGGAACCAGATTAGGGCCTGAAGCCATCCTGCGGTGTTGCGGCCAGGTCACAAGAAAGCGAGTTGAAGAAAGGAGCTCAGGGGCACTGTAATTCACAAACCTGCAGAGTTATAAATGACAGCTATCGTCCAAAAATAGACTGAAGTAAGGCTGCCAAGAGGACTTGAAAGCGGGGCAGAATTGCAGGAAACCGATTTCAGGAGGTAGACTGGAATTGCATTGAAAGCATAGGAAAAGAGGCAGAACGTCCACAATGATGCACTTGGCCAAAAAGGGCGTATGCGTTTTTTCCTGAATATATTCAGGAAAAAACGCATACGCCCTTTTTGGCCAACCAAGCAAGCTTGCAAAGGAAATCTGCACTACAATGAAGTCTCACTTCCCCCCGGCCAAAAGGGCCATCTGAAAAAAGTGTAAAATCCAGAAAGGCAAAAGGCCATTGAGAACTGGGAGCCTTGTTATGCTGATGGGCGGGATGTAAATTGCCAACAGACACTTGGGAGAAGTGTATGGTGTTTCCTGAAACATCTAAAAAACAAAGCAACAGAGCCTAGGGCACTTCCATTTATGGTCCTATAGCTTAGGGAAATTAAAATCAAAAAGACACAGCCACCCCAAAGTTTGGAACGGCTCTGTTTACAAGAACCTCGTTTACCGTACAAGTTCAATATCACAGAAAGTGAAAAATGGATAAAGAATTTGTGGTACTTACGTACAATGCAGTATCACTCAGCAATGAAATCTATGTCATCAGTCCCGTAGCAGCATAATGAGTGGATTCAGGTACGATGATTCTAACTGAAATAAGTCACACAGAAAAAGAAACATCATAAGATATCACTAATACACGGAATGTAAACTTGGCTACACAGGAACTGCATTCTAAAACAGAACAGGGTCTCAAATTTAGAAAACCAACTTATGCTTGCTTAAGGGGAAAGGTGAGTTGGGGTGCTGCATAAAACCAGAGATTGAAATGAGCACAGATAAAGTTCCTTAAGCCAAATATGGAATAGACAAGAGCTACTCCTTGCTCAACGAAATGGACTCAACACCGCATATTAAACGCCTAAGAATGTACCTGACTAGTAAGTATCTTAAAACCTATGGATTGCTATGTCTCCGAAAGAGAATCAAGCATGTGTACAGGGGCATAAACGCAGCAGTGATAGGATTGGAGAGGTTCGTGAGCAAATGAAGACCCTTTGAAGTCATATTGCATGGTACCCATTCCACGGGTTTCAACTACCCAGGTTTAAGGTATTCTTCCTTCAGCTAAAACATGCATGTGGAACCTAGAGTATGATCAACCATGTGCTCGGGAGACATGTTCAAATATGTCTCAGTTTTCGTACCCTGGTACTCGGGTGCAACATTCCAGACGCTTTACTATCACTCTCCCCACTTGGAGAGTCAGTCCCTTTAACCTTCTGTTTGGCCCAGTTTGCAATTTCTGCGGAAGATGAACAGGAATAGCGAGAACCAATGAGAGGCTAGCTGGAGGTGTCTGGACGGGCAAATTTAACTCTCATTTCCCACCAGGAAGAGGAAATAACCAAAGGCTCAGCGTGCCGTACCGGAACAAGATTAGGGCCTGAAGCCATCCTGCGGTGTTGCGGCCAGCTCAAAAGAAAGCGAGTTGAAGAAAGGAGCTCAGGGGCACTGTAATTCACAAACCTGCAGAGTTATAAATGACAGCTATCGTCCAAAAATAGACTGAAGTAAGGCTGCCAAGAGGACTTGAAAGCGGGGCAGAATTGCAGGAAACCGATTTCAGGAGGTAGACTGGAATTGCATTGAAAGCATAGGAAAAGAGGCAGAACGTCCACAATGATGCACTTGGCCAAAAAGGGCGTATGCGTTTTTTCCTGAATATATTCAGGAAAAAACGCATACGCCCTTTTTGGCCAACCAAGCAAGCTTGCAAAGGAAATCTGCAGTACAATGAAGTCTCACTTCCCCCCGGTCAAAAGGGCCATCTGAAAAAAGTGTAAAATCCAGAAAGGCAGGACAGGCCATGGAGAACTGGGAGCCTTGTTATGCTGATGGGCGGGATGTAAATTGCCAACAACCACTCGGGAGAAGTGTATGGTGTTTCCTGAAACATCTAAAAAACAAAGCAACAGAACCTAGGGCACTTCCACTTATGGTCCTATAGCTTAGGGAAATTAAAATCAAAAAGACACAGCCACCCCAAAGTTTGGAACGGCTCCGTTTACAAGAACCTCGTTTACAGTACAAGTTCAACATCGCAGAAAGTGAAAAATGGATAAAGAAGTTGTGGTATTTACTTACAAAGCAATATCACTCAGCAATGAAATCTGTGTCATCAGGCCCTTAGCAGCACAATGAGTGGATTCAGGTATGATGATTCTAACTGAAGTAAGTCACACAGAAAAAGAAACATCATAAGATATCAGTAATACACGGAATGTAAACTTGGCTACACAGGAACTGAATTACAGAACAGAACAGGGTCTCAAATTTAGAATACCAACTTATGCTTGCTTAAGGGTAAAGGTGAGTTGGGGTGCTGCATAAAACCAGAGATTGAAATGAGCACAGATAAAGTTCCTTAAGCCAAATATGGAATAGACAAGAGCTACTCCTTGCTCAACGAAATGGACTCAACACCGCATATTAAACGCCTAAGAATGTACCTGACTAGTAAGTATCTTAAAACCTATGGATTGCTATGTCTCCGAAAGAGAATCAAGCATGTGTACAGGGGCATAAACGCAGCAGTGATAGGATTGGAGAGGTTCGGTGAGCAAATGAAGACCCTTTGAAGTCATATTGCATGGTACCCATTACACGGGTCTCAACTCTCCAGGTTTAAGGTATTCTTCCTTCAGCTAAAACATGCATGTGGAACCCAAGTATGATCAACCATGTGAACGGGAGACGTGTTCAAATATGTCTCAGTTTTCCTCCCCTGGTACTCGGGTGCAACATTCCAGACGCTTTACTAACACTCTCCCCACTTGGAGAGTCAGCGCCTTTAACCTCCTGTTTGGCCCAGTTTGCAATTTCTGCGGAAGATGAACAGGAATAGCGAGAACCAATGAGAGGCTAGCTGGAGGTGTCTGGACGGGCAAATTTAACTCTCATTTCCCACCAGGAAGAGGAAATAACCAAAGGCTCAGCGTGCCGTACCGGAACCAGATTAGGGCCTGAAGCCATCCTGCGGTGTTGCGGCCAGCTCAAAAGAAAGCGAGTTGAAGAAAGGAGCTCAGGGGCACTGTAATTCACAAACCTGCAGAGTTATAAATGACAGCTATCGTCCAAAAATAGACTGAAGTAAGGCTGCCAAGAGGACTTGAAAGCGGGGCAGAATTGCAGGAAACTGATTTCAGGAGGTAGACTGGAATTGCATTGAAAGCATAGGGAAAGAGGCAGAACGTCCACAATGATGCACTTGGCCAAAAAGGGCGTATGCGTTTTTTCCTGAATATATTCAGGAAAAAACGCATACGCCCTTTTTGGCCATCCAAGCAAGCTTGCAAAGGAAATCTGCACTACAATGAAGTCTCACTTCCCCCCGGCCAAAAGGGCCATCTGAAAAAAGTGTAAAATCCAGAAAGGCAGGACAGGCCATGGAGAACTGGGAGCCTTGTTATGCTGATGGGCGGGATGTAAATTGCCAACAACCACTCGGGAGAAGTGTATGGTGTTTCCTGAAACATCTAAAAAACAAAGCAACAGAGCCTAGGGCACTTCCACTTATGGTCCTATAGCTTAGGGAAATTAAAATCAAAAAGACACAGCCACCCCAAAGTTTGGGACGCCTCCGTTTACAAGAACCTCGTTTACCGTACAAGTTCAATATCACAGAAAGTGAAAAATGGATAAAGAACTTGTGGTACTTACGTAAAATGCAGTATCACTCAGCAATGAAATCTATGTCATCAGGCCCGTAGCAGCATAATGAGTGGATTCAGGTACGATGATTCTAACTGAAATAAGTCACACAGAAAAAGAAACATCATAAGATATCACTAATACACGGAATGTAAACTTGGCTACACAGGAACTGCATTCCAAAACAGAACAGGGTCTCAAATTTAGAAAACCAACTTATGCTTGCTTAAGGGTAAAGGTGAGTTGGGGTGCTGCATAAAACCAGAGATTGAAATGAGCACAGATAAAGTTCCTTAAGCCAAATATGGAATAGACAAGAGCTACTCCTTGCTCAACGAAATGGACTCAACACCGCATATTAAACGCCTAAGAATGTACCTGACTAGTAAGTATCTTAAAACCTATGGATTGCTATGTCTCCGAAAGAGAATCAAGCATGTGTACAGGGGCATAAACGCAGCAGTGATAGGATTGGAGAGGTTCGTGAGCAAATGAAGACCCTTTGAAGTCATATTGCATGGTACCCATTCCACGGGTTTCAACTACCCAGGTTTAAGGTATTCTTCCTTCAGCTAAAACATGCATGTGGAACCTAGAGTATGATCAACCATGTGCTCGGGAGACATTTTCAAATATGTCTCAGTTTTCGTACCCTGGTACTCGGGTGCAACATTCCAGACGCTTTACTAACACTCTCCCCACTTGGAGAGTCAGTCCCTTTAACCTCCTGTTTGGCCCAGTTTGCAATTTCTGCGGAAGATGAACAGGAATAGCGAGAACCAATGAGAGACTAGCTGGAGGTGTCTGGAAGGACAAATTTAACTCTCATTTCCCACCAGTAAGAAGAATTAACCAAAGGCTCAGCATGCCGGGCCAGAACCAGATTAGGGCCTGAAGCCATCCTGCAGTGTTGCGGCCAGATCACAAGAAAGCGAGTTGAAGAAAGGAGCTCAGGGGCACTGTAATTCACAAACCTGCAGAGTTATAAATGACAGCTATCGTCCAAAAATAGACTGAAGTAAGGCTGCCAAGAGGACTTGAAAGCGGGGCAGAATTGCAGGAAACCGATTTCAGGAGGTAGACTGGAATTGCATTGAAAGCATAGGAAAAGAGGCAGAACGTCCACAATGATGCACTTGGCCAAAAAGGGCGTATGCGTTTTTTCCTGAATATATTCAGGAAAAAACGCATACGCCCTTTTTGGACAACCAAGCAAGCTTGCAAAGGAAATCTGCACTACAATGAAGTCTCACTTCCCCCTGGTCAAAAGGGCCATCTGAAAAAAGTGTAAAATCCAGAAAGGCAGGACAGGCCATGGAGAACTGGGAGCCTTGTTATGCTGATGGGTGGGATGTAAATTGCCAACAGACATTCGGGAGAAGTGTATGGTGTTTCCTGAAACATCTAAAAAACAAAGCAACAGAACCTAGGGCACTTCCACTTATGGTCCTATAGCTTAGGGAAATTAAAATGAAAAAGACACAGCCACCCCAAAGTTTGGAATGCCTCTGTTTACAAGAACCTCGTTTACAGTTCAAGTTCAACATCGCAGAAAGTGAAAAATGGATAAAGAAGTTGTGGTATTCACTTACAAAGGAATATCACTCAGCAATGAAATCTGTGTCATCAGGCCCTTAGCAGCACAATGAGTGGATTCAAGTGTGATGATTCTAACTGAAATAAGTCACACAGAAAAAGAAACATCATAAGATATCACTAATACACGAAATGTAAACTTGGCTACACAGGAACTGCATTCCAAAACAGAAGAGGGTCTCAAATTTAGAAAACCAACTTATGCTTGCTTAAGGGGAAAGGTGAGTTGGGGTGCTGCATAAAACCAGAGATTGAAATGAGCACAGATAAAGTTCCTTAAGCCAAATATGGAATAGACAAGAGCTACTCCTTGCTCAACGAAATGGACTCAAAACCCCATATTAAACGCCTAAGAATGTACCTGACTAGTAAGTATCATAAACCTATGGATTGCTATGTCTCCAAAAGAGAATCAAGCGTGTGTACAGGGGCATAAACGCAGCAGTGATAGGATTGGAGAGGTTCGGTGAGCAAATGAAGACCCTTTGAAGTCATATTGCATGGTACCCATTCCACGGGTTTCAACTACCCAGGTTTAAGGTATTCTTCCTTCAGCTAAAACATGCATGTGGAACCTAGAATATGATCAACCATGTGATCGGGAGACGTGTTCAAATATGTCTCAGTTTTCCTCCCCTGGTACTCGGGTGCAACATTCCAGACGCTTTACTAACACTCTCCCCACTTGGAGAGTCAGTCCCTTTAACCTCCTGTTTGGCCCAGTTTGCAATTTCTGCGGAAGATGAACAGGAACAGCGGGAACAAATGAGAGGCTAGCTGGAGGTGTCTGGACGGGCAAATTTAACTCTCATTTCCCACCAGGTAGAGGAATTAACCAAAGGCTCAGCATGCCGGGCCGGAACCAGATTAGGGCCTGAAGCCATCCTGCGGTGTTGCGGCCAGCTCAAAAGAAAGCGAGTTGCAGAAAGGAGCTCAGGGGCACTGTAATTCACAAACCTGCAGAGTTATAAATGACAGCTATCGTCCAAAAATAGACTGAAGTAAGGCTGCCAAGAGGACTTGAAAGCGGGGCAGAATTGCAGGAAACCGATTTCAGGAGGTAGACTGGAATTGCATTGAAAGCATAGGAAAAGAGGCAGAACGTCCACAATGATGCACTTGGCCAAAAAGGGCGTATGCGTTTTTTCCTGAATATATTCAGGAAAAAACGCATACGCCCTTTTTGGCCAACCAAGCAAGCTTGCAAAGGAAATCTGCACTACAATGAAGTCTCACTTCCCCCCAGTCAAAAGGGCCATCTGAAAAAAGTGTAAAATCCAGAAAGGCAGGACAGGCCATGGAGAACTGGGAGCCTTGTTATGCTGATGGGTGGGATGTAAATTGCCAACAGACACTCGGGAGAAGTGTATGGTGTTTCCTGAAACATCTAAAAAACAAAGCAACAGAGCCTAGGGCACTTCCACTTATGGTCCTATAGCTTAGGGAAATTAAAATCAAAAAGACACAGCCACCCCAAAGTTTGGGACGCCTCTGTTTACAAGAACCTCGTTTACAGTGCAAGTTCAACATCGCAGAAAGTGAAAAATGGATAAAGAAGTTGTGGTATTTACTTACAAAGCAATATCACTCAGCAATGAAATCTATGTCTTCAGGCCCTTAGCATCACAATGAGTGGATTCAGGTTTGATGATTCTAACTGAAATAAGTCACACAGAAAAAGAAACATCATAAGATATCAGTAATACACGGAATGTAAACTTGGCTACACAGGAACTGAATTACAGAACAGAACAGGGTCTCAAATTTAGAAAACCAACTTATGCTTGCTTAAGGGGAAAGGTGAGTTGGGGTGCTGCATAAAACCAGAGATTGAAAGGAGCACAGATAAAGTTCCTTAAGCCAAATATGGAATAGACAAGAGCTACTCCTTGCTCAACGAAATGGACTCAACACCGCATATTAAACGCCTAAGAATGTACCTGACTAGTAAGTATCGTAAAACCTATGGATTGCTATGTCTCCAAAAGAGAATCAAGCATGTGTACAGGGGCATAAACGCAGCAGTGATAGGATTGGAGAGGTTCGGTGAGCAAATGAAGACCCTTTGAAGTCATATTGCATGGTACCCATTACACGGGTCTTAACTCTCCAGGTTTAAGGTATTCTTCCTTCAGCTAAAACATGCATGTGGAACCCAAGTATGATCAACCATGTGAACGGGAGACGTGTTCAAATATGTCTCAGTTTTCCTCCCCTGGTACTCGGGTGCAACATTCCAGACGCTTTACTAACACTCTCCCCACTTGGAGAGTCAGTCCTTTAACCTCCTGTTTGGCCCAGTTTGCAATTTCTGCAGAAGATGAACAGGAATAGCGAGAACCAATGAGAGGCTAGCTGGAGGTGTCTGGACGGGCAAATTTAACTCTCATTTCCCACCAGGAAGAGGAATTAACAAAAGGCTCAGCATCCCGGGCCGGAACCAGATTAGGGCCTGAAGCCATCCTGCGGTGTTGTGGCCAGGTCACAAGAAAGCGAGTTGAAGAAAGGAGCTCAGGGGCACTGTAATTCACAAACCTGCAGAGTTATAAATGACAGCTATCGTCCAAAAATAGACTGAAGTAAGGCTGCCAAGAGGACTTGAAAGCGGGGCAGAATTGCAGGAAACCGATTTCAGGAGGTAGACTGGAATTGCATTGAAAGCATAGGAAAAGAGGCAGAACGTCCACAATGATGCACTTGGCCAAAAAGGGCGTATGCGTTTTTTCCTGAATATATTCAGGAAAACACGCATACGCCCTTTTTGGCCAACCAAGCAAGCTTGCAAAGGAAATCTGCACTACAATGAAGTCTCACTTCCCCCCGGTCCAAAGGGCCATCTGAAAAAAGTGTAAAATCCAGAAAGGCAGGACAGGCCATGGAGAACTGGGAGCCTTGTTATGCTGATGGGCGGGATGTAAATTGCCAACAACCACTCGGGAGAAGTGTATGGTGTTTCCTGAAACATCTAAAAAACAAAGCAACAGAGCCTAGGGCACTTCCACTTATGGTCCTATAGCTTAGGGAAATTAAAATCAAAAAGACACAGCCACCCCAAAGTTTGGGACGCCTCCGTTTACAAGAACCTCGTTTACCATACAAGTTCAATATCACAGAAAGTGAAAAATGGATAAAATACTTGTGGTACTTACGTACAATGCAGTATCACTCAGCAATGAAATCTATGTCATCAGGACCGTAGCAGCATAATGAGTGGATTCAGGTACGATGATTCTAACTGAAATAAGTCACACAGAAAAAGAAACATCATAAGATATCACTAATACACGGAATGTAAACTTGGCTACACAGGAACTGCATTCCAAAACAGAACAGGGTCTCAAATTTAGAAAACCAACTTATGCTTGCTTAAGGGGAAAGGTGAGTTGGGGTGCTGCATAAAACCAGAGATTGAAATGAGCACAGATAAAGTTCCTTAAGCCAAATATGGAATAGACAAGAGCTACTCCTTGCTCAACGAAATGGACTCAACACCGCATATTAAACGCCTAAGAATGTACCTGACTAGTAAGTATCTTAAAACCTATGGATTGCTATGTCTCCGAAAGAGAATCAAGCATGTGTACAGGGGCATAAACGCAGCAGTGATAGGATTGGAGAGGTTCGGTGAGCAAATGAAGACCCTTTGAAATCATATTGCATGGTACCCATTCCACGGGTCTTAACTCTCCAGGTTTAAGGTATTCTTCCTTCAGCTAAAACATGCATGTGGAACCCAAGTATGATCAACCATGTGAACGGGAGACGTGTTCAAATATGTCTCAGTTTTCCTCCTCTGGTACTCGGGTGCAACATTCCAGACGGTTTACTAACACTCTCCCCACTTGGAGAGTCAACGCCTTTAACCTCCTGTTTGGCCCAGTTTGCAATTTCTGCGGAAGATGAACAGGAATAGCGAGAACCAATGAGAGACTAGCTGGAGGTGTCTGGTCGGGCAAATTTAACTCTCATTTCCCACCAGGAAGAGGAAATAACCAAAGGCTCAGCGTGCCATGCCGGAACCAGATTAGGGCCTGAAGCCATCCTGCGGTGTTGCGGCCAGGTCACAAGAAAGCGAGTTGAAGAAAGGAGCTCAGGGGCACTGTAATTCACAAACCTGCAGAGTTATAAATGACAGCTATCGTCCAAAAATAGACTGAAGTAAGGCTGCCAAGAGGACTTGAAAGCGGGGCAGAATTGCAGGAAACCGATTTCAGGAGGTAGACTGGAATTGCATTGAAAGCATAGGAAAAGAGGCAGAACGTCCACAATGATGCACTTGGCCAAAAAGGGCGTATGCGTTTTTTCCTGAATATATTCAGGAAAACACGCATACGCCCGTTTTGGCCAACCAAGCAAGCTTGCAAAGGAAATCTGCACTACAATGAAGTCTCACTTCCCCCCGGTCCAAAGGGCCATCTGAAAAAAGTGTAAAATCCAGAAAGGCAGGACAGGCCATGGAGAACTGGGAGCCTTGTTATGCTGATGGGCGGGATGTAAATTGCCAACAACCACTCGGAAGAAGTGTATGGTGTTTCCTGAAACATCTAAAAAACAAAGCAACAGAGCCTAGGGCACTTCCACTTATGGTCCTATAGCTTAGGGAAATTAAAATCAAAAAGACACAGCCACCCCAAAGTTTGGAACGGCTCTGTTTACAAGAACCTCGTTTACAGTACAAGTTCAACATCGCAGAAAGTGAAAAATGGATAAAGAACTTGTGGTACTTACGTACAATGCAGTATCACTCAGCAATGAAATCTATGTCATCAGGCCCGTAGCAGCATAATGAGTAGATTCAGGTACGATGATTCTAACTGAAATAAGTCACACAGAAAAAGAAACATCATAAGATATCAGTAATACACGGAATGTAAACTTGGCTACACAGGAACTGAATTACAGAACAGAACAGGGTCTCAAATTTAGAAAACCAACTCATGCTTGCTTAAGGGTAAAGGGGAGCTGGGGTGCTGCATAAAACCAGAGATTGAAATGAGCACAGATAAAGTTCCTTAAGTCAAATATGGAATAGACAAGAGCTACTCCTTGCTCAACGAAATGGATTCAACATCGCATATTAAACGCCTAAGAATGTACCTGACTAGTAAGTATCTTAAAACCTATGGATTGCTATGTCTCCGAAAGAGAATCAAGCAAGTGTACAGGGGCATAAACGCAGCAGTGATAGGATTGGAGAGGTTCGGTGAGCAAATGAAGACCCTTTGAAGTCATATTGCATGGTACCCATTACACGGGTCTTAACTCTCCAGGTTTAAGGTATTCTTCCTTCAGCTAAAACATGCATGTGGAACCCAAGTATGATCAACCATGTGAACGGGAGACGTGTTCAAATATGTCTCAGTTTTCCTCCCCTGGTACTCGGGTGCCACATTCCAGACGCTTTACTAACACTCTCCCCACTTGGAGAGTCAGCGCCTTTAATCTCCTGTTTGGCCCAGTTTGCAATTTCTGCGGAAGATGAACAGGAATAGCGAGAACCAATGAGAGACTAGCTGGAGGTGTCTGGACGGGCAAATTTAACTCTCATTTCCCACCAGGAAGAGGAATTAACAAAAGGCTCAGCATGCTGGGCCGGAACCAGATTAGGACCTGAAGCCATCCTGCGGTGTTGCGGCCAGGTCACAAGAAAGCAAGTTGAAGAAAGGAGCTCAGGGGCACTGTAATTCACAAACCTGCAGAGTTATAAATGACAGCTATCGTCCAAAAATAGACTGAAGTAAGGCTGCCAAGAGGACTTGAAAGCGGGGCAGAATTGCAGGAAACCGATTTCAGGAGGTAGACTGGAATTGCATTGAAAGCATAGGAAAAGAGGCAGAACGTCCACAATGATGCACTTGGCCAAAAAGGGCGTATGCGTGTTTTCCTGAATATATTCAGGAAAACACGCATACGCCCTTTTTGGCCAACCAAGCAAGCTTGCAAAGGAAATCTGCACTACAATGAAGTCTCACTTCCCCCCGGCCAAAAGGGCCATCTGAAAAAAGTGTAAAATCCAGAAAGGCAGGACAGGCCATGGAGAACTGGGAGCCTTGTTATGCTGATGGGCGGGATGTAAATTGCCAACAACCACTCGGGAGAAGTGTATGGTGTTTCCTGAAACATCTAAAAAACAAAGCAACAGAGCCTAGGGCACTTCCACTTATGGTCCTATAGCTTAGGGAAATTAAAATCAAAAAGACACAGCCACCCCAAAGTTTGGGACGCCTCCGTTTACAAGGACCTCGTTTACCGTACAAGTTCAATATCACAGAAAGTGAAAAATGGATAAAGAACTTGTGGTACTTACGTACAATGCAGTATCACTCAGCAATGAAATCTATGTCATCAGGCCCGTAGCAGCATAATGAGTGGATTCAGGCACGATGATTCTAACTGAAATAAGTCACACAGAAAAAGAAACATCATAAGATATCACTAATACACGGAATGTAAACTTGGCTACACAGGAACTGCATTCCAAAACAGAACAGGGTCTCAAATTTAGAAAACCAACTTATGCTTGCTTAAGGGGAAAGGTGAGTTGGGGTGCTGCATAAAACCAGAGATTGAAATGAGCACAGATAAAGTTCCTTAAGCCAAATATGGAATAGACAAGAGCTACTCCTTGCTCAACGAAATGGACTCAAAACCCCATATTAAACGCCTAAGAATGTACCTGACTAGTAAGTATCTTAAAACCTATGGATTGCTATGTCTCCGAAAGGGAATCAAGCGTGTGTACAGGGGCATAAACGAGGCAGTGATAGGATTGGAGAGGTTCGGTGAGCAAATGAAGACCCTTTGAAGTCATATTGCATGGTACCCATTCCACGGGTCTCAACTCTCCAGGTTTAAGGTATTCTTCCTTCAGCTAAAACATGCATGTGGAACCCAGAGTATGATCAACCATGTGAACGGGAGACGTGTTCAAATATGTCTCAGTTTTCGTACCCTGGTACTCGGGTGCAACATTCCAGACGCTTTACTAACACTCTCCCCACTTGGAGAGTCAGTCCCTTTAACCTCCTGTTTGGCGCAGTTTGCAATTTCTGCGGAAGATGAACAGGAATAGCGAGAACCAATGAGAGACTAGCTGGGTGTGTCTGGACGGGCAAATTTAACTCTCATTTCCCACCAGGAAGAGGAATTAACCAAAGGCTCAGCGTGCCGTACCGGAACCAGATTAGGGCCTGAAGCCATCCTGCGGTGTTGCGGCCAGCTCAAAAGAAAGCGAGTTGAAGAAAGGAGCTCAGGGGCACTGTAATTCACAAACCTGCAGAGTTATAAATGACAGCTATCGTCCAAAAATAGACTGAAGTAAGGCTGCCAAGAGGACTTGAAAGCGGGGCAGAATTGCAGGAAACCGATTTCAGGAGGTAGACTGGAATTGCATTGAAAGCATAGGAAAAGAGGCAGAACGTCCACAATGATGCACTTGGCCAAAAAGGGCGTATGCGTTTTTTCCTGAATATATTCAGGAAAAAACGCATACGCCCTTTTTGGCCAACCAAGCAAGCTTGCAAAGGAAATCTGCAGTACAATGAAGTCTCACTTCCCCCCGGCCAAAAGGGCCATCTGAAAAAAGTGTAAAATCCAGAAAGGCAGGACAGGCCATGGAGAACAGGGAGCCTTGTTATGCTGATGGGCGGGATGTAAATTGCCAACAACCACTCGCGAGAAGTGTATGGTGTTTCCTGAAACATCTAAAAAACAAAGCAACAGAACCTAGGGCACTTCCACTTATGGTCCTATAGCTTAGGGAAATTAAAATCAAAAAGACACAGCCACCCCAAAGTTTCGAATGGCTCTGTTTACAAGAACCTCGTTTACAGTACAAGTTCAACATCGCAGAAAGTGAAAAATGGATAAAGAAGTTGTGGTATTTACTTACAAAGCAATATCACTCAGCAATGAAATCTGTGTCATCAGGCCCTTAGCAGCACAATGAGTGGATTCAGGTATGATGATTCTAACTGAAGTAAGTCACACAGAAAAAGAAACATCATAAGATATCAGTAATACACGGAATGTAAACTTGGCTACACAGGAACTGAATTACAGAACAGAACAGGGTCTCAAATTTAGAAAACCAACTCATGCTTGCTTAAGGGTAAAGGGGAGCTGGGGTGCTGCATAAAACCAGAGATTGAAATGAGCACAGATAAAGTTCCTTAAGTCAAATATGGAATAGACAAGAGCTACTCCTTGCTCAACGAAATGGATTCAACATCGCATATTAAACGCCTAAGAATGTACCTGACTAGTAAGTATCTTAAAACCTATGGATTGCTATGTCTCCGAAAGAGAATCAAGCAAGTGTACAGGGGCATAAACGCAGCAGTGATAGGATTGGAGAGGTTCGGTGAGCAAATGAAGACCCTTTGAAGTCATATTGCATGGTACCCATTACACGGGTCTTAACTCTCCAGGTTTAAGGTATTCTTCCTTCAGCTAAAACATGCATGTGGAACCCAAGTATGATCAACCATGTGAACGGGAGACGTGTTCAAATATGTCTCAGTTTTCCTCCCCTGGTACTCGGGTGCCACATTCCAGACGCTTTACTAACACTCTCCCCACTTGGAGAGTCAGCGCCTTTAACCTCCTGTTTGGCCCAGTTTGCAATTTCTGCGGAAGATGAACAGGAATAGCGAGAACCAATGAGAGACTAGCTGGAGGTGTCTGGACGGGCAAATTTAACTCTCATTTCCCACCAGGAAGAGGAATTAACAAAAGGCTCAGCATGCTGGGCCAGAACCAGATTAGGGCCTGAAGCCATCCTGCGGTGTTGCGGCCAGGTCACAAGAAAGCAAGTTGAAGAAAGGAGCTCAGGGGCACTGTAATTCACAAACCTGCAGAGTTATAAATGACAGCTATCGTCCAAAAATAGACTGAAGTAAGGCTGCCAAGAGGATTTGAAAGCGGGGCAGAATTGCAGGAAACCGATTTCAGGAGGTAGACTGGAATTGCATTGAAAGCATAGGAAAAGAGGCAGAACGTCCACAATGATGCACTTGCCCAAAAAGGGCGTATGCGTGTTTTCCTGAATATATTCAGGAAAACACACATACGCCCTTTTTGGCCAACCAAGCAAGCTTGCAAAGGAAATCTGCACTACAATGAAGTCTCACTTCCCCCCGGCCAAAAGGGCCATCTGAAAAAAGTGTAAAATCCAGAAAGGCAGGACAGGCCATGGAGAACTGGGAGCCTTGCTATGCTGATGGGCGGGATGTAAATTGCCAACAGACACTCGGGAGAAGTGTATGGTGTTTCCTGAAACATCTAAAAAACAAAGCAACAGAGCCTAGGGCACTTCCACTTATGGTCCTATAGCTTAGGGAAATTAAAATCAAAAAGACACAGCCACCCCAAAGTTTGGGACGCCTCCGTTTACAAGAACCTCGTTTACCGTACAAGTTCAATATCACAGAAAGTGAAAAATGGATAAAGAACTTGTGGTACTTACGTACAATGCAGTATCACTCAGCAATGAAATCTATGTCAACAGGCCCGTAGCAGCATAATGAGTGGATTCAGGCACGATGATTCTAACTGAAATAAGTCACACAGAAAAAGAAACATCATAAGATATCACTAATACACGGAATGTAAACTTGGCTACACAGGAACTGCATTCCAAAACAGAACAGGGTCTCAAATTTAGAAAACCAACTTATGCTTGCTTAAGGGGAAAGGTGAGTTGGGGTGCTGCATAAAACCAGAGATTGAAATGAGCACAGATAAAGTTCCTTAAGCCAAATATGGAATAGACAAGAGCTACTCCTTGCTCAACGAAATGGACTCAAAACCCCATATTAAACGCCTAAGAATGTACCTGACTAGTAAGTATCTTAAAACCTATGGATTGCTATGTCTCCGAAAGGGAATCAAGCGTGTGTACAGGGGCATAAACGCAGCAGTGATAGGATTGGAGAGGTTCGGTGAGCAAATGAAGACCCTTTGAAGTCATATTGCATGGTACCCATTACACGGGTCTCAACTCTCCAGGTTTAAGGTATTCTTCCTTCAGCTAAAACATGCATGTGGAACCCAGAGTATGATCAACCATGTGAACGGGAGACGTGTTCAAATATGTCTCAGTTTTCGTACCCTGGTACTCGGGTGCAACATTCCAGACACTTTACTAACACTCTCCCCACTTGGAGAGTCAGTCCCTTTAACCTCCTGTTTGGCGCAGTTTGCAATTTCTGCGGAAGATGAACAGGAATAGCGAGAACCAATGAGAGACTAGCTGGAGGTGTCTGGACGGGCAAATTTAACTCTCATTTCCCACCAGGAAGAGGAATTAACCAAAGGCTCAGCGTGCCGTACCGGAACCAGATTAGGGCCTGAAGCCATCCTGCGGTGTTGCGGCCACCTCAAAAGAAAGCGAGTTGAAGAAAGGAGCTCAGGGGCACTGTAATTCACAAACCTGCAGAGTTATAAATGACAGCTATCGTCCAAAAATAGACTGAAGTAAGGCTGCCAAGAGGACTTGAAAGCGGGGCAGAATTGCAGGAAACCGATTTCAGGAGGTAGACTGGAATTGCATTGAAAGCATAGGAAAAGAGGCAGAACGTCCACAATGATGCACTTGGCCAAAAAGGGCGTATGCGTTTTTTCCTGAATATATTCAGGAAAAAACGCATACGCCCTTTTTGGCCAACCAAGCAAGCTTGCAAAGGAAATCTGCAGTACAATGAAGTCTCACTTCCCCCCGGCCAAAAGGGCCATCTGAAAAAAGTGTAAAATCCAGAAAGGCAGGACAGGCCATGGAGAACAGGGAGCTTTGTTATGCTGATGGGCGGGATGTAAATTGCCAACAACCACTCGCGAGAAGTGTATGGTGTTTCCTGAAACATCTAAAAAACAAAGCAACAGAACCTAGGGCACTTCCACTTATGGTCCTATAGCTTAGGGAAATTAAAATCAAAAAGACACAGCCACCCCAAAGTTTCGAATGGCTCTGTTTACAAGAACCTCGTTTACAGTACAAGTTCAACATCGCAGAAAGTGAAAAATGGATAAAGAAGTTGTGGTATTTACTTACAAAGCAATATCACTCAGCAATGAAATCTGTGTCATCAGGCCCTTACCAGCACAATGAGTGGATTCAGGTATGATGATTCTAACTGAAGTAAGTCAAACAGTAAAAGAAACATCATAAGATATCAGTAATACACGGAATGTAAACTTGGCTACACAGGAACTGAATTACAGAACAGAACAGGGTCTCAAATTTAGAAAACCAACTTATGCTTGCTTAAGGGTAAAGGTGAGTTGGGGTGCTGCATAAAACCAGAGATTGAAATGAGCACAGATAAAGTTCCTTAAGTCAAATATGGAATAGACAAGAGCTACTCCTTGCTCAACGAAATGGACTCAACATCGCATATTAAACGCCTAAGAATATACCTGACTAGTAAGTATCTTAAAACCTATGGATTGCTATGTCTCCGAAAGAGAATCAAGCAAGTGTACAGGGGCATAAATGCAGCAGTGATAGGATTGGAGAGGTTCGGTGAGCAAATGAAGACCCTTTGAAGTCATATTGCATGGTACCCATTCCACGGGTCTTAACTCTCCAGGTTTAAGGTATTCGTCCTTCAGCTAAAACATGCATGTGGAACCCAAGTATGATCAACCATGTGAACGGGAGACGTGTTCAAATATGTCTCAGTTTTCCTCCCCTGGTACTCGGGTGCAACATTCCAGACGCTTTACTAACACTCTACCCACTTGGAGAGTCAGCGCCTTTAACCTCCTGTTTGGCCCAGTTTGCAATTTCTGTGGAAGATGAACAGGAATAGCGAGAACCAATGAGAGACTAGCTGGAGGTGTCTGGACGGGCAAATTTAACTCTCATTTCCCACCAGGAAGTGGAATTAACCAAAGGCTCAGCATGCCGGGCCGGAACCAGATTAGGGCCTGAAGCCATCCTGCGGTGTTGCGGCCAGGTCACAAGAAAGCGAGTTGAAGAAAGGAGCTCAGGGGCACTGTAATTCACAAACCTGCAGAGTTATAAATGACAGCTATCGTCCAAAAATAGACTGAAGTAAGGCTGCCAAGAGGACTTGAAAGCGGGGCAGAATTGCAGGAAACCGATTTCAGGAGGTAGACTGGAATTGCATTGAAAGCATAGGAAAAGAGGCAGAACGTCCACAATGATGCACTTGGCCAAAAAGGGCGTATGCGTTTTTTCCTGAATATATTCAGGAAAAAACGCATACGCCCTTTTTGGCCAACCAAGCAAGCTTGCAAAGGAAATCTGCACTACAATGAAGTCTCACTTCCCCCCGGTCAAAAGGGCCATCTGAAAAAAGTGTAAAATCCAGAAAGGCAGGACAGGCCATGGAGAACTGGGAGCCTTGTTATGCTGATGGGCGGGATGTAAATTGGCAACAGACACTCGGGAGAAGTGTATGGTGTTTCCTGAAACATCTAAAAAACAAAGCAACAGAGCCTAGGGCACTTCCACTTATGGTCCTATAGCTTAGGGAAATTAAAATCAAAAAGACACAGCCACCCCAAAGTTTGGAACGGCTCTGTTTACAAGAACCTCGTTTACAGTACAAGTTCAACATCGCAGAAAGTGAAAAATGGATAAAGAACTTGTGGTACTTACGTACAATGCAGTATCACTCAGCAATGAAATCTATGTCATCATGCCCGTAGCAGCATAATGAGTAGATTCAGGTACGATGATTCTAACTGAAATAAGTCACACAGAAAAAGAAACATCATAAGATATCAGTAATACACGGAATGTAAACTTGGCTACACAGGAACTGAATTCCAAAACAGAACAGTTTCTCAAATTTAGAAACCCAACTTTTGCTTGCTTAAGGGGAAAGGTGAGTTGGGTTGCTGCATAAAACTAGAGATTGAAATGAGCACAGATAAAGTTCCTTAAGCCAAATATGGAATAGACAAGAGCTACTCCTTGCTCAACGAAATGGACTCAACACCACATATTAAACGCCTAAGAATGTACCTGACTAGTAAATATCTTAAAACCTATGGATTGCTACGTCTCCGAAAGAGAATCAAGCATGTGTACAGGGGCATAAACGCAGCAGTGATAGGATTGGAGAGGTTCGGTGAGCAAATGAAGACCCTTTGAAGTCATATTGCATGGTACCCATTCCACGGGTTTCAACTACCCAGGTTTTAGGTATTCTTCCTTCAGCTAAAACATGCATGTGGAACCCAGAGTATGATCAACCATGTGATCGGGAGACGTGTTCAAATATGACTCAGTTTTCCTCCCCTGGTACTCGGGTGCAACATTCCAGACGCTTTACTAACACTCTCCCCACTTGGAGAGTCAGCGCCTTTAACCTCCTGTTTGGCACAGTTTGCAATTTCTGCGGAAGATGAACAGGAATAGCGAGAACCAATGAGAGGCTAGCTGGAGGTGTCTGGACGGGCAAATTTAACTCTCATTTCCCAAAGGAAGAGGAAATAACCAAAGGCTCAGCATGCCGTACCGGAACCAGATTAGGGCCTGAAGCCATCCTGCGGTGTTGCGGCCATCTCAAAAGAAACCGAGTTGAAGAAAGGAGCTCAGGGGCACTGTAATTCACAAACCTGCAGAGTTATAAATGACAGCTATCGTCCAAAAATAGACTGAAGTAAGGCTGCCAAGAGGACTTGAAAGCGGGGCAGAATTGCAGGAAACCGATTTCAGGAGGTAGACTGGAATTGCATTGAAAGCATAGGAAAAGAGGCAGAACGTCCACAATGATGCACTTGGCCAAAAAGGGCGTATGCGTTTTTTCCTGAATATATTCAGGAAAAAACGCATACGCCCTTTTTGGCCAACCAAGCAAGCTTGCAAAGGAAATCTGCACTACAATGAAGTCTCACTTCCCCCCGGCCAAAAGGGCCATCTGAAAAAAGTGTAAAATCCAGAAAGGCAGGACAGGCCATGGAGAACTGGGAGCCTTGTTATGCTGATGGGCGGGATGTAAATTGCCAACAACCACTCGGGAGAAGTGTATGGTGTTTCCTGAAACATCTAAAAAACAAAGCAACAGAGCCTAGGGCACTTCCACTTATGGTCCTATAGCTTAGGGAAATTAAAATCAAAAAGACACAGCCACCCCAAATTTGGGACCCCTCTGTTTACAAGAACCTCGTTTACAGTACAAGTTCAACATCACAGAAAGTGAAAAATGGATAAAGAAGTTGTGGTATTTACTTACAAAGCAATATCACTCAGCAATGAAATCTGTGTCATCAGGCCCTTAGCAGCACAATGAGTGGATTCAGGTATGATGATTCTAACTGAAGTAAGTCACACAGAAAAAGAAACATCATAAGATATCAGTAATACACGGAATGTAAACTTGGCTACACAGGAACTGAATTACAGAACAGAACAGGGTCTCAAATTTAGAAAACCAACTTATGCTTGCTTAAGGGTAAAGGTGAGTTGGGGTGCTGCATAAAACCAGAGATTGAAATGAACACAGATAAAGTT
Source organism: Delphinus delphis (assembly GCF_949987515.2). Lineage (NCBI taxonomy): Eukaryota > Metazoa > Chordata > Mammalia > Artiodactyla > Delphinidae > Delphinus > Delphinus delphis. The sequence continues at coordinate 2,298,761 of NW_027192650.1, forward strand.
CCTTAAGTCAAATATGGAATAGACAAGAGCTACTCCTTGCTCAACGAAATGGACTCAACACCGCATATTAAACGCCTAAGAATGTACCTGACTAGTAAGTATCGTAAAACCTATGGATTGCTATGTCTCCGAAAGAGAATCAAGCATGTGTACAGGGGCATAAACGCAGCAGTGATAGGATTGGAGAGGTTTGGTGAGCAAATGAAGACCCTTTGAAGTCATATTCATGGTACCCATTACACGGGTCTTAACTCTCCAGGTTTAAGGTATTCTTCCTTCAGCTAAAACATGTATGTGGAACCCAAGTATGATCAACCATGTGAACGGGAGCCGTGTTCAAATATGTCTCAGTTTTCCTCCCCTGGTACTCGGGTGCAACATTCCAGACGCTTTACTAACACTCTCCCCACTTGGAGAGTCAGCGCCTTTAACCTCCTGTTTGGCCCAGTTTGCAATTTCTGCAGAAGATGAACAGGAATAGCGAGAACCAATGAGAGACTAGCTGGAGGTGTCTGGACGGGCAAATTTAACTCTCATTTCCCACCAGGAAGAGGAAATAACCAAAGACTCAGCGTGCCGTGCTGGAACCAGATGAGGGCCTGAAGCCATCTTGCGGTGTTGCGGCCAGGTCACAAGAAAGCGAGTTGAAGAAAGGAGCTCAGGGGCACTGTAATTCACAAACCTGCAGAGTTATAAATGACAGCTATCGTCCAAAAATAGACTGAAGTAAGGCTGCCAAGAGGACTTGAAAGCGGGGCAGAATTGCAGGAAACCGATTTCAGGAGGTAGACTGGAATTGCATTGAAAGCATAGGAAAAGAGGCAGAACGTCCACAATGATGCACTTGGCCAAAAAGGGCGTATGCGTTTTTTCCTGAATATATTCAGGAAAAAACGCATACGCCCTTTTTGGCCAACCAAGCAAGCTTGCAAAGGAAATCTGCACTACAATGAAGTCTCACTTCCCCCCAGTCAAAAGGGCCATCTGAAAAAAGTGTAAAATCCAGAAAGGCAGAACAGGCCATGGAGAACTGGGAGCCTTGTTTTGCTGATGGGCGGGATCTAAATTGCCAACAGACACTCGGGAGAAGTGTATGGTGTTTCCTGAAACATCTAAAAAACAAAGCAACAGAGCCTAGGGCACTTCCACTTATGGTCCTATAGCTTAGGGAAATTAAAATCAAAAAGACACAGCCACCCCAAAATTTGGGACGCCTCCGTTTACAAGAACCTCGTTTACCATACAAGTTCAATATCACAGAAAGTGAAAAATGGATAAAGAACTTGTGGTACTTACGTACAATGCAGTATCACTCAGCAATGAAATCTATGTCATCAGGACCGTAGCAGCATAATGAGTGGATTCAGGTACGATGATTCTAACTGAAATAAGTCACACAGAAAAAGAAACATCATAAGATATCACTAATACACGGAATGTAAACTTGGCTACACAGGAACTGCATTCCATAACAGAACAGGGTCTCAAATTTAGAAAACCAACTTATGCTTGCTTAAGGGGAAAGGTGAGTTGGGGTGCTGCATAAAACCAGAGATTGAAATGAGCACAGATAAAGTTCCTTAAGCCAAATATGGAATAGACAAGAGCTACTCCTTGCTCAACGAAATGGACTCAACACCGCATATTAAACGCCTAAGAATGTACCTGACTAGTAAGTATCTTAAAACCAATGGATTGCTGTCTCCGAAAGAGAATCAGGCATGTGTACAGGGGCATAAACGCAGCAGTGATAGGATTGGAGAGGTTCGGTGAGCAAATGAAGACCCTTTGAAGTCATATTGCATGGTACCCATTACACGGGTCTCAACTCTCCAGGTTTAAGGTATTCTTCCTTCAGCTAAAACATGCATGTGGAACCCAAGTATGATCAACCATGTGAACGGGAGACGTGTTCAAATATGTCTCAGTTTTCGTACCCTGGTACTCGGGTGCAACATTCCAGACGCTTTACTAACAGTCTCCCCACTTGGAGAGTCAGCGCCTTTAACCTCCTGTTTGGCCCAGTTTGCAATTTCTGCGGAAGATGAACAGGAATAGCGAGAACCAATGAAAGGCTAGCTGGAGGTGTCTGGACGGGCAAATTTAACTCTCATTTCCCACCAGGAAGAGGAATTAACCAAAGACTCAGCATGCCGGGCCGGAACCAGATTAGGGCCTGAAGCCATCCTGCGGTGTTGCGGCCAGGTCACAAGAAAGCGAGTTGAAGAAAGGAGCTCAGGGCCACTGTAATTCACAAACCTGCAGAGTTATAAATGACAGCTATCGTCCAAAAATAGACTGAAGTAAGGCTGCCAAGAGGACTTGAAAGCGGGGCAGAATTGCAGGAAACCTCTTTCAGGAGGTAGACTGGAATTGCATTGAAAGCATAGGAAAAGAGGCAGAACGTCCACAATGATGCACTTGGCCAAAAAGGGCGTATGCGTTTTTTCCTGAATATATTCAGGGAAAAACGCATACGCCCTTTTTGGCCAACCAAGCAAGCTTGCAAAGGAAATCTGCACTACAATGAAGTCTCACTTCCCCCCAGTCAAAAGGGCCATCTGAAAAATGTGTAAAATCCAGAAAGGCAGGACAGGCCATGGAGAACTGGGAGCCTTGTCATGCTGATGGGCGGGATGTAAATTGCCAACAGACACTCGGGAGAAGTGTATGGTGTTTCCTGAAACATCTAAAAAACAAAGCAAAAGAGCCTAGGGCACTGCCACTTATGGTCCTATAGCTTAGGGAAATTAAAATCAAAAAGACACAGCCACCCCAAAATTTGGGACGCCTCCGTTTACAAGAACCTCGTTTACCATACAAGTTCAATATCACAGAAAGTGAAAAATGGATAAAGAACTTGTGGTACTTACGTACAATGCAGTATCACTCAGCAATGAAATCTATGTCATCAGGCCCGTAGCAGCATAATGAGTGGATTCAGGTACGATGATTCTAACTGAAATAAGTCACACAGAAAAAGAAACATCATATGATATCACTAATACACGGAATGTAAACTTGGCTACACAGGAACTGCATTCCATAACAGAACAGGGTCTCAAATTTAGAAAACCAACTTATGCTTGCTTAAGGGTAAAGGTGAGTTGGGGTGCTGCATAAAAACAGAGATTGAAATGAGCACAGATAAAGTTCCTTAAGCCAAATATGGAATAGACAAGAGCTACTCCTTGCTCAACGAAATGGACTCAACACCGCATATTAAACGCCTAAGAATGTACCTGACTAGTAAGTATCGTAAAACCTATGGATTGCTATGTCTCCGAAAGAGAATCAAGCATGTGTACAGGGGCATAAACGCAGCAGTGATACGATTGGAGAGGTTTGGTGAGCAAATGAAGACCCTTTGAAGTCATATTGCATGGTACCCATTCCACGGGTTTCAACTCTCCAGGTTTTAGGTATTCTTCCTTCAGCTAAAACATGCATGTGGAACCCAAGTATGATCAACCATGTGAACGGGAGACGTGTTCAAATATGTCTCAGTTTTCCTCCCCTGGTACTCGGGTGCAACATTCCAGACGCTTTACTAACACTCTCCCCACTTGGAGAGTCAGCGCCTTTAACCTCCTGTTTGGCACAGTTTGCAATTTCTGTGGAAGATGAACAGGAATAGTGAGAACCAATGAGAGGCTAGCTGGAGGTGTCTGGACGGGCAAATTTAACTCTCATTTCCCACTAGGAAGAGGAAATAACCAAAGGCTCAGCGTGCCGTACCGGAACCAGATTAGGGCCTGAAGCCATCCTGCGGTGTTGCGGCCAGCTCAAAAGAAAGCGAGTTGAAGAAAGGAGCTCAGGGGCACTGTAATTCACAAACCTGCAGAGTTATAAATGACAGCTATCGTCCAAAAATAGACTGAAGTAAGGCTGCCAAGAGGACTTGAAAGCGGGGCAGAATTGCAGGACACCGATTTCAGGAGGTAGACTGGAATTGCATTGAAAGCATAGGAAAAGAGGCAGAACGTCCACAATGATGCACTTGGCCAAAAAGGGCGTATGCGTTTTTTCCTGAATATATTCAGGAAAAAACGCATACGCCCTTTTTGGCCAACCAAGCAACCTTGCAATGAAAATCTGCACTACAATGAAGTCTCACTTCCCCCCGGTCAAAAGGGCCATCTGAAAAAAGTGTAAAATCCAGAAAGGCAGGACAGGCCATGGAGAACTGGGAGCCTTGTTATGCTGATGGGCGGGATGTAAATTGCCAACAACCACTCGGGAGAAGTGTATGGTGCTTCCTGAAACATCTAAAAAACAAAGCAACAGAGCCTAGGGCACTGCCACTTATCGTCCTATAGCTTAGGGAAATTAAAATCAAAAAGGCACAGCCACCCCAAAGTTTGGAACGGCTCTGTTTACAAGAACCTCGTTTACAGTACAAGTTCAACATCGCAGAAAGTGAAAAATGGATAAAGAAGTTGTGGTATTTACTTACAAAGCAATATCACTCAGCAATGAAATCTATGTCATCAGGCCCTTAGCATCACAATGAGTGGATTCAGGTATGATGATTCTAACTGAAATAAGTCACACAGAAAAAGAAACATCATAAGATATCAGTAATACACGGAATGTAATCTTGGCTACACAGGAACTGAATTACAGAACAGAACAGGGTCTCAAATTTAGAAAACCAACTTATGCTTGCTTAAGGGGAAAGGTGAGTTGGGGTGCTGCATAAAACCAGAGATTGAAATGAGCACAGATAAAGTTCCTTAAGCCAAATATGGAATAGACAAGAGCTACTCCTTGCTCAACGAAATGGACTCAACACCGCATATTAAACGCCTAAGAATGTACCTGACTAGTAAGTATCGTAAAACCTATGGATTGCTATGTCTCCAAAAGAGAATGAAGCATGTGTACAGGGGCATAAACGCAGCAGTGATAGGATTGGAGAGGTTCGGTGAGCAAATGAAGACCCTTTGAAGTCATATTGCATGGTACCCATTCCACGGGTTTCAACTACCCAGGTTTAAGGTATTCTTCCTTCAGCTAAAACATGCATGTGGAACCTAGAATATGATCAACCATGTGATCGGGAGACGTGTTCAAATATGTCTCAGTTTTCCTCCCCTGGTACTCGGGTGCAACATTCCAGACGCTTTACTAACACTCTCCCCACTTGGAGAGTCAGTCCCTTTAACCTCCTGTTTGGCCCAGTTTGCAATTTCTGCGGAAGATGAACAGGAATAGCGAGAACCAATGAGAGGCTAGCTGGAGGTGTCTGGACGGGCAAATTTATCTCTCATTTCCCACCAAGAAGAGGAATTAACCAAAGGCTCAGCGTGCCGTACCGGAACCAGATTAGGGCCTGAAGCCATCCTGTTGTGTTTCTGCCAGGTCACAAGAAAGCGAGTTGAAGAAAGGAGCTCAGGGCCACTGTAATTCACAAACCTGCAGAGTTATAAATGACAGCTATCGTCCAAAAATAGACTGAAGTAAGGCTGCCAAGAGGACTTGAAAGCGGGGCAGAATTGCAGGAAACCGATTTCAGGAGGTAGACTGGAATTGCATTGAAAGCATAGGAAAAGAGGCAGAACGTCCACAATGATGCACTTGGCCAATAAGGGCGTATGCGTTTTTTCCTGAATATATTCAGGAAAAAACGCATACGCACTTTTTGGCCAACCAAGCAAGCTTGCAAAGGAAATCTGCACTACAATGAAGTCTCACTTCCCCCCGGTCAAAAGGGCCATCTGAAAAAAGTGTAAAATCCAGAAAGGCAGGACAGGCCATGGAGAACTGGGAGCCTTGTTATGCTGATGGGCGGGATGTAAATTGCCAACAGACACTCCGGAGAAGTGTATGGTGTTTCCTGAAACATCTAAAAAACAAAGCAACAGAGCCTAGGCCACAGCCACTTATGGTCCTATAGCTTAGGGAAATTAAAATCAAAAAGACACAGCCACCCCAAAGTTTGGGACGCCTCTGTTTACAAGAACCTCGTTTACAGTACAAGTTCAACATCGCAGAAAGTGAAAAATGGATAAAGAAGTTGTGGTATTTACTTACAAAGCAATATCACTCAGCAATGAAATCTATGTCATCAGGCCCTTAGCATCACAATGAGTGGATTCAGGTATGATGATTCTAACTGAAATAAGTCACACAGAAAAAGAAACATCATAAGATATCAGTAATACACAGAATGTAAACTTGGCTACACAGGAACTGAATTACAGAACAGAACAGGGTCTCAAATTTAGAAAACCAACTTATGCTTGCTTAAGGGTAAAGGTGAGTTGGGGTGCTGCATAAAACCAGAGATTGAAATGAGCACAGATAAAGTTCCTTAAGTCAAATATGGAATAGACAAGAGCTACTCCTTGCTCAACGAAATGGACTCAACACCGCATATTAAACGCCTAAGAATGTACCTGACTAGTAAGTATCGTAAAACCTATGGATTGCTATGTCTCCAAAAGAGAATCAAGCATGTGTACAGGGGCATAAACGCAGCAGTGATACGATTGGAGAGGTTCGGTGAGCAAATGAAGACCCTTTGAAGTCATATTGCATGGTACCCATTCCACGGGTTTCAACTCTCCAGGTTTTAGGTATTCTTCCTTCAGCTAAAACATGCATGTGGAACCCAAGTATGATCAACCATGTGAACGGGAGACGTGTTCAAATATGTCTCAGTTTTCCTCCCCTGGTACTCGGGTGCAACATTCCAGACGCTTTACTAACACTCTCCCCACTTGGAGAGTCAGCGCCTTTAACCTCCTGTTTGGCCCAGTTTGCAATTTCTGCGGAAGATGAACAGGAATAGCGAGAACCAATGAGAGGCTAGCTGGAGGTGTCTGGACGGGCAAATTTAACTCTCATTTCCCACTAGGAAGAGGAAATAACCAAAGGCTCAGCGTGCCGTACCGGAACCAGATTAGGGCCTGAAGCCATCCTGCGGTGTTGCGGCCAGGTCACAAGAAAGCGAGTTGAAGAAAGGAGCTCAGGGGCACTGTAATTCACAAACCTGCAGAGTTATAAATGACAGCTATCGTCCAAAAATAGACTGAAGTAAGGCTGCCAAGAGGACTTGAAAGCGGGGCAGAATTGCAGGAAACCGATTTCAGGAGGTAGACTGGAATTGCATTGAAAGCATAGGAAAAGAGGCAGAACGTCCACAATGATGCACTTGGCCAAAAAGGGCGTATGCGTTTTTTCCTGAATATATTCAGGAAAAAACGCATACGCCCTTTTTGGCCAACCAAGCAACCTTGCAATGGAAATCTGCACTACAATGAAGTCTCACTTCCCCCCGGTCAAAAGGGCCATCTGAAAAAAGTGTAAAATCCAGAAAGGCAGGACAGGCCATGGAGAACTGGGAGCCTTGTTATGCTGATGGGCGGGATGTAAATTGCCAACAACCACTCGGGAGAAGTGTATGGTGTTTCCTGAAACATCTAAAAAACAAAGCAACAGAGCCTAGGGCACTGCCACTTATCGTCCTATAGCTTAGGGAAATTAAAATCAAAAAGACACAGCCACCCCAAAGTTTGGAACGGCTCTGTTTAAGAGAACCTCGTTTACAGTACAAGTTCAACATCGCAGAAAGTGAAAAATGGATAAAGAAGTTGTGGTATTTACTTACAAAGCAATATCACTCAGCAATGAAATCTGTGTCATCAGGCCCTTAGCAGCACAATGAGTGGATTCAGGTATGATGATTCTAACTGAAGTAAGTCACACAGAAAAAGAAACATCATAAGATATCAGTAATACACGGAATGTAAACTTGGCTACACAGGAACTGAATTACAGAACAGAACAGGGTCTCAAATTTAGAAAACCAACTTATGCTTGCTTAAGGGGAAAGGTGAGTTGGGGTGCTGCATAAAACCAGAGATTGAAATGAGCACAGATAAAGTTCCTTAAGTCAAATATGGAATAGACAAGAGCTACTCCTTGCTCAACGAAATGGACTCAACACCGCATATTAAACGCCTAAGAATGTACCTGACTAGTAAGTATCGTAAAACCTATGGATTGCTATGTCTCCAAAAGAGAATGAAGCATGTGTACAGGGGCATAAACGCAGCAGTGATAGGATTGGAGAGGTTCGGTGAGCAAATGAAGACCCTTTGAAGTCATATTGCATGGTACCCATTACACGGGTCTTAACTCTCCAGGTTTAAGGTATTCTTCCTTCAGCTAAAACATGCATGTGGAACCCAAGTATGATCAACCATGTGAACGGGAGACGTGTACAAATATGTCTCAGTTTTCCTCCCCTGGTACTCGGGTGCAACATTCCAGACGCTTTACTAACACTCTCCCCACTTGGAGAGTCAGCGCCTTTAACCTCCTGTTTGGCCCAGTTTGCAATTTCTGCGGAAGATGAACAGGAATAGCGAGAACCAATGAGAGGCTAGCTGGAGGTGTCTGGACGGGCAAATTTAACTCTCATTTCCCACCAGGAAGAGGAAATAACCAAAGGCTCAGCGTGCCGTACCGGAACCAGATTAGGGCCTGAAGCCATCCTGCGGTGTTGCGGCCAGCTCAAAAGAAAGCGAGTTGAAGAAAGGAGCTCAGGGGCACTGTAATTCACAAACCTGCAGAGTTATAAATGACAGCTATCGTCCAAAAATAGACTGAAGTAAGGCTGCCAAGAGGACTTGAAAGCGGGGCAGAATTGCAGGAAACCGATTTCAGGAGGTAGACTGGAATTGCATTGAAAGCATAGGAAAAGAGGCAGAACGTCCACAATGATGCACTTGGCCAAAAAGGGCGTATGCGTTTTTTCCTGAATATATTCAGGAAAAAACGCATACGCCCTTTTTGGCCAACCAAGCAAGCTTGCAAAGGAAATCTGCACTACAATGAAGTCTCACTTCCCCCCGGTCAAAAGGGCCATCTGAAAAAAGTGTAAAATCCAGAAAGGCAGGACAGGCCATGGAGAACTGGGAGCCTTGTTATGCTGATGGGCGGGATGTAAATTGCCAACAACCACTCGGAAGAAGTGTATGGTGTTTCCTGAAACATCTAAAAAACAAAGCAACAGAACCTAGGGCACTTCCACTTATGGTCCTATAGCTTAGGGAAATTAAAATCAAAAAGACACAGCCACCCCAAAGTTTGGAACGGCTCTGTTTACAAGAACCTCGTTTACAGTACAAGTTCAACATCGCAGAAAGTGAAAAATGGATAAAGAAGTTGTGGTATTTACTTACAAAGCAATATCACTCAGCAATGAAATCTGTGTCATCAGGCCCTTAGCAGCACAATGAGTGGATTCAGGTATGATGATTCTAACTGAAGTAAGTCACACAGAAAAAGAAACATCATAAGATATCACTAATACACGGAATGTAAACTTGGCTACACAGGAACTGAATTACAGAACAGAACAGGGTCTCAAATTTAGAAAACCAACTTATGCTTGCTTAAGGGTAAAGGTGAGTTGGGGTGCTGCATAAAACCAGAGATTGAAATGAGCACAGATAAAGTTCCTTAAGCCAAATATGGAATAGACAAGAGCTACTCCTTGCTCAACGAAATGGACTCAACACCGCATATTAAACGCCTAAGAATGTACCTGACTAGTAAGTATCTTAAAACCTATGGATTGCTATGTCTCCGAAAGAGAATCAAGCATGTGTACAGGGGCATAAACGCAGCAGTGATAGGATTGGAGAGGTTCGGTGAGCAAATGAAGACCCTTTGAAGTCATATTGCATGGTACCCATTACACGGGTCTTAAGTCTCCAGGTTTAAGGTATTCTTCCTTCAGCTAAAACATGCATGTGGAACCCAAGTATGATCAACCATGTGAACGGGAGATGTGTTCAAATATGTCTCAGTTTTCCTCCCCTGGTACTCGGGTGCAACATTCCAGACGCTTTACTAACACTCTCCCCACTTGGAGAGTCAGCGCCTTTAACCTCCTGTTTGGCCCAGTTTGCAATTTCTGCGGAAGATGAACAGGAATAGCGAGAACCAATGAGAGGCTAGCTGGAGGTGTCTGGACGGGCAAATTTAACTCTCATTTCCCACTAGGAAGAGGAAATAACCAAAGGCTCAGCGTGCCGTACCGGAACCAGATTAGGGCCTGAAGCCATCCTGCGGTGTTGCGGCCAGGTCACAAGAAAGCGAGTTGAAGAAAGGAGCTCAGGGGCACTGTAATTCACAAACCTGCAGAGTTATAAATGACAGCTATCGTCCAAAAATAGACTGAAGTAAGGCTGCCAAGAGGACTTGAAAGCGGGGCAGAATTGCAGGAAACCGATTTCAGGAGGTAGACTGGAATTGCATTGAAAGCATAGGAAAAGAGGCAGAACGTCCACAATGATGCACTTGGCCAAAAAGGGCGTATGCGTTTTTTCCTGAATATATTCAGGAAAAAACGCATACGCCCTTTTTGGCCAACCAAGCAACCTTGCAATGGAAATCTGCACTACAATGAAGTCTCACTTCCCCCCGGTCAAAAGGGCCATCTGAAAAAAGTGTAAAATCCAGAAAGGCAGGACAGGCCATGGAGAACTGGGAGCCTTGTTATGCTGATGGGCGGGATGTAAATTGCCAACAACCACTCGGGAGAAGTGTATGGTGTTTCCTGAAACATCTAAAAAACAAAGCAACAGAGCCTAGGGCACTGCCACTTATCGTCCTATAGCTTAGGGAAATTAAAATCAAAAAGACACAGCCACCCCAAAGTTTGGAACGGCTCTGTTTAAGAGAACCTCGTTTACAGTACAAGTTCAACATCGCAGAAAGTGAAAAATGGATAAAGAAGTTGTGGTATTTACTTACAAAGCAATATCACTCAGCAATGAAATCTGTGTCATCAGGCCCTTAGCAGCACAATGAGTGGATTCAGGTATGATGATTCTAACTGAAGTAAGTCACACAGAAAAAGAAACATCATAAGATATCAGTAATACACGGAATGTAAACTTGGCTACACAGGAACTGAATTACAGAACAGAACAGGGTCTCAAATTTAGAAAACCAACTTATGCTTGCTTAAGGGGAAAGGTGAGTTGGGGTGCTGCATAAAACCAGAGATTGAAATGAGCACAGATAAAGTTCCTTAAGTCAAATATGGAATAGACAAGAGCTACTCCTTGCTCAACGAAATGGACTCAACACCGCATATTAAACGCCTAAGAATGTACCTGACTAGTAAGTATCGTAAAACCTATGGATTGCTATGTCTCCAAAAGAGAATGAAGCATGTGTACAGGGGCATAAACGCAGCAGTGATAGGATTGGAGAGGTTCGGTGAGCAAATGAAGACCCTTTGAAGTCATATTGCATGGTACCCATTACACGGGTCTTAACTCTCCAGGTTTAAGGTATTCTTCCTTCAGCTAAAACATGCATGTGGAACCCAAGTATGATCAACCATGTGAACGGGAGACGTGTACAAATATGTCTCAGTTTTCCTCCCCTGGTACTCGGGTGCAACATTCCAGACGCTTTACTAACACTCTCCCCACTTGGAGAGTCAGCGCCTTTAACCTCCTGTTTGGCCCAGTTTGCAATTTCTGCGGAAGATGAACAGGAATAGCGGGAACCAATGAGAGGCTAGCTGGAGGTGTCTGGACGGGCAAATTTAACTCTCATTTCCCACCAGGAAGAGGAAATAACCAAAGGCTCAGCGTGCCGTACCGGAACCAGATTAGGGCCTGAAGCCATCCTGCGGTGTTGCGGCCAGCTCAAAAGAAAGCGAGTTGAAGAAAGGAGCTCAGGGGCACTGTAATTCACAAACCTGCAGAGTTATAAATGACAGCTATCGTCCAAAAATAGACTGAAGTAAGGCTGCCAAGAGGACTTGAAAGCGGGGCAGAATTGCAGGAAACCGATTTCAGGAGGTAGACTGGAATTGCATTGAAAGCATAGGAAAAGAGGCAGAACGTCCACAATGATGCACTTGGCCAAAAAGGGCGTATGCGTTTTTTCCTGAATATATTCAGGAAAAAACGCATACGCCCTTTTTGGCCAACCAAGCAAGCTTGCAAAGGAAATCTGCACTACAATGAAGTCTCACTTCCCCCCGGCCAAAAGGGCCATCTGAAAAAAGTGTAAAATCCAGAAAGGCAAAAGGCCATTGAGAACTGGGAGCCTTGTTATGCTGATGGGCGGGATGTAAATTGCCAACAGACACTTGGGAGAAGTGTATGGTGTTTCCTGAAACATCTAAAAAACAAAGCAACAGAGCCTAGGGCACTTCCATTTATGGTCCTATAGCTTAGGGAAATTAAAATCAAAAAGACACAGCCACCCCAAAGTTTGGAACGGCTCTGTTTACAAGAACCTCGTTTACCGTACAAGTTCAATATCACAGAAAGTGAAAAATGGATAAAGAATTTGTGGTACTTACGTACAATGCAGTATCACTCAGCAATGAAATCTATGTCATCAGTCCCGTAGCAGCATAATGAGTGGATTCAGGTACGATGATTCTAACTGAAATAAGTCACACAGAAAAAGAAACATCATAAGATATCACTAATACACGGAATGTAAACTTGGCTACACAGGAACTGCATTCTAAAACAGAACAGGGTCTCAAATTTAGAAAACAAACTTATGCTTGCTTAAGGGGAAAGGTGAGTTGGGGTGCTGCATAAAACCAGAGATTGAAATGAGCACAGATAAAGTTCCTTAAGCCAAATATGGAATAGACAAGAGCTACTCCTTGCTCAACGAAATGGACTCAACACCGCATATTAAACGCCTAAGAATGTACCTGACTAGTAAGTATCTTAAAACCTATGGATTGCTATGTCTCCGAAAGAGAATCAAGCATGTGTACAGGGGCATAAACGCAGCAGTGATAGGATTGGAGAGGTTCGTGAGCAAATGAAGACCCTTTGAAGTCATATTGCATGGTACCCATTCCACGGGTTTCAACTACCCAGGTTTAAGGTATTCTTCCTTCAGCTAAAACATGCATGTGGAACCTAGAGTATGATCAACCATGTGCTCGGGAGACATGTTCAAATATGTCTCAGTTTTCGTACCCTGGTACTCGGGTGCAACATTCCAGACGCTTTACTATCACTCTCCCCACTTGGAGAGTCAGTCCCTTTAACCTTCTGTTTGGCCCAGTTTGCAATTTCTGCGGAAGATGAACAGGAATAGCGAGAACCAATGAGAGGCTAGCTGGAGGTGTCTGGACGGGCAAATTTAACTCTCATTTCCCACCAGGAAGAGGAAATAACCAAAGGCTCAGCGTGCCGTACCGGAACAAGATTAGGGCCTGAAGCCATCCTGCGGTGTTGCGGCCAGCTCAAAAGAAAGCGAGTTGAAGAAAGGAGCTCAGGGGCACTGTAATTCACAAACCTGCAGAGTTATAAATGACAGCTATCGTCCAAAAATAGACTGAAGTAAGGCTGCCAAGAGGACTTGAAAGCGGGGCAGAATTGCAGGAAACCGATTTCAGGAGGTAGACTGGAATTGCATTGAAAGCATAGGAAAAGAGGCAGAACGTCCACAATGATGCACTTGGCCAAAAAGGGCGTATGCGTTTTTTCCTGAATATATTCAGGAAAAAACGCATACGCCCTTTTTGGCCAACCAAGCAAGCTTGCAAAGGAAATCTGCAGTACAATGAAGTCTCACTTCCCCCCGGTCAAAAGGGCCATCTGAAAAAAGTGTAAAATCCAGAAAGGCAGGACAGGCCATGGAGAACTGGGAGCCTTGTTATGCTGATGGGCGGGATGTAAATTGCCAACAACCACTCGGGAGAAGTGTATGGTGTTTCCTGAAACATCTAAAAAACAAAGCAACAGAACCTAGGGCACTTCCACTTATGGTCCTATAGCTTAGGGAAATTAAAATCAAAAAGACACAGCCACCCCAAAGTTTGGAACGGCTCCGTTTACAAGAACCTCGTTTACAGTACAAGTTCAACATCGCAGAAAGTGAAAAATGGATAAAGAAGTTGTGGTATTTACTTACAAAGCAATATCACTCAGCAATGAAATCTGTGTCATCAGGCCCTTAGCAGCACAATGAGTGGATTCAGGTATGATGATTCTAACTGAAGTAAGTCACACAGAAAAAGAAACATCATAAGATATCAGTAATACACGGAATGTAAACTTGGCTACACAGGAACTGAATTACAGAACAGAACAGGGTCTCAAATTTAGAATACCAACTTATGCTTGCTTAAGGGTAAAGGTGAGTTGGGGTGCTGCATAAAACCAGAGATTGAAATGAGCACAGATAAAGTTCCTTAAGCCAAATATGGAATAGACAAGAGCTACTCCTTGCTCAACGAAATGGACTCAACACCGCATATTAAACGCCTAAGAATGTACCTGACTAGTAAGTATCTTAAAACCTATGGATTGCTATGTCTCCGAAAGAGAATCAAGCATGTGTACAGGGGCATAAACGCAGCAGTGATAGGATTGGAGAGGTTCGGTGAGCAAATGAAGACCCTTTGAAGTCATATTGCATGGTACCCATTACACGGGTCTCAACTCTCCAGGTTTAAGGTATTCTTCCTTCAGCTAAAACATGCATGTGGAACCCAAGTATGATCAACCATGTGAACGGGAGACGTGTTCAAATATGTCTCAGTTTTCCTCCCCTGGTACTCGGGTGCAACATTCCAGACGCTTTACTAACACTCTCCCCACTTGGAGAGTCAGCGCCTTTAACCTCCTGTTTGGCCCAGTTTGCAATTTCTGCGGAAGATGAACAGGAATAGCGAGAACCAATGAGAGGCTAGCTGGAGGTGTCTGGACGGGCAAATTTAACTCTCATTTCCCACCAGGAAGAGGAAATAACCAAAGGCTCAGCGTGCCGTACCGGAACCAGATTAGGGCCTGAAGCCATCCTGCGGTGTTGCGGCCAGCTCAAAAGAAAGCGAGTTGAAGAAAGGAGCTCAGGGGCACTGTAATTCACAAACCTGCAGAGTTATAAATGACAGCTATCGTCCAAAAATAGACTGAAGTAAGGCTGCCAAGAGGACTTGAAAGCGGGGCAGAATTGCAGGAAACTGATTTCAGGAGGTAGACTGGAATTGCATTGAAAGCATAGGGAAAGAGGCAGAACGTCCACAATGATGCACTTGGCCAAAAAGGGCGTATGCGTTTTTTCCTGAATATATTCAGGAAAAAACGCATACGCCCTTTTTGGCCATCCAAGCAAGCTTGCAAAGGAAATCTGCACTACAATGAAGTCTCACTTCCCCCCGGCCAAAAGGGCCATCTGAAAAAAGTGTAAAATCCAGAAAGGCAGGACAGGCCATGGAGAACTGGGAGCCTTGTTATGCTGATGGGCGGGATGTAAATTGCCAACAACCACTCGGGAGAAGTGTATGGTGTTTCCTGAAACATCTAAAAAACAAAGCAACAGAGCCTAGGGCACTTCCACTTATGGTCCTATAGCTTAGGGAAATTAAAATCAAAAAGACACAGCCACCCCAAAGTTTGGGACGCCTCCGTTTACAAGAACCTCGTTTACCGTACAAGTTCAATATCACAGAAAGTGAAAAATGGATAAAGAACTTGTGGTACTTACGTAAAATGCAGTATCACTCAGCAATGAAATCTATGTCATCAGGCCCGTAGCAGCATAATGAGTGGATTCAGGTACGATGATTCTAACTGAAATAAGTCACACAGAAAAAGAAACATCATAAGATATCACTAATACACGGAATGTAAACTTGGCTACACAGGAACTGCATTCCAAAACAGAACAGGGTCTCAAATTTAGAAAACCAACTTATGCTTGCTTAAGGGTAAAGGTGAGTTGGGGTGCTGCATAAAACCAGAGATTGAAATGAGCACAGATAAAGTTCCTTAAGCCAAATATGGAATAGACAAGAGCTACTCCTTGCTCAACGAAATGGACTCAACACCGCATATTAAACGCCTAAGAATGTACCTGACTAGTAAGTATCTTAAAACCTATGGATTGCTATGTCTCCGAAAGAGAATCAAGCATGTGTACAGGGGCATAAACGCAGCAGTGATAGGATTGGAGAGGTTCGTGAGCAAATGAAGACCCTTTGAAGTCATATTGCATGGTACCCATTCCACGGGTTTCAACTACCCAGGTTTAAGGTATTCTTCCTTCAGCTAAAACATGCATGTGGAACCTAGAGTATGATCAACCATGTGCTCGGGAGACATTTTCAAATATGTCTCAGTTTTCGTACCCTGGTACTCGGGTGCAACATTCCAGACGCTTTACTAACACTCTCCCCACTTGGAGAGTCAGTCCCTTTAACCTCCTGTTTGGCCCAGTTTGCAATTTCTGCGGAAGATGAACAGGAATAGCGAGAACCAATGAGAGACTAGCTGGAGGTGTCTGGAAGGACAAATTTAACTCTCATTTCCCACCAGTAAGAAGAATTAACCAAAGGCTCAGCATGCCGGGCCAGAACCAGATTAGGGCCTGAAGCCATCCTGCAGTGTTGCGGCCAGATCACAAGAAAGCGAGTTGAAGAAAGGAGCTCAGGGGCACTGTAATTCACAAACCTGCAGAGTTATAAATGACAGCTATCGTCCAAAAATAGACTGAAGTAAGGCTGCCAAGAGGACTTGAAAGCGGGGCAGAATTGCAGGAAACCGATTTCAGGAGGTAGACTGGAATTGCATTGAAAGCATAGGAAAAGAGGCAGAACGTCCACAATGATGCACTTGGCCAAAAAGGGCGTATGCGTTTTTTCCTGAATATATTCAGGAAAAAACGCATACGCCCTTTTTGGACAACCAAGCAAGCTTGCAAAGGAAATCTGCACTACAATGAAGTCTCACTTCCCCCTGGTCAAAAGGGCCATCTGAAAAAAGTGTAAAATCCAGAAAGGCAGGACAGGCCATGGAGAACTGGGAGCCTTGTTATGCTGATGGGTGGGATGTAAATTGCCAACAGACATTCGGGAGAAGTGTATGGTGTTTCCTGAAACATCTAAAAAACAAAGCAACAGAACCTAGGGCACTTCCACTTATGGTCCTATAGCTTAGGGAAATTAAAATGAAAAAGACACAGCCACCCCAAAGTTTGGAATGCCTCTGTTTACAAGAACCTCGTTTACAGTTCAAGTTCAACATCGCAGAAAGTGAAAAATGGATAAAGAAGTTGTGGTATTCACTTACAAAGGAATATCACTCAGCAATGAAATCTGTGTCATCAGGCCCTTAGCAGCACAATGAGTGGATTCAAGTGTGATGATTCTAACTGAAATAAGTCACACAGAAAAAGAAACATCATAAGATATCACTAATACACGAAATGTAAACTTGGCTACACAGGAACTGCATTCCAAAACAGAAGAGGGTCTCAAATTTAGAAAACCAACTTATGCTTGCTTAAGGGGAAAGGTGAGTTGGGGTGCTGCATAAAACCAGAGATTGAAATGAGCACAGATAAAGTTCCTTAAGCCAAATATGGAATAGACAAGAGCTACTCCTTGCTCAACGAAATGGACTCAAAACCCCATATTAAACGCCTAAGAATGTACCTGACTAGTAAGTATCATAAACCTATGGATTGCTATGTCTCCAAAAGAGAATCAAGCGTGTGTACAGGGGCATAAACGCAGCAGTGATAGGATTGGAGAGGTTCGGTGAGCAAATGAAGACCCTTTGAAGTCATATAGCATGGTACCCATTACACGGGTCTCAACTCTCCAGGTTTAAGGTATTCTTCCTTCAGCTAAAACATGCATGTGGAACCCAAGTATGATCAACCATGTGAACGGGAGACGTGTTCAAATATGTCTCAGTTTTCCTCCCCTGGTACTCGGGTGCAACATTCCAGACGCTTTACTAACACTCTCCCGACTTGGAGAGTCAGTCCCTTTAACCTCCTGTTTGGCCCAGTTTGCAATTTCTGCGGAAGATGAACAGGAATAGCGAGAACCAATGAGAGACTAGCTGGAGGTGTCTGGACGGGCAAATTTAACTCTCATTTCCCACCAGGAAGAGGAAATAACCAAAGGCTCAGTGTGCCGTACCGGAACCAGATTAGGGCCTGAAGCCATCCTGCGGTGTTGCGGCCAGGTCACAAGAAAGCGAGTTGAAGAAAGGAGCTCAGGGGCACTGTAATTCACAAACCTGCAGAGTTATAAATGACAGGTATCATCCAAAAATAGACTGAAGTAAGGCTGCCAAGAGGACTTGAAAGCGGGGCAGAATTGCAGGAAACCGATTTCAGGAGGTAGACTGGAATTGCATTGAAAGCATAGGAAAAGAGGCAGAACGTCCACAATGATGCACTTGGCCAAAAAGGGCGTATGCGTTTTTTCCTGAATATATTCAGGAAAAAACGCATACGCCCTTTTTGGCCAACCAAGCAAGCTTGCAAAGGAAATCTGCACTACAATGAAGTCTCACTTCCCCCCGGTCAAAAGGGCCATCTGAAAAAAGTGTAAAATCCAGAAAGGCAACAGGCCATTGAGAACTGGGAGCCTAGTTATGCTGATGGGCGGGATGTAAATTGCCAACAGACACTTGGGAGTAGTGTATGGTGTTTCCTGAAACATCTAAAAAACAAAGCAACAGAGCCTAGGGCACTTCCACTTATGGTCCTATAGCTTAGGGAAATTAAAATCAAAAAGACACAGCCACTCCAAAGTTTGGAACGGCTCTGTTTACAAGAACCTCGTTTACAGTACAAGTTCAACATCGCAGAAAGTGAAAAATGGATAAAGAATTTGTGGTATTCACTTACAAAGCAATATCACTCAGCAATGAAATCTGTGTCATCAGGCCCTTAGCAGCACAATGAGTGGATTCAGGTATGATGATTCTAACTGAAATAAGTCACACAGAAAAAGAAACATCATAAGATATCAGTAATACACGGAATGGAAACTTGGCTACACAGGAACTGAATTACAGAACAGAACAGGGTCTCAAATTTAGAAAACCAACTTATGCTTGCTTAAGGGGAAAGGTGAGTTGGGGTGCTGCATAAAACCAGAGATTGAAATGAGCACAGATAAAGTTCCTTAAGCCAAATATGGAATAGACAAGAGCTACTCCTTGCTCAACGAAATGGACTCAAAACCCCATATTAAATGCCTAAGAATGTACCTGACTAGTAAGTATCTTAAAACCTATGGATTGCTATGTCTCCAAAAGAGAATCAAGCGTGTGTACAGGGGCATAAACGCAGCAGTGATAGGATTGGAGAGGTTCGGTGAGCAAATGAAGACCCTTTGAAGTCATATTGCATGGTACCCATTACACGGGTCTCAACTCTCCAGGTTTAAGGTATTCTTCCTTCAGCTAAAACATGCATGTGGAGCCCAGAGTATGATCAACCATATGAACGGGAGACGGGTTCAAATATGTCTCAATTTTCATACCCTGGTACTCGGGTGCAACATTCCAGACGCTTTACTAACACTCTCCCCACTTGGAGAGTCAGTCCCTTTAACCTCCTGTTTGGCCCAGTTTGCAATTTCTGCGGAAGATGAACAGGAATAGCGAGAACCAATGAGAGACTAGCTGGAGGTGTCTGGATGGGCAAATTTAACTCTCATTTCCCACCAGGAAGAGGAATTAACCAAAGGCTCAGCGTGCCATGCCAGAACCAGATTAGGGCCTGAAGACATCCTGCGGTGTTGCGGCCAGGTCACAAGAAAGCGAGTTGAAGAAAGGAGCTCAGGGGCACTGTAATTCACAAACCTGCAGTGTTATAAATGACAGCTATCGTCCAAAAATAGACTGAAGTAAGGCTGCCAAGAGGACTTGAAAGCGGGGCAGAATTGTAGGAAACCGATTTCAGGAGGTAGACTGGAATTGCATTGAAAGCATAGGAAAAGAGGCAGAACGTCCACAATGATGCACTTGGCCAAAAAGGGCGTATGCGTTTTTTCCTGAATATATTCAGGAAAAAACGCATACGCCCTTTTTGGCCAACCAAGCAAGCTTGCAAAGGAAATCTGCACTACAATGAAGTCTCACTTCCCCCCGGTCAAAAGGGCCATCTGAAAAAAGTGTAAAATCCAGAAAGGCAGGACAGGCCATGGAGAACTGGGAGCCTTGTTATGCTGATGGGCGGGATTTAATTTGCCAACAGACATTCGGGAGAAGTGTATGGTGTTTCCTGAAACATATAAAAAACAAAGCAACAGAATCTAGGGCACTTCCACTTATGGTCCTATAGCTTAGGGAAATTAAAATCAAAAACACACAGCCACCCCAAAGTTTGGAATGGCTCTGTTTACAAGAACCTCATTTACAGTACAAGTTCAACATCGCAGAAAGTGAAAAATGGATAAAGAAGTTGTGGTATTCACTTACAAAGCAATATCACTCAGCAATGAAATCTATGTCCTCAGGCCCTTAGCAGCACAATAAGTGGATTCAGGTATGATGATTCTAACTGAAGTAAGTCACACAGAAAAAGAAACATCATAAGATATCAGTAATACACGGAATGGAAACTTGTCTACACAGGAACTGAATTACAGAACAGAACAGGGTTTCAAATTTAGAAAACCAACTTATGCTTGCTTAAGGGGAAAGGTGAGTTGGGGTGCTGCATAAAACCAGAGATTGAAATGAGCACAGATAAAGTTCCTTAAGCCAAATATGGAATAGACAAGAGCTACTCCTTGCTCAACGAAATGGACTCAACACCGCATATTAAACGCCTAAGAATGTACCTGACTAGTAAGTATCTTAAAACCTATGGATTGCTATGTCTCCGAAAGAGAATCAAGCATGTGTACAGGGGCATAAACGCAGCAGTGATAGGATTGGAGAGGTTCAGTGAGCAAATGAAGACCCTTTGAATTCATATTGCATGGTACCCATTCCACGGGTTTCAACTACCCAGTTTTAAAGTATTCTTCCTTCAGCTAAAACATGCATGTGGAACCTAGAGTATGATCAACCATGTGATCGGGAGACGTGTTCAAATATGTCTCAGTTTTCGTACCTGGTACTCGGGTGCAACATTCCAGACGCTTTACTAACACTCTCCCCACTTGGAGAGTCAGTCCCTTTAACCTCCTGTTTGGCCTAGTTTGCAATTTCTGCGGAAGATGAACAGGAATAGCGAGAACCAATGAGAGGCTAGCTGGAGGTGTCTGGACGGGCAAATTTAACTCTCATTTCCCACCAGTAAGAAGAATTAACCAAAGGCTCAGCGTGCCGTGCCGGAACCAGATTAGGGCCTGAAGCCATCCTGCGGTGTTGCGGCCAGGTCACAAGAAAGCGAGTTGAAGAAAGGAGCTCAGGGGCACTGTAATTCACAAACCTGCAGAGTTATAAATGACAGCTATCGTCCAAAAATAGACTGAAGTAAGGCTGCCAAGAGGACTTGAAAGCGGGGCAGAATTGCAGGAAACCGATTTCAGGAGGTAGACTGGAATTGCATTGAAAGCATCGGAAAAGAGGCAGAACGTCCACAATGATGCACTTGGCCAAAAAGGGCGTATGCGTTTTTTCCTGAATATATTCAGGAAAAAACGCATACGCCCTTTTTGGCCAACCAAGCAAGCTTGCAAAGGAAATCTGCACTACAATGAAGTCTCACTTCCCCCCGGTCAAAAGGGCCATCTGAAAAAAGTGTAAAATCCAGAAAGGCAGGACAGGCCATGGAGAACTGGGAGCCTTGTTATGCTGATGGGCGGGATGTAAATTGCCAACAGACATTCGGGAGAAGTGTATGGTGTTTCCTGAAACATATAAAAAACAAAGCAACAGAATCTAGGGCACTTCCACTTATGGTCCTATAGCTTAGGGAAATTAAAATCAAAAAGACACAGCCACCCCAAAGTTTGGGACGCCTCTGTTTACAAGAACCTCGTTTACAGTACAAGTTCAACATCGCAGAAAGTGAAAAATGGATAAAGAAGTTGTGGTATTCACTTACAAAGCAATATCACTCAGCAATGAAATCTATGTCCTCAGGCCCTTAGCAGCACAATGAGTGGATTCAGGTATGATGATTCTAACTGAAATAAGTCACACAGAAAAAGAAACATCATAAGATATCAGTAATACACGGAATGGAAACTTGGCTACACAGGAACTGAATTACAGAACAGAACAGGGTCTCAAATTTAGAAAACCAACTTATGCTTGCTTAAGGGGAAAGGTGAGTTGGGGTGCTGCATAAAACCAGAGATTGAAATGAGCACAGATAAAGTTCCTTAAGCCAAATATGGAATAGACAAGAGCTACTCCTTGCTTAACGAAATGGACTCAACACCGCATATTAAACGCCTAAGAATGTACCTGACTAGTAAGTATCTTAAAACCTATGGATTCCTAAGTCTCCGAAAGAGAATCAAGCATGTGTACAGGGGCATAAACGCAGCAGTGATAGGATTGGAGAGGTTCGTGAGCAAATGAAGACCCTTTGAAGTCATATTGCATGGTACCCATTACACGGGTCTTAACTCTCCAGGTTTAAGGTATTCTTCCTTCAGCTAAAACATGCATGTGGAACCCAAGTATGATCAACCATGTGAACGGGAGACGTGTTCAAATATGTCTCAGTTTTCCTCCCCTGGTACTCGGGTGCAACATTCCAGACGCTTTACTAACACTCTCCCACTTGGAGAGTGAGTCCCTTTAACCTCCTGCTTGGCCCAGTTTGCAATTTCTGCGGAAGATGAACAGGAATAGCGAGAACCAATGAGAGACTAGCTGGAGGTGTCTGGACGGGCAAATTTAACTCTCATTTCCCACCAGTAAGAAGAATTAACCAAAGGCTCAGCGTGCCGTGCCAGAACCAGATTAGGGCCTGAAGCCATCCTGCGGTGTTGCGGCCAGGTCACAAGAAAGCGAGTTGAAGAAAGGAGCTCAGGGGCACTGTAATTCACAAACCTGGAGAGTTATAAATGACAGCTATCGTCCAAAAATAGACTGAAGTAAGGCTGCCAAGAGGACTTGAAAGCGGGGCAGAATTGCAGGAAACCAATTTCAGGAGGTAGACTGGAATTGCATTGAAAGCATAGGAAAAGAGGCAGAACGTCCACAATGATGCACTTGGCCAAAAAGGGCGTATGCGTTTTTTCCTGAATATATTCAGGAAAAAACGCATACGCACTTTTTGGCCAACCAAGCAAGCTTGCAAAGGAAATCTGCACTACAATGAAGTCTCACTTCCCCCCGATCAAAAGGGCCATCTGAAAAAAGTGTAAAATCCAGAAAGGCAGGACAGGCCATGGAGAACTGGGAGCCTTGTTATGCTGATGGGCTGGATGTAAATTGCCAACAGACATTCGGGAGAAGTGTATGGTGTTTCCTGAAACATATAAAAAACAAAGCAACAGAATCTAGGGCACTTCCCGTTATGGTCCTATAGCTTAGGGAAATTAAAATCAAAAAGACACAGCCACCCCAAAGTTTGGAATGGCTCTGTTTACAAGAACCTCGTTTACAGTACAAGTTCAACATCGCAGAAAGTGAAAAATGGATAAAGAAGTTGTGGTATTCACTTACAAAGCAATATCACTCAGCAATGAAATCTATGTCCTCAGGCCCTTAGCAGCACAATGAGTGGATTCAGGTATGATGATTCTAACTGAAATAAGTCACACAGAAAAAGAAACATCATAAGATATCAGTAATACACGGAATGGAAACTTGTCTACACAGGAACTGAATTACAGAACAGAACAGGGTTTCAAATTTAGAAAACCAACTTATGCTCGCTTAAGGGTAAAGGTGAGTTGGGGTGCTGCATAAAACCAGAGATTGAAATGAGCACAGATAAAGTTCCTTAAGCCAAATATGGAATAGACAAGAGCTACTCCTTGCTCAACGAAATGGACTCAACACCGCATATTAAACGCCTAAGAATGTACCTGACTAGTAAGTATCTTAAAACCTATGGATTGCTATGTCTCCGAAAGAGAATCAAGCATGTGTACAGGGGCGTAAACGCAGCAGTGATAGGATTGGAGAGGTTCAGTGAGCAAATGAAGACCCTTTGAATTCATATTGCATGGTACCCATTCCACGGGTTTCAACTACCCAGGTTTAAGGTATTCTTCCTTCAGCTAAAACATGCATGTGGAACCTAGAGTATGATCAACCATGTGATCGGGAGACGTGTTCAAATATGTCTCAGTTTTCGTACCCTGGTACTCGGGTGCAACATTCCAGACGCTTTACTAACACTCTCCCCACTTGGAGAGTCAGTCCCTTTAACCTCCTGTTTGGCCTAGTTTGCAATTTCTGCGGAAGATGAACAGGAATAGCGAGAACCAATGAGAGGCTAGCTGGAGGTGTCTGGACGGGCAAATTTAACTCTCATTTCCCACCAGTAAGAAGAATTAACCAAAGGCTCAGCGTGCCGTGCCGGAACCAGATTAGGGCCTGAAGCCATCCTGCGGTGTTGCGGCCAGGTCACAAGAAAGCGAGTTGAAGAAAGGAGCTCAGGGGCACTGTAATTCACAAACCTGCAGAGTTATAAATGACAGCTATCGTCCAAAAATAGACTGAAGTAAGGCTGTCAAGAGGACTTGAAAGCGGGGCAGAATTGCAGGAAACCGATTTCAGGAGGTAGACTGGAATTGCATTGAAAGCATAGGAAAAGAGGCAGAACGTCCACAATGATGCACTTGGCCAAAAAGGGCGTATGCGTTTTTTCCTGAATATATTCAGGAAAAAACGCATACGCCCTTTTTGGCCAACCAAGCAAGCTTGCAAAGGAAATCTGCACTACAATGAAGTCTCACTTCCCCCCGGTCAAAAGGGCCATCTGAAAAAAGTGTAAAATCCAGAAAGGCAGGACAGGCCATGGAGAACTGGGAGCCTTGTTATGCTGATGGGCGGGATGTAAATTGCCAACAGACATTCGGGAGAAGTGTATGGTGTTTCCTGAAACATATAAAAAACAAAGCAACAGAATCTAGGGCACTTCCACTTATGGTCCTATAGCTTAGGGAAATTAAAATCAAAAAGACACAGCCACCCCAAAGTTTGGGACGCCTCTGTTTACAAGAACCTCGTTTACAGTACAAGTTCAACATCGCAGAAAGTGAAAAATGGATAAAGAAGTTGTGGTATTCACTTACAAAGCAATATCACTCAGCAATGAAATCTATGTCCTCAGGCCCTTAGCAGCACAATGAGTGGATTCAGGTATGATGATTCTAACTGAAATAAGTCACACAGAAAAAGAAACATCATAAGATATCAGTAATACACGGAATGGAAACTTGGCTACACAGGAACTGAATTACAGAACAGAACAGGGTCTCAAATTTAGAAAACCAACTTATGCTTGCTTAAGGGGAAAGGTGAGTTGGGGTGCTGCATAAAACCAGAGATTGAAATGAGCACAGATAAAGTTCCTTAAGCCAAATATGGAATAGACAAGAGCTACTCCTTGCTTAACGAAATGGACTCAACACCGCATATTAAACGCCTAAGAATGTACCTGACTAGTAAGTATCTTAAAACCTATGGATTCCTAAGTCTCCGAAAGAGAATCAAGCATGTGTACAGGGGCATAAACGCAGCAGTGATAGGATTGGAGAGGTTCGTGAGCAAATGAAGACCCTTTGAAGTCATATTGCATGGTACCCATTACACGGGTCTTAACTCTCCAGGTTTAAGGTATTCTTCCTTCAGCTAAAACATGCATGTGGAACCCAAGTATGATCAACCATGTGAACGGGAGACGTGTTCAAATATGTCTCAGTTTTCCTCCCCTGGTACTCGGGTGCAACATTCCAGACGCTTTACTAACACTCTCCCACTTGGAGAGTGAGTCCCTTTAACCTCCTGCTTGGCCCAGTTTGCAATTTCTGCGGAAGATGAACAGGAATAGCGAGAACCAATGAGAGACTAGCTGGAGGTGTCTGGACGGGCAAATTTAACTCTCATTTCCCACCAGTAAGAAGAATTAACCAAAGGCTCAGCGTGCCGTGCCAGAACCAGATTAGGGCCTGAAGCCATCCTGCGGTGTTGCGGCCAGGTCACAAGAAAGCGAGTTGAAGAAAGGAGCTCAGGGGCACTGTAATTCACAAACCTGGAGAGTTATAAATGACAGCTATCGTCCAAAAATAGACTGAAGTAAGGCTGCCAAGAGGACTTGAAAGCGGGGCAGAATTGCAGGAAACCAATTTCAGGAGGTAGACTGGAATTGCATTGAAAGCATAGGAAAAGAGGCAGAACGTCCACAATGATGCACTTGGCCAAAAAGGGCGTATGCGTTTTTTCCTGAATATATTCAGGAAAAAACGCATACGCACTTTTTGGCCAACCAAGCAAGCTTGCAAAGGAAATCTGCACTACAATGAAGTCTCACTTCCCCCCGATCAAAAGGGCCATCTGAAAAAAGTGTAAAATCCAGAAAGGCAGGACAGGCCATGGAGAACTGGGAGCCTTGTTATGCTGATGGGCTGGATGTAAATTGCCAACAGACATTCGGGAGAAGTGTATGGTGTTTCCTGAAACATATAAAAAACAAAGCAACAGAATCTAGGGCACTTCCCGTTATGGTCCTATAGCTTAGGGAAATTAAAATCAAAAAGACACAGCCACCCCAAAGTTTGGAATGGCTCTGTTTACAAGAACCTCGTTTACAGTACAAGTTCAACATCGCAGAAAGTGAAAAATGGATAAAGAAGTTGTGGTATTCACTTACAAAGCAATATCACTCAGCAATGAAATCTATGTCCTCAGGCCCTTAGCAGCACAATGAGTGGATTCAGGTATGATGATTCTAACTGAAATAAGTCACACAGAAAAAGAAACATCATAAGATATCAGTAATACACGGAATGGAAACTTGTCTACACAGGAACTGAATTACAGAACAGAACAGGGTTTCAAATTTAGAAAACCAACTTATGCTCGCTTAAGGGTAAAGGTGAGTTGGGGTGCTGCATAAAACCAGAGATTGAAATGAGCACAGATAAAGTTCCTTAAGCCAAATATGGAATAGACAAGAGCTACTCCTTGCTCAACGAAATGGACTCAACACCGCATATTAAACGCCTAAGAATGTACCTGACTAGTAAGTATCTTAAAACCTATGGATTGCTATGTCTCCGAAAGAGAATCAAGCATGTGTACAGGGGCGTAAACGCAGCAGTGATAGGATTGGAGAGGTTCAGTGAGCAAATGAAGACCCTTTGAATTCATATTGCATGGTACCCATTCCACGGGTTTCAACTACCCAGGTTTAAGGTATTCTTCCTTCAGCTAAAACATGCATGTGGAACCTAGAGTATGATCAACCATGTGATCGGGAGACGTGTTCAAATATGTCTCAGTTTTCGTACCCTGGTACTCGGGTGCAACATTCCAGACGCTTTACTAACACTCTCCCGACTTGGAGAGTCAGTCCCTTTAACCTCCTGTTTGGCCCAGTTTGCAATTTCTGCGGAAGATGAACATAAATAGCGAGAACCAATGAGAGGCTAGCTGGAGGTGTCTGGACTGGCAAATTTAACTCTCATTTCCCACCAGGAAGAGGAATTAACCAAAGGCTCAGCATGCCGTGCCGGAACCAGATTAGGGCCTGAAGCCATCCTGCGGTTTTGCGGCCAGGTCACAAGAAAGCGAGTTGAAGAAAGGAGCTCAGGGGCACTGTAATTCACAAACCTGCAGAGTTATAAATGACAGCTATCGTCCAAAAATAGACTGAAGTAAGGCTGCCAAGAGGACTTGAAAGCGGGGCAGAATTGCAGGAAACCGATTTCAGGAGGTAGACTGGAATTGCATTGAAAGCATAGGAAAAGAGGCAGAACGTCCACAATGATGCACTTGGCCAAAAAGTGCGTATGCGTTTTTTCCTGAATATATTCAGGAAAAAACGCATACGCACTTTTTGGCCATCCAAGCAAACTTGCAAAGGAAATCTGCACTACAATGAAGTCTCACTTCCCCCCGGTCAAAAGGGCCATCTGAAAAAAGTGTAAAATCCAGAAAGGCAGGACAGGCCATGGAGAACTGGGAGCCTTGTTATGCTGATGGGCGGGATGTAAATTGCCAACAGACACTTGGGAGAAGTGTATGGTGTTTCCAGAAACATCTAAAAAACAAAGCAACAGAGCCTAGGGTACTTCCACTTATGGTCCTTTAGCTTAGGGAAATTAAAATCAAAAAGACACAGCCACCCCAAATTTTAGAACGCCTCCATTTACAAGAACCTCGTTTACTGTACAAGTTCAATATCACAGAAAGTGAAAAATGGATAAAGAACTTGTGGTACTTACGTACAATGCAGTATCACTCAGCAATGAAATCTATGTCATCAGGCCCGTAGCAGCATAATGAGTGGATTCAGGTACGATGATTCTAACTGAAATAAGTCACACAGAAAAAGAAACATCATAAGATATCACCAATACACGGAATGTAAACTTGGCTACACAGGAACTGCATTCCAAAACAGAACAGGGTCTCAAATTTAGAAAACCAACTTATGCTTGCTTAAGGGGAAAGGTGAGTTGGGGTGCTGCATAAAACCAGAGATTGAAATGAGCACAGATAAAGTTCCTTAAGCCAAATATGGAATAGACAAGAGCTACTCCTTGCTCAACGAAATGGACTCAACACCCCATATTAAACGCCTAAGAATGTACCTGACTAGTAAGTATCTTAAAACCTATGGATTGCTATGTCTCCAAAAGAGAATCAAGCGTGTGTACAGGGGCATAAATGCAGCAGTGATAGGATTGGAGAGGTTCGGTGAGCAAATGAAGACCCTTTGAAGTCATATTGCATGGTACCCATTACACGGGTCTCAACTCTCCAGGTTTAAGGTATTCTTCCTTCAGCTAAAACATGCATGTGGAACCCAGAGTATGATCAACCATGTGAACGGGAGACGTGTTCAAATATGTCTCAGTTTTCCTCCCCTGGTACTCGGGTGCAACATTCCAGTCGCTTTACTAACACTCTCCCCACTTGGAGAGTCAGTCCCTTTAACCTCCTGTTTGGCCCATTTTGCAATTTCTGCGGAAGATGAACAGGAATAGCCAGAACCAATGAGTGACTAGCTGGAGGTGTCTGAACGGGCAAATTTAACTCTCATTTCCCACCAGTAAGAGGAATTAACCAAAGGCTCAGCGTGCCCTGCCGGAACCAGATTAGGGCCTGAAGCCATCCTGCGGTGTTGCGGCCAGGTCACAAGAAAGCGAGTTGAAGAAAGGAGCTCAGGGGCACTGTAATTCACAAACCTGCAGAGTTATAAATGACAGCTATCGTCCAAAAATAGACTGAAGTAAGGCTGCCAAGAGGACTTGAAAGCGGGGCAGAATTGCAGGAAACCGATTTCAGGAGGTAGACTGGAATTGCATTGAAAGCATAGGAAAAGAGGCAGAACGTCCACAATGATGCACTTGGCCAAAAAGGGCGTATGCATTTTTTCCTGAATATATTCAGGAAAAAACGCATACGCTCTTTTTGGCCAAACAAGCAAGCTTGCAAAGGAAATCTGCACTACAATGAAGTCTCACTTCCCCCCGGTCAAAAGGGCCATCTGAAAAAAGTGTAAAATCCAGAAAGGCAACAGGCCATTGAGAAGTGGGAGCCTTGTTATGCTGATGGGCAGGATGTAAATTGCCAACAGACACTTGGGAGAAGTGTATGGTGTTTCCTGAAACATCTAAAAAACAAAGCAACAGAGCCTAGGGCACTTCCACTTATGGTCCTATAGCTTAGGGAAATTAAAATCAAAAAGACACAGCCACCCCAAAGTTTGGAACGGCTCTGTTTACAAGAACCTCGTTTACAGTACAAGTTCAACATTGCAGAAAGTGAAAAATGGATGAAGAAGTTGTGGTATTCACTTACAAAGCAATATCACTCAGCAATGAAATCTATGTCATCAGGCCCTTAGCAGCACAATGAGTGGATTCAGGTATGATGATTCTAACTGAAATAAGTCACACAGAAAAAGAAACATCATAAGATATCAGTAATACACGGAATGTAAACTTGGCTACACAGGAACTGAATTACAGAACAGAACAGGGTCTCAAATTTAGAAAACCAACTTATGCTTGCTTAAGGGGAAAGGTGAGTTGGGGTGCTGCATAAAACCAGAGATTGAAATGAGCACAGATAAAGTTCCTTAAGCCAAATATGGAATAGACAAGAGCTACTCCTTGCTCAACGAAATGGACTCAACACCGCATATTAAACGCCTAAGAATGTACCTGACTAGTAAGTATCTTAAAACCTATGGATTGCTATGTCTCCGAAAGAGAATCAAGCATGTGGACAGGGGCATAAACGCAGCAGCGATAGGATTGGAGAGGTTCGGTGAGCAAATGAAGACCCTTTGAAGTCATATTGCATGGTACCCATTCCACGGGTTTCAACTACCCAGGTTTAAGGTATTCTTCCTTCAGCTAAAATATGCATGTGGAACCTAGAGTATGATCAACCATGTGATCGGGAGACGTGTTCAAATATGTCTCAGTTTTCGTACCCTGGTACTCGGGTGCAACATTCCAGACGCTTTACTAACACTCTCCCGACTTGGAGAGTCAGTCCCTTTAACCTCCTGTTTGGCCCAGTTTGCAATTTCTGCGGAAGATGAACAGGAATAGTGAGAACCAATGAGAGACTAGCTGGAGGTGTCTGGACGGGCAAATTTAACTCTCATTTCCCACCAGGAAGCGGAATTAACCAAAGGCTCAGCGTGCCGTGCCGGAACCAGATTAGGGCCTGAAGCCATCCTGCGGTGTTGCGGCCAGCTCAAAAGAAAGCGAGTTGAAGAAAGGAGCTCAGGGGCACTGTAATTCACAAACCTGCAGAGTTATAAATGACAGCTATCGTCCAAAAATAGACTGAAGTAAGGCTGCCAAGAGGACTTGAAAGCGGGGCAGAATTGCAGGAAACCGATTTCAGGAGGTAGACTGGAATTGCATTGAAAGCATAGGAAAAGAGGCAGAACGTCCACAATGATGCACTTGGCCAAAAAGGGCGTATGCGTTTTTTCCTGAATATATTCAGGAAAAAACGCATACGCTCTTTTGGGCCAACCAAGCAAGCTTGCAAAGGAAATCTGCACTACAATGAAGTCTCACTTCCCCCCAGTCAAAAGGGCCATCTGAAAAAAGTGTAAAATCCAGAAAGGCAGGACAGGCCATGGAGAACTGGGAGCCTTGTTATGCTGATGGGCAGGATGTAAATTGCCAACAGACACTTGGGAGAAGTGTATGGTGTTTCCTGAAACATCTAAAAAACAAAGCAACAGAGCCTAGGGCACTTCCACTTATGGTCCTATAGCTTAGGGAAATTAAAATCAAAAAGACACAGCCACCCCAAAGTTTGGAACGGCTCTGTTTACAAGAACCTCCTTTACAGTACAAGTTCAACATTGCAGAAAGTGAAAAATGGATAAAGAAGTTGTGGTATTCACTTACAAAGCAATATCACTCAGCAATGAAATCTATGTCATCAGGCCCTTAGCAGCACAATGAGTGGATTCAGGTATGATGATTCTAACTGAAATAAGTCACACAGAAAAAGAAACATCATAAGATATCAGTAATACACGGAATGTAAACTTGGCTACACAGGAACTGAATTACAGAACAGAACAGGGTCTCAAATTTAGAAAAACAACTTATGCTTGCTTAAGGGTAAAGGTGAGTTGGGGTGCTGCATAAAACCAGAGATTGAAATGAGCACAGATAAAGTTCCTTAAGCCAAATATGGAATAGACAAGAGCTACTCCTTGCTCAACGAAATGGACTCAACACCGCATATTAAACGCCTAAGAATGTACCTGACTAGTAAGTATCTTAAAACCTATGGATTGCTATGTCTCCGAAAGAGAATCAAGCATGTGTACAGGGGCATAAACGCAGCAGCGATAGGATTGGAGAGGTTCGGTGAGCAAATGAAGACCCTTTGAAGTCATATTGCATGGTACCCATTCCACGGGTTTCAACTCTCCAGGTTTAAGGTATTCTTCCTTCAGCTAAAATATGCATGTGGAACCTAGAGTATGATCAACCATGTGATTGGGAGACATGTTCAAATATGTCTCAGTTTTCGTACCCTGGTACTCGGGTGCAACATTCCAGACGCTTTACTAACACTCTCCCGACTTGGACAGTCAGTCCCTTTAACCTCCTGTTTGGCCCAGTTTGCAATTTCTGCGGAAGATGAACAGGAATAGCGAGAACCAATGAGAGACTAGCTGGGTGTGTCTGGACGGGCAAATTTAACTCTCATTTCCCACCGGGAAGCGGAATTAACCAAAGGCTCAGCGTGCCGTGCCGGAACCAGATTAGGGCCTGAAGCCATCCTGCGGTGTTGCGGCCAGCTCAAAAGAAAGCGAGTTGAAGAAAGGAGCTCAGGGGCACTGTAATTCACAAACCTGCAGAGTTATAAATGACAGCTATCGTCCATAAAATAGACTGAAGA
This sequence comes from Delphinus delphis, assembly GCF_949987515.2. Lineage (NCBI taxonomy): Eukaryota > Metazoa > Chordata > Mammalia > Artiodactyla > Delphinidae > Delphinus > Delphinus delphis. The sequence continues at coordinate 2,331,064 of NW_027192650.1, forward strand.
AAGGCTGCCAAGAGGACTTGAGAGCGGGGCAGAATTGCAGGAAACCGATTTCAGGAGGTAGACTGGAATTGCATTTCAAGCATAGGAAAAGAGGCAGAACGTCCACAATGATGCACTTGGCCAAAAAGTGCGTATGCGTTTTTTCCTGAATATATTCAGGAAAAAACGCATACGCCCTTTTTGGCCAACCAAGCAGGCTTACAAAGGTAATCTGCACTACAATGAAGTCTCAATTCCCCCTGCTAAAAGGGGCCAATTGAAAAAACTGTAAAATCCAGAAAGGCAGGACAGGCCATGGAGAACTGGGAGCCTTGTTATGCTGATGGGCGGGATGTAAATTGCCAACAGACACTCGGGAGAAATGTATGGTGTTTCCAGAAACATCTAAAAAACAAAGCAACAGAGCCTAGGGCAATTCCACTTATGGTCCTATAGCTTAGGGAAATTAAAATCAAAAAGACACAGCCACCCCAAAGTTTGCGACGCCTCTGTTTACAAGAACCTCGTTTACCGTACAATTTCAATATCGCAGAAAGTGAAAAATGGATAAAGAAGTTGTGGTACTTACGTACAATGCAGTATCAATCAGCAATGAAATCTATGTCATCAGGCCCGTAGCGGCATAATGAGTGGATTCAGGTACGATGATTCTAACTGAAATAAGTCACACAGAAAATGAAACATCATAAGATATCACTAATACACGGAATGTAAACTTGGCTACACAGGAACTGCATTCCAAAACAGAACAGGGTCTCAAATTTAGAAAACCAACTTATGCTTGCTTAAGGGGAAAGGTGAGTTGGGGTGCTGCATAAAACCAGAGATTGAAATGAGCACAGATAAAGTTCCTTAAGCCAAATATGAATAGACAAGAGCTACTCCTTGCTCAACGAAATGGACTCAACACCCCATATTAAACGCCTAAGAATGTACCTGACTAGTAAGTATCTTAAAACCTATGGATTGCTATGTCTCCAAAAGAGACTCAAGCGTGTACACAGGGGCATAAATGCAGCAGTGATAGGATTGGAGAGGTTCGGTGAGCAAATGAAGACCCTTTGAAGTCATATTTCATGGTACCCATTACACGGGTCTCAAATCTCCAGGTTTAAGGTATTCTTCCTTCAGTTAAAACATGCATGTGGAACCCAGAGTATGATCAACCATGTGAACGGGAGACGTGTTCAAATATGTCTCAGTTTTCCTCCCCTGGTACTCGGGTGCAACATTCCAGACGCTTTACTAACACTCTCCCCACTTGGAGAGTCAGTCCCTTTAACCTCCTGTTTGGCCCAGTTTGCAATTTCTGCGGAAGATGAACAGGAATAGCGAGAACCAATGAGAGGCTAGCTAGAGGTGTCTGAACGGGCAAATTTAACTCTCATTTCCCACCAGTAAGAGGAATTAACCAAAGGCTCAGCATGCCGTGCCGGAACCAGATTAGGGCCTGAAGCCATCCTGCGGTGTTGCGGTCAGCTCAAAAGAAAGCGAGTTGAAGAAAGGAGCTCAGGGGCACTGTAATTCACAAACCTGCAGAGTTATAAATGACAGCTATCGTCCAAAAATAGACTGAAGTAAGGCTGCCAAGAGGACTTGAAAGCGGGGCAGAATTGCAGGAAACCGATTTCAGGAGGTAGACTGGAATTGCATTGAAAGCATAGGAAAAGAGGCAGAACGTCCACAATGATGCACTTGGCCAAAAAGGGCGTATGCGTTTTTTCCTGAATATATTCAGGAAAAAACGCATACGCCCTTTTTGGCCAACCAAGCAAGCTTGCAAAGGAAATCTGCACTACAATGAAGTCTCACTTCCCCCCGGTCAAAAGGGCCATCTGAAAAAAGTGTAAAATCCAGAAAGGCAACAGGCCATTGAGAAGTGGGAGCCTTGTTATGCTGATGGGCAGGATGTAAATTGCCAACAGACACTTGGGAGAAGTGTATGGTGTTTCCTGAAACATCTAAAAAACAAAGCAACAGAGCCTAGGGCACTTCCACTTATGGTCCTATAGCTTAGGGAAATTAAAATCAAAAAGACACAGCCACCCCAAAGTTTGGAACGGCTCTGTTTACAAGAACCTCGTTTACAGTACAAGTTCAACATTGCATAAAGTGAAAAATGGATAAAGAAGTTGTGGTATTCACTTACAAAGCAATATCACTCAGCAATGAAATCTATGTCATCAGGCCCTTAGCAGCACAATGAGTGGATTCAGGTATGATGATTCTAACTGAAATAAGTCACACAGAAAAAGAAACATCATAAGATATCAGTAATACACGGAATGTAAACTTGGCTACACAGGAACTGAATTACAGAACAGAACAGGGTCTCAAATTTAGAAAACCAACTTATGCTTGCTTAAGGGTAAAGGTGAGTTGGGGTGCTGCATAAAACCAGAGATTGAAATGACCACAGATAAAGTTCCTTAAGCCAAATATGGAATAGACAAGAGCTACTCCTTGCTCAACGAAATGGACTCAACACCGCATATTAAACGCCTAAGAATGTACCTGACTAGTAAGTATCTTAAAACCTATGGATTGCTATGTCTCCGAAAGAGAATCAAGCATGTGTACAGGGGCATAAACGCAGCAGCGATAGGATTGGAGAGGTTCGGTGAGCAAATGAAGACCCTTTGAAGTCATATTGCATGGTACCCATTCCACGGGTTTCAACTACCCAGGTTTAAGGTATTCTTCCTTCAGCTAAAATATGCATGTGGAACCTAGAGTATGATCAACCATGTGATCGGGAGACGTGTTCAAATATGTCTCAGTTTTCGTACCCTGGTACTTGGGTGCAACATTCCAGACGCTTTACTAACACTCTCCCGACTTGGAGAGTGAGTCCCTTTAACCTCCTGTTTGGCCCAGTTTGCAATTTCTGCGGAAGATGAACAGGAATAGTGAGAACCAATGAGAGACTAGCTGGAGGTGTCTGGACGGGCAAATTTAACTCTCATTTCCCACCAGGAAGCGGAATTAACCAAAGGCTCAGCGTGCCGTGCCGGAACCAGATTAGGGCCTGAAGCCATCCTGCGGTGTTGCGGCCAGCTCAAAAGAAAGCGAGTTGAAGAAAGGAGCTCAGGGGCACTGTAATTCACAAACCTGCAGAGTTATAAATGACAGCTATCGTCCAAAAATAGACTGAAGTAAGGCTGCCAAGAGGACTTGAGAGCGGGGCAGAATTGCAGGAAACCGATTTCAGGAGGTAGACTGGAATTGCATTGAAAGCATAGGAAAAGAGGCAGAACGTCCACAATGATGCACTTGGCCAAAAAGGGCGTATGCGTTTTTTCCTGAATATATTCAGGAAAAAACGCATACGCCATTTTTGGCCAACCAAGCAGGATTACAAAGGTAATCTGCACTACAATGAAGTCTCAATTCCCCCTGCTCAAAGGGGCCAATTGAAAAAAGTGTAAAATCCAGAAAGGCAGGACAGGCCATGGAGAACTGGGAGCCTTGTTATGCTGATGGGCGGGATGTAAATTGCCAACAGACACTCGGGAGAAATGTATGGTGTTTCCTGAAACATCTAAAAAACAAAGCAACAGAGCCTAGGGCACTTCCACTTATGGTCCTATAGCTTAGGGAAATTAAAATCAAAAAGACACAGCCACCCCAAAGTTTGCGACGCCTCTGTTTACAAGAACCTCGTTTACCGTACAATTTCAATATCGCAGAAAGTGAAAAATGGATAAAGAAGTTGTGGTACTTACGTACAATGCAGTATCAATCGGCAATGAAATCTATGTCATCAGGCCCGTAGCGGCATAATGAGTGGATTCAGGTACGATGATTCTAACTGAAATAAGTCACACAGAAAAAGAAACATCATAAGATATCACTAATACACGGAATGTAAACTGGCTACACAGGAACTGAATTCCAAAACAGAACAGGGTCTCAAATTTAGAAAACCAACTTATGCTTGCTTAAGGGGAAAGTTGAGTTGGGTTGCTGCATAAAACCAGAGATTGAAATGAGCACAGATAAAGTTCCTTAAGTCAAATATGGAATAGACAAGAGCTACTCCTTGCTCAACGAAATGGACTCAACACCCCATATTAAACGCCTAAGAATATATCTGACTAGAAAGTATCTTAAAACCTATGGATTGCTATGTCTCCAAAAGAGAATCAAGCATGTGTACAGGGGCATAAACGCAGCAGTGATCGGATTGGAGAGGTTCGGTGAGCAAATGAAGACCCTTTGAAGTCATATTGCATGGTACCCATTCCACGGGTCTCAACTCTCCAGGTTTAAGGTATTCTTTCTTCAGCTAAATCATGCATGTGGAACCCAGAGTATGATCAACCGTGTGATCGGGAGACGTGTTCAAATATGTCTCAGTTTTCGTCCCCTGGTACTTCGGTGCAACATTCCAGATGCTTTACTAACACTCTCCCCACTTGGAGAGTCAGTGCCTTTAACTTCCTGTTTGGCCCAGTTTGCAATTTCTGCGGAAGATGTACAGGAATAGGGAGAACCAATGAGAGACAAGCGGGAGGTGTCTGGACGGGCAAATTTAACTCTCATTTCCCACCAGGAAGCGGAATTAACCAAAGGCTCAGCGTGCCGTGCCGGAAACAGATTAGGGCCTGAAGCAATACTGCGGTGTGGCGGCCAGCTCACAAGAAAGTGAGTTGAAGAAAGGAGCTCAGGGGCACTGTAATTCACAAACCTGCAGAGTTATAAATGAGAGCTATCGTCCAAAAATAGACGGAAGTAAGGCTGCCAAGAGGACTTGAAAGCGGGGCAGAATTGCAGGAAACCGATTTCAGGAGGTAGACTGGAATTGCATTGAAAGCATAGGAAAAGAGGCAGAACGTCCACAATGATGCACTTGGCCAAAAAGGGCGTATGCGTTTTTTCCTGAATATATTCAGGAAAAAACGCATACGCCCTTTTTGGCCAACCAAGCAAGCTTGCAAAGGAAATCTGCACTACAATGAAGTCTCACTTCCCCCCGGTCAAAAGGGCCATCTGAAAAAAGTGTAAAATCCAGAAAGGCAACAGGCCATTGAGAAGTGGGAGCCTTGTTATGCTGATGGGCAGGATGTAAATTGCCAACAGACACTTGGGAGAAGTGTATGGTGTTTCCTGAAACATCTAAAAAACAAAGCAACAGAGCCTAGGGCACTTCCACTTATGGTCCTATAGCTTAGGGAAATTAAAATCAAAAAGACACAGCCACCCCAAAGTTTGGAACGGCTCTGTTTACAAGAACCTCGTTTACAGTACAAGTTCAACATTGCAGAAAGTGAAAAATGGATGAAGAAGTTGTGGTATTCACTTACAAAGCAATATCACTCAGCAATGAAATCTATGTCATCAGGCCCTTAGCAGCACAATGAGTGGATTCAGGTATGATGATTCTAACTGAAATAAGTCACACAGAAAAAGAAACATCATAAGATATCAGTAATACACGGAATGTAAACTTGGCTACACAGGAACTGAATTACAGAACAGAACAGGGTCTCAAATTTAGAAAACCAACTTATGCTTGCTTAAGGGGAAAGGTGAGTTGGGGTGCTGCATAAAACCAGAGATTGAAATGACCACAGATAAAGTTCCTTAAGCCAAATATGGAATAGACAAGAGCTACTCCTTGCTCAACGAAATGGACTCAACACCGCATATTAAACGCCTAAGAATGTACCTGACTAGTAAGTATCTTAAAACCTATGGATTGCTATGTCTCCGAAAGAGAATCAAGCATGTGTACAGGGGCATAAACGCAGCAGCGATAGGATTGGAGAGGTTCGGTGAGCAAATGAAGACCCTTTGAAGTCATATTGCATGGTACCCATTCCACGGGTTTCAACTACCCAGGTTTAAGGTATTCTTCCTTCAGCTAAAATATGCATGTGGAACCTAGAGTATGATCAACCATGTGATCGGGAGACGTGTTCAAATATGTCTCAGTTTTCCTCCCCTGGTACTCGGGTGCAACATTCCAGACGCTTTACTAACACTCTCCCGACTTGGAGAGTCAGTCCCTTTAACCTCCTGTTTGGCCCAGTTTGCAATTTCTGCGGAAGATGAACAGGAATAGTGAGAACCAATGAGAGACTAGCTGGAGGTGTCTGGACGGGCAAATTTAACTCTCATTTCCCACCAGGAAGCGGAATTAACCAAAGGCTCAGCGTGCCGTGCCGGAACCAGATTAGGGCCTGAAGCCATCCTGCGGTGTTGCGGCCAGCTCAAAAGAAAGCGAGTTGAAGAAAGGAGCTCAGGGGCACTGTAATTCACAAACCTGCAGAGTTATAAATGACAGCTATCGTCCAAAAATAGACTGAAGTAAGGCTGCCAAGAGGACTTGAGAGCGGGGCAGAATTGCAGGAAACCGATTTCAGGAGGTAGACTGGAATTGCATTTCAAGCATAGGAAAAGAGGCAGAAAGTCCACAATGATGCACTTGGCCAAAAAGGGCGTATGCGTTTTTTCCTGAATATATTCAGGAAAAAACGCATACGCCCTTTTTGGCCAACCAAGCAGGCTTACAAAGGTAATGTGCACTACAATGAAGTCTCAATTCCCCCTGCTCAAAGGGGCCAATTGAAAAAAGTGTAAAATCCAGAAAGGCAGGACAGGCCATGGAGAACTGGGAGCCTTGTTATGCTGATGGGCGGGATGTAAATTGCCAACAGACACTCGGGAGAAATGTATGGTGTTTCCTGAAACATCTAAAAAACAAAGCAACAGAGCCTAGGGCACTTCCACTTATGGTCCTATAGCTTAGGGAAATTAAAATCAAAAAGACACAGCCACCCCAAAGTTTGCGACGCCTCTGTTTACAAGAACCTCGTTTACCGTACAATTTCAATATCGCAGAAAGTGAAAAATGGATAAAGAAGTTGTGGTAATTACGTACAATGCAGTATCAATCAGCAATGAAATCTATGTCATCAGGCCTGTAGTAGCATAATGAGTGGATTCAGGTACGATGATTCTAACTGAAATAAGTCACACAGAAAAAGAAACATCATAAGATATCACTAATACACGGAATGTAAACTGGCTACACAGGAACTGCATTCCAAAACAGAACAGGGTCTCAAATTTAGAAAACCAACTTATGCTTGCTTAAGGGGAAAGGTGAGTTGGGGTGCTGCATAAAACCAGAGATTGAAATGAGCACAGATAAAGTTCCTTAAGTCAAATATGGAATAGACAAGAGCTACTCCTTGCTCAACGAAATGGACTCAACACCCCATATTAAACGCCTAAGAATATACCTGACTAGTAAGTATCTTAAAACCTATGGATTGCTATGTCTCCAAAAGAGAATCAAGCATGTGTACAGGGGCATAAACGCAGCAGTGATCGGATTGGAGAGGTTCGGTGAGCAAATGAAGACCCTTTGAAGTCATATTGCATGGTACCCATTCCACGGGTCTCAACTCTCCAGGTTTAAGGTATTCTTTCTTCAGCTAAAACATGCATGTGGAACCCAGAGTATGATCAACCGTGTGATCGGGAGACGTGTTCAAATATGTCTCAGTTTTCGTCCCCTGGTACTTCGGTGCAACATTCCAGACGCTTTACTAACACTCTCCCCACTTGGAGAGTCAGTGCCTTTAACTTCCTGTTTGGCCCAGTTTGCAATTTCTGCGGAAGATGTACAGGAATAGGGAGAACCAATGAGAGACAAGCGGGAGGTGTCTGGACGGGCAAATTTGACTCTCATTTCCCACCAGGATGAGGAATTAACCAAAGGCTCAGCGTGCCGTGCCGGAAACAGATTAGGGCCTGAAGCAATCCTGCGGTGTGGCGGCCAGCTCACAAGAAAGTGAGTTGAAGAAAGGAGCTCAGGGGCACTGTAATTCACAAACCTGCAGACTTATAAATGACAGCTATCATCCAAAAATATACTGAAGTAAGGCTGCCAAGAGGACTTGAAAGCGGGGCAGAATTGCAGGAAACCGATTTCAGGAGGTAGACTGGAATTGCATTGAAAGCATAGGAAAAGAGGCAGAACGTCCACAATGATGCACTTGGCCAAAAAGGGCGTATGCGTTTTTTCCTGAATATATTCAGGAAAAAACGCATACGCCCTTTTTGGCCAACCAAGCAAGCTTGCAAAGGAAATCTGCACTACAATGAAGTCTCACTTCCCCCCGGTCAAAAGGGCCATCTGAAAAAAGTGTAAAATCCAGAAAGGCAACAGGCCATTGAGAAGTGGGAGCCTTGTTATGCTGATGGGCGGGATGTAAATTGCCAACAGACACTTGGGAGAAGTGTATGGTGTTTCCTGAAACATCTAAAAAACAAAGCAACAGAGCCTAGGGCACTTCCACTTATGGTCCTATAGCTTAGGGAAATTAAAATCAAAAAGACACAGCCACCCCAAAGTTTGGAACGGCTCTGTTTACAAGAACCTCGTTTACAGTACAAGTTCAACATTGCAGAAAGTGAAAAATGGATGAAGAAGTTGTGGTATTCACTTACAAAGCAATATCACTCAGCAATGAAATCTATGTCATCAGGCCCTTAGCAGCACAATGAGTGGATTCAGGTATGATGATTCTAACTGAAATAAGTCACACAGAAAAAGAAACATCATAAGATATCAGTAATACACGGAATGTAAACTTGGCTACACAGGAACTGAATTACAGAACAGAACAGGGTCTCAAATTTAGAAAACCAACTTATGCTTGCTTAAGGGGAAAGGTGAGTTGGGGTGCTGCATAAAACCAGAGATTGAAATGACCACAGATAAAGTTCCTTAAGCCAAATATGGAATAGACAAGAGCTACTCCTTGCTCAACGAAATGGACTCAACACCGCATATTAAACGCCTAAGAATGTACCTGACTAGTAAGTATCTTAAAACCTATGGATTGCTATGTCTCCGAAAGAGAATCAAGCATGTGTACAGGGGCATAAACGCAGCAGCGATAGGATTGGAGAGGTTCGGTGAGCAAATGAAGACCCTTTGAAGTCATATTGCATGGTACCCATTCCACGGGTTTCAACTACCCAGGTTTAAGGTATTCTTCCTTCAGCTAAAATATGCATGTGGAACCTAGAGTATGATCAACCATGTGATCGGGAGACGTGTTCAAATATGTCTCAGTTTTCGTACCCTGGTACTCGGGTGCAACATTCCAGACGCTTTACTAACACTCTCCCGACTTGGAGAGTCAGTCGCTTTAACCTCCTGTTTGGCCCAGTTTGCAATTTCTGCGGAAGATGAACAGGAATAGCCAGAACCAATGAGAGACTAGCTGGAGGTGTCTGGACGGGCAAATTTAACTCTCATTTCCCACCAGGAAGCGGAATTAACCAAAGGCTCAGCGTGCCGTGCCGGAACCAGATTAGGGCCTGAAGCCATCCTGCGGTGTTGCGGCCAGCTCAAAAGAAAGCGAGTTGAAGAAAGGAGCTCAGGGGCACTGTAATTCACAAACCTGCAGAGTTATAAATGACAGCTATCGTCCAAAAATAGACTGAAGTAAGGCTGCCAAGAGGACTTGAGAGCGGGGCAGAATTGCAGGAAACCGATTTCAGGAGGTAGACTGGAATTGCATTTCAAGCATAGGAAAAGAGGCAGAACGTCCACAATGATGCACTTGGCCAAAAAGGGCGTATGCGGTTTTTCCTGAATATATTCAGGAAAAAACGCATACGCCCTTTTTGGCCAACCAAGCAGGCTTACAAAGGTAATGTGCACTACAATGAAGTCTCAATTCCCCCTGCTCAAAGGGGCCAATTGAAAAAAGTGTAAAATCCAGAAAGGCAGGACAGGCCATGGAGAACTGGGAGCCTTGTTATGCTGATGGGCGGGATGTAAATTGCCAACAGACACTCGGGAGAAATGTATGGTGTTTCCTGAAACATCTAAAAAACAAAGCAACAGAGCCTAGGGCACTTCCACTTATGGTCCTATAGCTTAGGGAAATTAAAATCAAAAAGACACAGCCACCCCAAAGTTTGCGACGCCTCTGTTTACAAGAACCTCGTTTACCGTACAATTTCAATATCGCAGAAAGTGAAAAATGGATAAAGAAGTTGTGGTACTTACGTACAATGCAGTATCAATCAGCAATGAAATCTATGTCGTCAGGCCTGTAGTAGCATAATGAGTGGATTCAGGTACGATGATTCTAACTGAAATAAGTCACACAGAAAAAGAAACATCATAAGATATCACTAATACATGGAATGTAAACTGGCTACACAGGAACTGCATTCCAAAACAGAACAGGGTCTCAAATTTAGAAAACCAACTTATGCTTGCTTAAGGGGAAAGGTGAGTTGGGGTGCTGCATAAAACCAGAGATTGAAATGAGCACAGATAAAGTTCCTTAAGTCAAATATGGAATAGACAAGAGCTACTCCTTGCTCAACGAAAAGGACTCAACACCCCATATTAAACGCCTAAGAATATACCTGACTAGTAAGTATCTTAAAACCTATGGATTGCTATGTCTCCAAAAGAGAATCAAGCATGTGTACAGGGGCATAAACGCAGCAGTGATAGGATTGGAGAGGTTCGGTGAGCAAATGAAGACCCTTTGAAGTCATATTGCATGGTACCCATTCCACGGGTCTCAACTCTCCAGGTTTAAGGTATTCTTTCTTCAGCTAAAACATGCATGTGGAACCCAGAGTATGATCAACCGTGTGATGGGGAGAAGTGTTCAAATATGTCTCAGTTTTCGTCCCCTGGTACTTCGGTGCAACATTCCAGACGCTTTACTAACACTCTCCCCACTTGGAGAGTCAGTGCCTTTAACTTCCTGTTTGGCCCAGTTTGCAATTTCTGCGGAAGATGTACAGGAATAGCGAGAACCAATGAGAGACAAGCGGGAGGTGTCTGGACGGGCAAATTTAACTCTCATTTCCCACCAGGATGAGGAATTAACCAAAGGCTCAGCGTGCCGTGCTGGAAACAGATTAGGGCCTGAAGCAATCCTGCGGTGTGGCGGCCAGCTCACAAGAAAGTGAGTTGAAGAAAGGAGCTCAGGGGCACTGTAATTCACAAACCTGCAGACTTATAAATGACAGCTATCATCCAAAAATATACTGAAGTAAGGCTGCCAAGAGGACTTGAAAGCGGGGCAGAATTGCAGGAAACCGATTTCAGGAGGTAGACTGGAATTGCATTGAAAGCATAGGAAAAGAGGCAGAACGTCCACAATGATGCACTTGGCCAAACAGGGCGTATGCGTTTTTTCCTGAATATATTCAGGAAAAAACGCATACGCCCTTTTTGGCCAACCAAGCAAGCTTGCAAAGGAAATCTGCACTACAATGAAGTCTCACTTCCCCCCGGTCAAAGGGGCCATCTGAAAAAAGTGTAACATCCAGAAAGGCAGGACAGGCCATGGAGAACTGGGAGCCTTGTTATGCTGATGGGCGGGATGTAAATTGCCAACAACCACTCGGGAGAAGTGTATGGTGTTTCCTGAAACATCTAAAAAACAAAGCAACAGAACCTAGGGCACTTCCACTTATGGTCCTATAGCTTAGGGAAATTAAAATCAAAAAGACACAGCCACCCCAAAGTTTGGAACGGCTCTGTTTAGAAGAACTTCGTTTACAGTACAAGTTCAACATCTCAGAAAGTGAAAAATGGATAAAGAAGTTGTGGTATTTACTTACAAAGCAATATCACTCAGCAATGAAATCTATGTCATCAGGCCCTTAGCAGCACAATGAGTGGATTCAGGTATGATGATTCTAACTGAAATAAGTCACACAGAAAAAGAAACATCATAAGATATCAGTAATACACGGAATGTAAACTTGGCTACACAGGAACTGAATTACAGAACAGAACAGGGTCTCAAATTTAGAAAACCAACTTATGCTTGCTTAAGGGTAAAGGTGAGTTGGGGTGCTGCATAAAACCAGAGATTGAAATGAGCACAGATAAAGTTCCTTAAGCCAAATATGGAATAGACAAGAGTTACTCCTTGCTCAACGAAATGGACTCAACACCGCATATTAAACGCCTAAGAATGTACCTGACTAGTAAGTATCTTAAAACCTATGGATTGCTATGTCTCCGAAAGAGAATCAAGCATGTGTACAGGGGCATAAAAGCAGCAGCGATAGGATTGGAGAGGTTCGGTGAGCAAATGAAGACCCTTTGAAGTCATATTGCATGGTACCCATTCCACGGGTTTCAACTATCCAGGTTTAAGGTATTCTTCCTTCAGCTAAAATATGCATGTGGAACCTAGAGTATGATCAACCATGTGATCGGGAGACGTGTTCAAATATGTCTCAGTTTTCGTACCCTGGTACTCGGGTGCAACATTCCAGACGCTTTACTAACACTCTCCCGACTTGGAGAGTCAGTCCCTTTAACCTCCTGTTTGGCCCAGTTTGCAATTTCTGCGGAAGATGAACAGGAATAGCGAGAACCAATGAGAGACTAGCTGGAGGTGTCTGGACGGGCAAATTTAACTCTCATTTCCCACCAGGAAGAGGAATTAACCAAAGGCTCAGCGTGCCGTGCCGGAACCAGATTAGGGCCTGAAGCCATCCTGCGGTGTTGCGGCCAGCTCAAAAGAAAGCGAGTTGAAGAAAGGAGCTCAGGGGCACTGTAATTCACAAACCTGCAGAGTTATAAATGACAGCTATCGTCCAAAAATAGACTGAAGTAAGGCTGCCAAGAGGACTTGAGAGCGGGGCAGAATTGCAGGAAACCGATTTCAGGAGGTAGACTGGAATTGCATTTCAAGCATAGGAAAAGAGGCAGAACGTCCACAATGATGCACTTGGCCAAAAAGGGCGTATGCGTTTTTTCCTGAATATATTCAGGAAAAAACGCATACGCCCTTTTTGGCCAACCAAGCAGGCTTACAAAGGTAATCTGCACTACAATGAAGTCTCAATTCCCCCTGCTCAAAGGGGCCAATTGAAAAAAGTGTAAAATCCAGAAAGGCAACAGGCCATTGAGAAGTGGGAGCCTTGTTATGCTGATGGGCAGGATGTAAATTGCCAACAGACACTTGGGAGAAGTGTATGGTGTTTCCTGAAACATCTAAAAAACAAAGCAACAGAGCCTAGGGCACTTCCACTTATGGTTCTATAGCTTAGGGAAATTAATATCAAAAAGACACAGCAACCCCAAAATTTGGGACGGCTGTTTTTACAGGAATCTCTTCTACGGCACAAGTTAAATATCCCAGAGAGCAAATAATGGATAAAGAAGTTGCGGTACTTATGTACAACAGAATACCACTCAGCAATGAAATCTATGTCACCAGGCCCGTACCAGCATAATGAGTGGATTGAGGCACGATGATTCTAAGTGAAATAAGTCACACAGAAAAAGAAACATCATAAGGTATCACTAATACACGGAATGTGAACTTGGCTACACATGAACTGAATTACAAAACAGAACAGGGTCTCAAGTTTAGAAAACCAACTTATGCCTGCTTAAGGGGGAAGGTGAGTTGGGGTGCTGCATAAAAGCAGAGTTTGAAATTAGCACAGATACCGTTCCATAAGCCAAATATGTAATAGACCAGAGCTACCCTTTGCTCAACGAAATGGATTCAACAATGAGGTATCACCTCACACCTGTTAGAATAGGCATCATTGAAAATCTACAAACAAAAAATGCTGGAAAGGGTGTGGAGAAAAGGAACCCTCTCCCACTATTGTTGGGAATATAAATTGATACAGTCATTATGGAGAACAATATGGAATTTCTTAAGAAACTAACAATAGAATTACCATATGATACAGCAATCCCAGTACTGGACATATACCCAGACAAAACCATAAATCAAAAAGAGTCATTCACCGCAATATTCATTGCATCACTATTTACAATATCGAGGTAATGGAAGCAACCTAAATGCCCACAGACAGACGAATGCATAAAGCTGTGGTACATATATAAAATGGAATATTACTAAGCCATGAAAAGGAATGAAATTGGGTCATTTGTAGAGACGTCGATGGATCTAGAGACTGTCATACAGAGTGAAGTAAGTCAGAAAGAGAAAAACAAATCTTGTATATTCATGCATATATGTGGAACCTAGAAAAACTGTACAGATTAACCATTTTGCAAGGCATAAATAGAGCAACAGATGTAGACAACAAACGTATGGACAACAAGGGGGGAAAGCTGTTGGGGGGTGGTGGTGGGAGGAGTTGAGAGACTGGGATTGGCATGTATACATTTATATGTATAAAATAGATAACCAATAAGAACCTGCTGTATAAAAATATAAAATAAAATTCAAAATTAAAAAGAAATAAAATTTAAAAAATAAAACAGAAAAAACAATTATTCCCTGCACATACATGTATTTATATGAATAAATTATTTCCATGCTTATATCTGTAAATACAAAAAAGAGGAATAAAATCTACCTTGAACCAAAAACGAAAAAGAGAAAAAAAACACAGAACCCACCAGTTACACAGAGGAAAACCGTATCAGGGCACTTGCTCCAGTTGTAAACAATTCTGAAGTTGGTCAGTGGTGGGGAATCGTCTCCCATTCAGCCAGCAGCCCCCACGCAACAAGCGTCCTCATTGCAAAGCTGGGGCACCATGCCGAGGCATCTGTGAGTAAACGTGAGCTGAGCCCCAGGCCAGTTGCTGCTGAACTATTCCCACCCGTCCCAGGTAAAACACCTGAATATATACAAGGACTTGAAAGCCTAGAGGAAGGGCCATAGAGCCACACGAGTGACAGCATGCCGGCCGACTTGGTGCCTGCAGCCAGCCAGGATGGTCCTGGCCCTGGGTGCTCTTCTGGAAGATTTCCATTTCCCTGCCTGAGATACCCGTCCTGTCCCTGCCCCCACTGCTTTTTTCCTTCCTCACCTCTGCCCAGGGAGAAATTCCAGCAGCAGGTATGGGTGACACATCCTCTTCTTTAGCAGGTGGCAGCCTGGCAACTGCTGCAGAAAGTCCAGCAGAGCCCCACTCACACTGGGCCACCCACAAAGCCGTGGCCTCTCACTCCCTCCCACCAGCCCAGCCCCGAGACTGCTGACAGGGCAGAGAAAATGGCGTCAGGCACGGCTGCAGGGGCTCTTGCTGCCTGGAGTGGTATTTATATTGATCTCAACCCAGGCACACCTGGGGAGGGCTGGCCGGCACGGTAAGGCTGCCCAGGTCAGCCAATCATCACCCCTCAGGGGCTCACAGTTGCAGAAAATGGAACTTGCTGAACCGGCCAGGTCCAAGGAACAGGTGTGGGCTCCTGAGAGTCAGGATAGACAAGGGGCTGCAGCTTTGGCTTGTTTTCTAATCATTTTATCTGGCCCATGAGTGGGAGACAACTTCAAGAAAACCCTCTCCTAATGAGAGGAACCCAGGAGTCAGGGAGAGGAGGGGTGGGTGGTGGTTGGAGACAGAGGCCTGGTGCCCCGGGTGCAGTGGAAGTCTCTGGAAGACCAGGTGGAGGGAGGCCTCACGGAGTGATGCCCAGGGTCACAGACCTGTCGCAGCTGCTGTTTGTTAGTTCAAGTCCTGCTCTGAGGTGCTCTGTGTCAGCTCTGAGCGACAGGTGAGCTGGGGGTGCTCTGCAATGAGGGCTATGTGCACGGTTCCTGTGTGCCCAGCCCTGCCACGGTACCTGCAAGGGTAGCTCTGTATCCTGGGAGGGGCCTGACCACGAGAGCCCCGTGGGCTGGGGTGGGGGTGGGGTACCTGCCCAGGTGAGCTCCATATTCTGGGATTGGTCTGACCACGAGAGCCCCATGGGCTGCTGGGGACCTGGTAAAGGATGTCAGGACAGTCAGTGAAGCCACCGAGGATATACCTCCAGTTGCTCCTAATTCCTACACCCTGCTGGTCATTCTACCAACCACCAGGACATGGTATTCTGTATTAGTCTTCAATGATGCCTTCTTTTGTATTCCATTAGTCCCAGAGTCACAAGAAATTTTGGCTTGTGAGTGGCAGGACTCAACATACAACTAAAACAATACTTCCGGGCCGTCTGGCCCCAAGGGTGCAAAAATTCCCACACCATCTTTGGGGAAAGCTTAGCTAAAGACCTAAAAGTTCTACCTCTGGAAAAGGAAACCCTCCTTCAATATGCAGACGACATTCTGATCACCAGCCCTACTAAGGAGGCCTCTGAACTACCAAGCCAATAAAGGATAGAAGTTGTCCAAGAAAAAGCTCAAATATCACAGACTGCGGTGACCTGCCTGGGCTTCATTCTCACAGAAGGTCAGAGAAGCCCATCCCAGGAAAGGGAAGAAACCATTTTCAGCCTTACCCCTTTCTAAAACTAGAAGACAGCTTAGGGGTTCCTGGGGAGGCCAGGGTTTGCTGCTTCTGGATCCCTAACTACAGTCTACTAGCTGGGCCTCTATATGAAACACTGAAAGGAAAAGATGATGATCCTTTTGAATAGAATCCAGAAGTGGCCTTTCAAGAATGGAAAGAGCAGTCAATTCAGACCCTTGCCCTGGAACTCCCTAATTTAGCTAAACCCTTTGACCTTTACATTCCCGGTGAAAGGTGAATCGCCATTGGAGAATTAGTGCAAAAACTGGGACCACTTGAAATGGAACAATGCAAGAATGCCATCCAGGTAGGATAAACTACGGTCACTAAGGGGCTTGGCCCACTGCCACATCTGGCCAAGATACTGGCGGTATCTAAAAACCTGGAAATCAGCAGCCCAAAAGGCCACCTCCCTCCTAAGGGAAAAGGACCCCACGTGGTGATCCTAACCACCAACCATGCCCTGAAGTTGCAGGGTTCGCTCCGTGGACACACCGACCTCGAGTGAGGAGGCCCTCCAACTCCAACATCCAGAGAGATAACCGGGGGCAACAGGGCACCATGACGACTCGTGTGAACATCACTTGACCTGGAGTTTCTCTCAGAAAACAACAAGAGTGTGTCCCAAAAGAGTAGACTACTGCTTGCAGGACTTACTGCACCCAGAGGGGAGCTAATAATCTTGGCGGGGGAACAGTATACCACACTGTCACCATAGAAAAGCCTACAGACACCGTGATGATGGTGGCCAATAAGACCGGCTGGACTCCTGTTTACTTCAAAAGGCTGTTGACTCAGTAGCCATCATGGTCCTTGATCACCACTGACCCTGGACTGTCTGGGATTTGAGCGGGCAGGGCTCTGACACCTGGTGCTGTTTGTACGTTAATTCAGGGGCCTAATTGAAGAAAGCGCAGACTACTGGTCAGAGCATCTAGGCTGGCAGAGACGGTCAGCCTAAGGTGGCCGAACAAATGTGGGGCGGGGTGAAACCGGCCCCCACAGCGTCTCTGCACATCTCTTTCCTGGACCCTTAAAGGTCATTAGAATCTATAACACTTCCAATGCTGGTGCTCAGGTGGACGAGCAGGGAGGCAGGGGTCCTGGGGACAATCAACGTCACCGGGAGGCTGCTGGGGAGAAGCTCTGACCCTCGCCCCAGGGTATGAGGGCTCCCAACTCAGCACTCAGCAGTTACAGAAGAAGGGTCTGCACCCTCAGCACTCCAAGAATGAGGAACGGGACAAAAGGCAGAGGAGGGGTTTGTCCCCAGCAAAGCCCATTAAAAATCCCTGGGAGATAAAAATAGAATCTGGGCAATAAAGTCAAGTCTAACCTTTTTTATCCTTTGTGCTTTGTCTAATTTCACGTGCTCCTAGGGTCCCGCATGCAGAGGTTCCACACCCGGCACTTCAGACCAGATTTCCTAGTGCAGAATGGCTGGGTCGACACCTCAGCTCCTGGGGCCCAGTGCAGACTCCACGATATAGAGCCTGAGCTACAGCCAACCCGGCCCTCGAGAGCTCCGCCGCCTCCCTCCCTCCCACTGACTCTGACAGGATCTCTACACAGCAGCCCAGCCCACAGCCCACGGGGTAGTGCATGCTCTCACCTCTCCATTCTCTGATCAAAATATAAAGTTTCCTTTGCTTGTGAACCAAACTCAGTCTCGATCTGTTGGCCCCAATGACACTGGGCAGGGGGACACTTGTTGGGGTCCACTCTGGAGGATCAGTAACAGAAATTGAGACTATTGTAACCTCAATGAACAGATGTGTGAGCCAAACTGTAGTTAACATAGAACAGTGTATAAGGCTCGGGTAAAATAAGATGTTTTTAACACTTCCATTTGATATTTCCATCACTTTTTATAAGCAAGTTCAGTGAAAAGGTTTGTCTTATTTGTCAGGTCAATATTAGAGAAACGAAGTGATTTCTTTCCAAGGATGTACATCTAATAATCTTGGTTAAACCTTCAATCTTGTTTTAAATGCTTTTCCATTGAAAATGATACCTCTCTTTCAGCTCCCCCATTTCTGAGAAGTATAAAATCTTATAATTTATTATTACCAAAGGGGAAAGGTGGGAGGAGGGATAAATTAACAGTTTGGAATGAACACATACACACTGCTATGTATAAAATAGATCATCAACAAGGAACTACTGTATAGCACAGGGAACTACACTCAACATTTTGCAATAACCTATAAGGGGAAATAATCTGAAAAAGAATAGATATTTTTATTGACATCATCTATCAATGACAGTTAAAGTGTAGCCTAAGGGAAGCTGGTGGTGAGTGCTTCTGACCCTGAAGACTTCAATCATCTAAAGTTTGGACTCTGCCTACTTCCCAAGGCCCTTAACGAACATATGTGTAGCTGTAGCTTAAAAACTTCCCCAGTTTGGGTTTCGGGGAGACACTGATTTTGAAAAAGCCCTGGTGTTCTCCTTACATGAATGGGACTCTTCCTACTGCTAAAACATGTCTGTCACACCCAGAGGATGGTATACCGTCTGATCGGGAAGAGTTTGGAAAAGGCATCTCATCTCCTCATCTCCTGGTGCTCGGGTTCACCCCTCCAGCGTCTTTACTAACAGTCTCCCCACTTGGAGATGTCAGCACTGTCAACATCCTGTTGCGTACAGTTTGGAATTTGTCCAGAGGATGAAGCGGAAGGATGAGGAACAATGAGAGACAAGTCCTAGGTGTTCAGACAGGCACATGTCACTCTAATTTCCAATCAGGAAGACGAATTGACCAAAGGCTAGGGTTGCCCATGGAAACAGTATAGGGCTTGAGGAAATCCCACTGCTTTGTGGCCAGTTCCCATAAACACGAGTTGAACAATGGAACTCAGGGGCAGTAAAATTCACAAAACTGCAGAGTTGAAAATATCCATCACTGAAAAATGTCTTGAGGAAAGTCAGAGAAAAGGACTTGTAAGCAAGGGAGAATGGCAGGAAAGGGATTTGAGGAGGTAGAAAGGACTCGCCATTAAGCACAAGAAAAGGAGCTGAACATTGCCAACATTGCAGTTGGCCAAAAAGGGTGTATGCGTTCTTTTCTGTATATATTCAAGAAAAGGGCATACACTTTTTTAGCCAACCAAACAGGTGGGCACTGGAAGTCAATACTACAAAAGATATCACTTCGCATCAGTCAGAAGAGCCATCCTCATAAAGCGTAAACAACAGAAATGCAGGACAGGGCAACGAGAAGAGGGAGCCCTGTGAGACTTATAGTGGAAATGTATATTGCCAACGGCCATTCTGGAGAAGTGTATTGTGTTTACTAAAGCATCTAAAAAATGAGCTACAGAGCATAGGGCACTTGCACTCATGGGCGTATATCTTGGGAAAAACAAAAATCGAGAGGACACAGGCACCCCAATGTTTACCCCCTCTCTGTTTAAAAGATCCTCGACTAGGATATAACTCAAATGTCTCTGGAGGGAAAAAATGGATAGAGATGTGGTACTTAGGTAGAGTGGAATATTATTCAGCCTGGAAATCAATGAAATATGGCCAGTTGTAACAAATCTGGAGGAGTTACGTATGATCATTCTAAGTGACAGAATTCAAAAAGAAAAAGACACATATCATAAGATATCACTTAAAGGTGGAATCCAAAATGGCTACACATGAAATAAATTACAAAACAAAAACATAGTCAAATATGTAGAAAACACGCATAAGGCTGCTAAACGGGAAAGGTGGGGAGGGGTGAGGCATCATCCAGGAGGTTGAAATTAGCAAAGATACCATTCCAAATACCAAACTGATAATCAACAAGGCCTACACGGTAGCTAAAAGAACTGCACTCAGCACACTCAAGTCACCGGAAAAGAATATATACGACTGGTAAGAATCTGAAAAAGAATTTATTGATGTCTCTCTGTACGTGAATCAAGTGGATGTACAGCAGCAAGAAACAGAGCTTTGAAAATCAGCTGTAACCAATATAGTAATAAATTGAAAAAAATAAACGACAGAGAGACAGAGAAAACCTCTTACAACTTTTCCTCAGGGACGGTGATGCAACATGGATTGAACACATCTAGACCCACAGCAGGATGAGACATAAGGCTGGAAACTGTTTGTGCTAAGAGAAATGTGAGGTTGGGTGAGGAAATGCACACCCTTTAAAGTAATACTACCTGGTACCCATTCAATGGGTCCCAAATCTGCAGGTTCAAGGGATCTTCCTACAGCTAAAACATGCATGGAAAACCCAGAGGACTGTACACCATGTGATCGGGAGATGTGTCTAAAATGCACCTCATTTATCCTCTCCTGGTGCTCCTGTTCACCATTCCAGCCACGCTACTTAGAATCTCCCCACTTGGAGAATCAGCACATTTAAACTTCTGTTTCACACATTTTGCAAATTGTGAGGAGGATGAACGGGAAGAGGGGGAACCAATGAGAGAAGAGTTGTTGGGGTTTGGACGGGCACATATCACTCTAATTTCCCATTAAGAATAAGAATTAAAGAAAGGCTCAGCCTGCCTCGCCGGAGCCAAAATAGGGCCTGAAGCAATCCTGCGGGTTTGAGGCCAGCTCACAAAAGAGCAACTTAAAAAATGGAGCTCAGGGTCACTGCAATTCACAAACCTGCAGAGTTATAAATGAAAACTAACGTCCAAAAATATGTTGAGGTAAGGCAAAGAAGAGGATCTGAATGCAAGACAGAATTGCAAGAAACAGATTTCAAGAGATAGATTGGACTCGTCTTTAACGCACATGAAAAGCGGCAGAATTTCGACAATGATGCAGTTGGCCCAAAAGGGCGTATGCGTTTTTTCCTGATTATATCCAGGAAAAAACGCATACACACTTTATGGGCAACGAAGCAAGCAAGCAATGCAAATGTGCACAACAAAGAAGTCTCACTTCCCCCCGGTCAAAAGGGCCATCCTAAAAAATTGTAAAAACCAGAAATGCAGGACAGGCCATGGAGAACAGGGAGCCTTTATACGCTGATGGGCAGTGTGTGAACTGCCGAGAGCCACTCTGGAGAAGTGTATGGTGGTTCCTAAATCATCTAAAAAACAGAGCTACAGAGCATAGGACACTTCCAATCATGGGAGTATATCTAGGGAAGTCTAAAAATCAACAAGACACAAGCACACCACAGTTTAGGGCTACTCTGTTTACAAGAACCTCAACTTCAGTACACCTTAAATACCCCAGGAAAGAGAACAATGGATAAAGAAGATGTGGTACTTATGTACAATGGAATATCTCTTCACCATGAAATCAATGTAATAAGGCTAGTAGAAGGATAAAGAGTGGATTTAGGTCCGATAATACTACTTGAAATAAGTCAAACAGAAAAAGAAACATATCATAAGATATCACTTATAGAGGGAGGGTAAATATGGCTGCACAAGAAATGAATTACAGAACAGAACAGTGTCTCACATTTAGAAAACACACTTATGTCAGCTTAAGGGGAAAGGAGAGGTGGGGTGATGCATAAAACCAGAGTTTGAAATTAGCACAGATACCGTTCAATAAACCAAATAGGTATTAGACAAGATCTACACCTTGCTCAATGAACAGGCCTCAACACACCCTATACACCGCAGAGAAATATATCTGAGGAATAAGAATCTTAAAACCCATGTATTGATATATCTCCATAAGGGAATCAAGTGTGTGCAGAGCGGCACAAACACAGCAGTGAAAAGGAGCTAAACCCCATTATAGAAATAAATTTTAAAAACAAAACGCTGAAACAATGAAAGAGAGAAAAATTCTTACAAAATTCGCTCAGGGGCTGTGATGCAACCTGGATTGACCACATATAAACCCACAGCTGGATAAGACATAAGGCTGGACACTTGGGGCTGAGAGGATTGGTGAGCTTTGGTGAGCAACTGCCGAAAGTTTAATGCAATACTTCATGCTACTCATTCCAAGGGTCCCAACACTCCAGGTTGAAGGGAATCTTCCTACAGCTAAACCATGCTTGGGAAACCCAGCGACTGGTATACCATATGATTGGGAAAGGTTTCTAAAACGCACCTCATTTTTCCTCTCCTGGGGCTCCGGATCGACATTCCAGCCGCTTTACTAAAAACATCCCCACATGGAGTCAATGCCTTTAAGTTCTGGTATCGCACAGTCTGCAGTTAGTGCAGAGGATGAATGGGAATAGGGGGAACCAGTGAGAAACTAGCTGTAGCGGTTTCAATGGGCACATGTCACTCTAATATCACATCAGTAAGAAGAATTAACCAAAGGCACAGCAAGGTGCCACAGAAGAAAAATAGGGCTTCAAGGAATCCTGTGGTTATGGGGCAAGACCACAAAAATAAGAGCTAAAAAATGGAGCTAAGGGCCACTGCAATTCAAAAACCTGCAGAGTTATAAAGGCCAACTATTTTTAAAAAATATATTGAGGTAAGGCTATGAAGAGGCATTGAAAGCAAGGCAGAATTGCAGGAAACCGATTTCAGGAGGTAGACTGGAATTGCATTGAAAGCATATGAAGAGAGTCAGAAACTCGACAATGATGCACTTGGCCAAAAAGGGCGTATGCGTTTTTTCCTAAATATATTCAGGAAAAAACGCATATGCACTTTCTGGCCAACCAAGCAAGCTTGCAAAGGAAATCTGCACTACAATGAAGTCTCACTTCCACCTGGTCAAAAGGGCCATCTGAAAAAAGTGTAAAATCCAGAAAGGCAGGACAGGCCATGGAGAACTGGGAGCCTTGTTATGCTGATGGGCGGGATGTAAATTGCCAACAGACACTCGGGAGAAGTGTATGGTGTTTCCTGAAACATCTAAAAAACAAAGCAACAGAACCTAGGGCACTTCCACTTATGGTCCTATAGCTTAGGGAAATTAAAATCAAAAAGACACAGCCACCCCAAAGTTTCGAACGGCTCTGTTTACAAGAACCTCATTTACAGTACAAGTTCAACATCGCAGAAAGTGAAAAATGGATAAAGAAGTTGTGGTATTTACTTACAAAGCAATATCACTCAGCAATGAAATCTGTGTCATCAGGCCCTTAGCAGCACAATGAGTGGATTCAGGTATGATGATTCTAACTGAAATAAGTCACACAGAAAAAGAAACATCATAAGATATCAGTAATACACGGAATGTAAACTAGGCTACACAGGAACTGAATTACAGAACAGAACAGGGACTCAAATTTAGAAAACCAACTTATGCTTGCTTAAGGGGAAAGGTGAGTTGGGGTGCTGCATAAAACCAGAGATTGAAATGAGCACAGATAAAGTTCCTTAAGTCAAATATGGAATAGACAAGAGCTACTCCTTGCTCAACGAAATGGACTCAACACCGCATATTAAACTCCTAAGAATGTACCTGACTAGTAAGTATCTTAAAACCTAGGGATTGCTATGTCTCCGAAAGAGAATCAAGCATGTGTACAGGGGCATAAACGCAGCAGTGATAGGATTGGAGAGGTTCGGTGAGCAAATGAAGACCCTTTGAAGTCATATTGCATGGTACCCATTCCACGGGTTTCAACTACCCAGGTTTTAGGTATTCTTCCTTCAGCTAAAACATGCATGTGGAACCCAAGTATGATCAACCATGTGAACGGGAGAAGTGTTCAAATATGTCTCCGTTTTCCTCCCCTGGTACTCGGGTGCAACATTCCAGACGCTTTACTAACACTCTCCCGACTTGGAGAGTCAGTCCCTTTAACCTCCTGTTTGGCCCAGTTTGCAATTTCTGCGGAAGATGAACAGGAATAGCGAGAACCAATGAGAGGCTAGCTGGAGGTGTCTGGACGGGCAAATTTAACTCTCATTTCCCACCAGGAAGAGGAATTAACCAAAGGCTCAGCATGTCACGCCAGAACCAGATTAGGGCCTGAAGCCATCCTGCGGTGTTGCGGCCAGCTCACAAGAAAGCGAGTTGAAGAAAGGAGCTCAGGGGCACTGTAATTCACAAACCTGCAGAGTTATAAATGACAGCTATCGTCCAAAAATAGACTGAAGTAAGGCTGCCAAGAGGACTTGAAAGCGGGGCAGAATTGCAGGAAACCGATTTCAGGAGGTAGACTGGAATTGCATTGAAAGCATAGGAAAAGAGGCAGAACGTCCACAATGATGCACTTGGCCAAAAAGGGCGTATGCGTTTTTTCCTGAATATATTCAGGAAAAAACGCATACGCCCTTTTTGGCCAACCAAGCAAGCTTGCAAAGGAAATCTGCACTACAATGAAGTCTCACATTCCCCCGGTCAAAAGGGCCATCTGAAAAAAGTGTAAAATCCAGAAAGGCAGGACAGGCCATGGAGAACTGGGAGCCTTGTTATGCTGATGGGCGGGATGTAAATTGCCAACAGACACTCGGGAGAAGTGTATGGTGTTTCCTGAAACATCTAAAAAACAAAGCAACAGAACCTAGGGCACTTCCACTTATGGTCCTATAGCTTAGGGAAATTAAAATCAAAAAGACACAGCCACCCCAAAGTTTGGAACTGCTCTGTTTACAAGAACCTCGTTTACAGTACAAGTTCAACATCGCAGAAAGTGAAAAATGGATAAAGAAGTTGTGGTATTTACTTACAAAGCAATATCACTCAGCAATGAAATCTGTGTCATCAGGCCCTTAGCAGCACAATGAGTGGATTCAGGTATGATGATTCTAACTGAAATAAGTCACACAGAAAAAGAAACATCATAAGATATCAGTAATACACAGAATGTAAACTTGGCTACACAGGAACTGAATTACAGAACAGAACAGGGTCTCAAATTTAGAAAACCAACTTATGCTTGCTTAAGGGGAAAGGTGAGTTGGGGTGCTGCATAAAACCAGAGATTGAAATGAGCACAGATAAAGTTCCTTAAGTCAAATATGGAATAGACAAGAGCTACTCCTTGCTCAATGAAATGGACTCAACACCGCATATTAAACGCCTAAGAATGTACCTGACTAGTAAGTATCTTAAAACCTATGGATTGCTATGTCTCCGAAAGAGAATCAAGCATGTGTACAGGAGCATAAACGCAGCAGTGATAGGATTGGAGAGGTTCGGTGAGCAAATGAAGACCCTTTGAAGTCATATTGCATGGTACCCATTCCACGGGTTTCAACTACCCAGGTTTTAGGTATTCTTCCTTCAGCTAAAACATGCATGTGGAACCCAAGTATGATCAACCATGTGATCGGGAGACGTGTTCAAATATGTCTCAGTTTTCCTCCCCTGGTACTCGGGTGCAACATTCCAGACGCTTTACTAACAGTCTCCCCACTTGGAGAGTCAGCGCCTTTAACCTCCTGTTTGGCCCAGTTTGCAATTTCTGAGGAAGATGAACAGGAATAGCGAGAACCAATGAGAGACTAGCTGGAGGTGTCTGGACGGGCAAATTTAACTCTCATTTCCCACCAGGAAGAGGAAATAACCAACGGCTCAGCGTGCCACGCCAGAACCAGATTACGGCCTGAAGCCATCCTGCGGTGTTGCGGACAGGTCACAAGAAAGCGACTTGAAGAAAGGAGCTCAGGGGCACTGTAATTCACAAACCTGCAGAGTTATAAATGACAGCTATCGTCCAAAAATAGACTGAAGTAAGGCTGCCAAGAGGACTTGAAAGCGGGGCAGAATTGCAGGAAACCGATTTCAGGAGGTAGACTGGAATTGCATTGAAAGCATAGGAAAAGAGGCAGAACGTCCACAATGATGCACTTGGCCAAAAAGGGCGTATGCGTTTTTTCCTGAATATATTCAGGAAAAAACGCATACGCCCTTTTTGGCCAACCAAGCAAGCTTGCAAAGGAAATCTGCACTACAATGAAGTCTCACATTCCCCCGGTCAAAAGGGCCATCTGAAAAAAGTGTAAAATCCAGAAAGGCAGGACAGGCCATGGAGAACTGGGAGCCTTGTTATGCTGATGGGCGGGATGTAAATTGCCAACAACCACTCGGGAGAAGTGTATGGTGTTTCCTGAAACATCTAAAAAACAAAGCAACAGAACCTAGGGCACTTCCACTTATGGTCCTATAGCTTAGGGAAATTAAAATCAAAAAGACACAGCCACCCCAAAGTTTGGAACGGCTCTGTTTACAAGAACCTCGTTTACAGTACAAGTTCAACATCGCAGAAAATGAAAAATGGATAAAGAACTTGTGGTATTTACTTACAAAGCAATATCACTCAGCAATGAAATCTGTGTCATCAGGCCCTTAGCAGCACAATGAGTGGATTCAGGTATGATGATTCTAACTGAAATAAGTCACACAGAAAAAGAAACATCATAAGATATCAGTAATACACGGAATGTAAACTTGGCTACACAGGAACTGAATTACAGAACAGAACAGGGTCTCAAATTTAGAAAACCAACTTATGCTTGCTTAAGGGTAAAGGTGAGTTGGGGTGCTGCATAAAACCAGAGATTGAAATGAGCACAGATAAACTTCCTTAAGCCAAATATGGAATAGACAAGAGCTACTCCTTGCTCAACGAATTGGACTCAACACCGCATATTAAACGCCTAAGAATGTACCTGACTAGTAAGTATCTTAAAACCTATGGATTGCTATGTCTCCGAAAGAGAATCAAGCATGTGTACAGGGGCATAAACGCAGCAGTGATAGGATTGGAGAGGTTCGGTGAGCAAATGAAGACCCTTTGAAGTCATATTGCATGGTACCCATTCCACGGGTTTCAACTACCCAGGTTTTAGGTATTCTTCCTTCAGCTAAAACATGCATGTGGAACCCAAGTATGATCAACCATGTGATCGGGAGACGTGTTCAAATATGTCTCAGTTTTCCTCCCCTGGTACTCGGGTGCAACATTCCAGACGCTTTACTAACAGTCTCCCCACTTGGAGAGTCAGCGCCTTTAACCTCCTGTTTGGCCCAGTTTGCAATTTCTGCGGAAGATGAACAGGAATAGCGAGAACCAATGAGAGGCTAGCTGGAGGTGTCTGGACGGGCAAATTTAACTCTCATTTCCCACCAGGAAGAGGAAATAACCAAAGGCTCAGCGTGCCGTACCGGAACCAGATTAGGGCCTGAAGCCATCCTGCGGTGTTGCTGCCAGCTCAAAAGAAAGCGAGTTGAAGAAAGGAGCTCAGGGGCACTGTAATTCACAAACCTGCAGAGTTATAAATGACAGCTATCGTCCAAAAATAGACTGAAGTAAGGCTGCCAAGAGGACTTGAAAGCGGGGCAGAATTGCAGGAAACCGATTTCAGGAGGTAGACTGGAATTGCATTGAAAGCATAGGAAAAGAGGCAGAACGTCCACAATGATGCACTTGGCCAAAAAGGGCGTATGCGTTTTTTCCTGAATATATACAGGAAAAAACGCATACGCCCTTTTTGGCCAACCAAGCAAGCTTGCAAAGGAAATCTGCACTACAATGAAGTCTCACTTCCCCCCGGTCAAAAGGGCCATCTGAAAAAAGTGTAAAATCCAGAAAGGCAGGACAGGCCATGGAGAAATGGGAGCCTTGTTATGCTGAAGGGTGGGATGTAAATGGCCAACAACCACTCGGGAGAAGTGTATGGTGTTTCCTGAAACATCTAAAAAACAAAGCAACAGAACCTAGGGCACTTCCACTTATGGTCCTATAGCTTAGGGAAATTAAAATCAAAAACACACAGCCACCCCAAAGTTTCAAGTGGCTCCGTTTACAAGAACCTCGTTTACAGTACATGTTCAACATCGCAGAAAGTGAAAAATGGATAAAGAAGTTGTTGTATTTACTTACAAAGCAATATCACTCAGCAATGAAATCTGTGTCATCAGGCACTTAGCAGCACAATGAGTGGATTCAGGTATGATGATTCTAACTGAAATAAGTCACACAGAAAAAGAAACATCATAAGATATCAGTAATATACAGAATGTAAACTTGGCTACACAGGAACTGAATTACAGAACAGAACAGGGTCTCAAATTTAGAGAACCAACTTATGCTTGCTTAAGGGGAAAGGTGAGTTGGGGTGCTGCATAAAACCAGAGATTGAAATGAGCACAGATAAAGTTCCTTAAGCCAAATATGGAATAGACAAGAGCTACTCCTTGCTCAACGAAATGGACTCAACACCGCATATTAAACTCCTAAGAATGTACCTGAGTAGTAAGTATCTTAAAACCTAGGGATTGCTATGTCTCCGAAAGAGAATCAAGCATGTGTACAGGGGCATAAACGCAGCAGTGATAGGATTGGAGAGGTTCGGTGAGCAAATGAAGACCCTTTGAAGTCATATTGCATGGTACCCATTCCACGGGTTTCAACTACCCAGGTTTTAGGTATTCTTCCTTCAGCTAAAACATGCATGTGGAACCGAGAGTATGATCAACCATGTGATCGGGAGACGTGTTCAAATATGTCTCAGTTTTCCTCCCCTGGTACTCGGGTGCAACATTCCAGACGCTTTACTAACAGTCTCCCCACTTGGAGAGTCAGCGCCTTTAACCTCCTGTTTGGCACAGTTTGCAATTTCTGTGGAAGATGAACAGGAATAGCGAGAACCAATGAGAGGCTAGCTGGAGGTGTCTGGACGGGCAAATTTAACTCTCATTTCCCACCAGGAAGAGGAAATAACCAAAGGCTCAGCGTGCCGTACCGGAACCAGATTAGGGCATGAAGCCATCCTGCGGTGTTGCGGCCAGCTCAAAAGAAAGCGAGTTGAAGAAAGGAGCTCAGGGGCACTGTAATTCACAAACCTGCAGAGTTATAAATGACAGCTATCGTCCAAAAATAGACTGAAGTAAGGCTGCCAAGAGGACTTGAGAGCGGGGCAGAATTGCAGGAAACCGATTTCAGGAGGTAGACTGGAATTGCATTGAAAGCATAGGAAAAGAGGCAGAACGTCCACAATGATGCACTTGGCCAAAAAGGGCGTATGCGTTTTTTCCTGAATATATTCAGGAAAAAACGCATACGCCCTTTTTGGCCAACCAAGCAAGCTTGCAAAGGAAATCTGCACTACAATGAAGTCTCACTTCCCCCCTGTCAAAAGGGCCATCTGAAAAAAGTGTAAAATCCAGAAAGGCAGGATAGGCCATGGAGAACTGGGAGCCTTGTTATGCTGAAGGGCGGGATGTAAATTGCCAACAACCACTCGGGAGAAGTGTATGGTGTTTCCTGAAACATCTAAAAAACAAAGCAACAGAACCTAGGGCACTTCCACTTATGGTCCTATAGCTTAGGGAAATTAAAATAAAAAACACACAGCCACCCCAAAGTTTAAAGCGGCTCCGTTTACAAGAACCTCGTTTACAGTACAAGTTCAACATCGCAGAAAGTGAAAAATGGATAAAGAAGTTGTGGTATTTACTTACAAAGCAATATCACTCAGCAATGAAATCTGTGTCATCAGGCACTTAGCAGCACAATGAGTGGATTCAGGTATGATGATTCTAACTGAAATAAGTCACACAGAAAAAGAAACATCATAAGATATCAGTAATACACAGAATGTAAATTTGGCTACAGAGGAACTGAATTACAGAACAGAACAGGGTCTCAAATTTAGAGAACCAACTTATGCTTGCTTAAGGGGAAAGGTGAGTTGGGGTGCTGCATAAAACCAGAGATTGAAATGAGCACAGATAAAGTTCCTTAAGCCAAATATGGAATAGACAAGAGCTACTCCTTGCTCAACGAAATGGACTCAACACCGCATATTAAACTCCTAAGAATGTACCTGAGTAGTAAGTATCTTAAAACCTAGGGATTGCTATGTCTCCGAAAGAGAATCAAGCATGTGTACAGGGGCATAAACGCAGCAGTGATAGGATTGGAGAGGTTCGGTGAGCAAATGAAGACCCTTTGAAGTCATATTGCATGGTACCCATTCCACGGGTTTCAACTACCCAGGTTTTAGGTATTCTTCCTTCAGCTAAAACATGCATGTGGAACCGAGAGTATGATCAACCATGTGATCGGGAGACGTGTTCAAATATGTCTCAGTTTTCCTCCCCTGGTACTCGGGTGCAACATTCCAGACGCTTTACTAACAGTCTCCCCACTTGGAGAGTCAGCGCCTTTAACCTCCTGTTTGGCCCAGTTTGCAATTTCTGCGGAAGATGAACAGGAATAGCGAGAACCAATGAGAGGCTAGCTGGAGGTGTCTGGATGGGCAAATTTAACTCTCATTTCCCACCAGGAAGAGGAAATAACCAAAGGCTCAGCGTGCCGTACCGGAACCAGATTAGGGCCTGAAGCCATCCTGCGGTGTTTCGGGCAGGTCACAAGAAAGCGAGTTGAAGAAAGGAGCTCAGGGGCACTGTAATTCACAAACCTGCAGAGTTATAAATGACAGCTATCGTCCAAAAATAGACTGAAGTAAGGCTGCCAAGAGGACTTGAAAGCGGGGCAAAATTGCAGGAATCCGATTTCAGGAGGTAGACTGGAATTGCATTGAAAGCATAGGAAAAGAGGCAGAACATCCACAATGATGCACTTGGCCAAAAAGGGCGTATGCGTTTTTTCCTGAATATATTCAGGAAAAAACGCATACGCCCTTTTTGGCCAACCAAGCAAGCTTGCAAAGGAAATCTGCACTACAATGAAGTCTCACTTCCCCCCGGTCAAAAGGGCCATCTGAAAAAAGTGTAAAATCCAGAAAGGCAGGACAGGCCATGGAGAAATGGGAGCCTTGTTATGCTGAAGGGCGGGATGTAAATTGCCAACAACCACTCGGGAGAAGTGTATGGTGTTTCCTGAAACATCTAAAAAACAAAGCAACAGAACCTAGGGCACTTCCACTTATGGTCCTATAGCTTATGGAAATTAAAATCAAAAACACACAGCCACCCCAAAGTTTAAAGCGGCTCCGTTTACAAGAACCTCGTTTACAGTACAAGTTCAACATCGCAGAAAGTGAAAAATGGATAAAGAAGTTGTGGTATTTACTTACAAAGCAATATCACTCAGCAATGAAATCTGTGTCATCAGGCCCTTAGCAGCACAATGAGTGGATTCAGGTATGATGATTCTAACTGAAATAAGTCACACAGAAAAAGAAACATCATAAGATATCAGTAATACACGGAATGTAAACTAGGCTACACAGGAACTGAATTACAGAACAGAACAGGGACTCAAATTTAGAAAACCAACTTATGCTTGCTTAAGGGGAAAGGTGAGTTGGGGTGCTGCATAAAACCAGAGATTGAAATGAGCACAGATAAAGTTCCTTATGTCAAATATGGAATAGACAAGAGCTACTCCTTGCTCAACGAAATGGACTCAACACCGCATATTAAACTCCTAAGAATGTACCTGACTAGTAAGTATCTTAAAACCTAGGGATTGCTATGTCTCCGAAAGAGAATCAAGCATGTGTACAGGGGCATAAACGCAGCAGTGATAGGATTGGAGAGGTTCGGTGAGCAAATGAAGACCCTTTGAAGTCATATTGCATGGTACCCATTCCACGGGTTTCACCTACCCAGGTTTTAGGTATTCTTCCTTCAGCTAAAACATGCATGTGGAACCCAAGTATGATCAACCATGTGATCGGGAGACGTGTTCAAATATGTCTCAGTTTTCCTCTCCTGGTACTCGGGTGCAACATTCCAGACGCTTTACTAACACTCTCCCCACTTGGAGAGTCAGCGCCTTTAACCTGCTGTTTGGCCCAGTTTGCAATTTCTGCGGAAGATGAACAGGAATAGCGAGAACCAATGAGAGGCTAGCTGGAGGTGTCTGGACGGGCAAATTTAACTCTCATTTCCCACCAGGAAGAGGAAATAACCAAAGGCTCAGCGTGCCGTACCGGAACCAGATTAGGGCATGAAGCCAACCTGCGGTGTTGCGGCCAGCTCAAAAGAAAGCGAGTTGAAGAAAGGAGCTCAGGGGCACTGTAATTCACAAACCTGCAGAGTTATAAATGACAGCTATCGTCCAAAAATAGACTGAAGTAAGGCTGCCAAGAGGACTTGAAAGCGGGGCAGAATTGCAGGAAACCGATTTCAGGAGGTAGACTGGAATTGCATTGAAAGCATAGGAAAAGAGTCAGAACGTCCACAATGATGCACTTGGCCAAAAAGGGCGTATGCGTTTTTTCCTGAATATATTCAGGAAAAAACGCATACGCCCTTTTTGGCCAACCAAGCAAGCTTGCAAAGGAAATCTGCACTACAATGAAGTCTCACTTCCCCCCGGTCAAAAGGGCCATCTGAAAAAAGTGTAAAATCCAGAAAGGCAGGACAGGCCATGGAGAAATGGGAGCCTTGTTATGCTGAAGGGCGGGATGTAAATTGCCAACAACCACTCGGGAGAAGTGTATGGTGTTTCCTGAAACATCTAAAAAACAAAGCAACAGAACCTAGGGCACTTCCCCTTATGGTCCTATAGCTTAGGGAAATTAAAATCAAAAACACACAGCCACCCCAAAATTTGGAACGGCTCCGTTTACAAGAACCTCGTTTACAGTACAAGTTCAACATCGCAGAAAGTGAAAAATGGATAAAGAAATTGTGGTATTTACTTACAAAGCAATATCACTCAGCAATGAAATCTGTGTCATCAGGCCCTTAGCAGCACAATGAGTGGATTCAGGTATGATGATTCTAACTGAAATAAGTCACACAGAAAAAGAAACATCATAAGATATCAGTAATACACGGAATGTAAACTAGGCTACACAGGAACTGAATTACAGAACAGAACAGGGACTCAAATTTAGAAAACCAACTTATGCTTGCTTAAGGGGAAAGGTGAGTTGGGGTGCTGCATAAAATCAGAGATTGAAATGAGCACAGATAAAGTTCCTTATGTCAAATATGGAATAGACAAGAGCTACTCCTTGCTCAACGAAATGGACTCAACACCGCATATTAAACTCCTAAGAATGTACCTGACTAGTAAGTATCTTAAAACCTAGGGATTGCTATGTCTCCGAAAGAGAATCAAGCATGTGTACAGGGGCATAAACGCAGCAGTGATAGGATTGGAGAGGTTCGGTGAGCAAATGAAGACCCTTTGAAGTCATATTGCATGGTACCCATTCCACGGGTTTCAACTACCCAGGTTTTAGGTATTCTTCCTTCAGCTAAAACATGCATGTGGAACCGAGAGTATGATCAACCATGTGATCGGGAGACGTGTTCAAATATGTCTCAGTTTTCCTCCCCTGGTACTCGGGTGCAACATTCCAGACGCTTTACTAACAGTCTCCCCACTTGGAGAGTCAGCGCCTTTAACCTCCTGTTTGGCCCAGTTTGCAATTTCTGCGGAAGATGAACAGGAATAGCGAGAACCAATGAGAGGCTAGCTGGAGGTGTCTGGACGGGCAAATTTAACTCTCATTTCCCACCAGGAAGAGGAAATAACCAAAGGCTCAGCGTGCCGTACCGGAACCAGATTAGGGCCTGAAGACATCCTTCGGTGTTGCGGCCACCTCACATGAAAGCGAGTTGAAGAAAGGAGCTCAGGGACACTGTAATTCACAAACCTGCAGAGTTATAAATGACAGCTATCGTCCAAAAATAGACTGAAGTAAGGCTGCCAAGAGGACTTGAAAGCGGGGCAGAATTGCAGGAAACCGATTTCAGGAGGTAGACTGGAATTGCATTGAAAGCATAGGAAAAGAGGCAGAACGTCCACAATGATGCACTTGGCCAAAAAGGGCGTATGCGTTTTTTCCTGAATATATTCAGGAAAAAACGCATACGCCCTTTTTGGCCAACCAAGCAAGCTTGCAAAGGAAATCTGCACTACAATGAAGTCTCACTTCCCCCCGGTCAAAAGGGCCATCTGAAAAAAGTGTAAAATCCAGAAAGGCAGGACAGGCCATGGAGAAATGGGAGCCTTGTTATGCTGAAGGGCGGGATGTATTGCCAACAACCACTCGGGAGAAGTGTATGGTGTTTCCTGAAACATCTAAAAAACAAAGCAACAGAACCTAGGGCACTTCCACTTATGGTCCTATAGCTTAGGGAAATTAAAATCAAAAAGACACAGCCACCCCAAAGTTTGGAACGGCTCTGTTTACAAGAACCTCGTTCACAGTACAAGTTCAACATCGCAGAAAGTGAAAAATGGATAAAGAAGTTGTGGTATTTACTTACAAAGCAATATCACTCAGCAATGAAATCTGTGTCATCAGGCCCTTAGCAGCACAATGAGTGGATTCAGGTATGATGATTCTAACTGAAATAAGTCACACAGAAAAAGAAACATCATAAGATATCAGTAATACACTGAATGTAAACTTGGCTACACAGGAACTGAATTACAGAACAGAACAGGGTCTCAAATTTAGAAAACCAACTTATGCTTGCTTAAGGGTAAAGGTGAGTTGGGGTGCTGCATAAAACCAGAGATTGAAATGAGCACAGATAAAGTTCCTTAAGCCAAATATGGAATAGACAAGAGCTACTCCTTGCTCAACGAAATGGACTCAACACCGCATATTAAACTCCTAAGAATGTACCTGACTAGTAAGTATCGTAAAACCTATGGATTGCTATGTCTCCAAAAGAGAATCAAGCATGTGTACAGGGGCATAAACGCAGCAGTGATAGGATTGGACAGGTTCGGTGAGCAAATGAAGACCCTTTGAAGTCATATTGCATGGTACCCATTACACGGGTCTCAACTCTCCAGGTTTAAGGTATTCTTCCTTCAGCTAAAACATGCATGTGGAACCCAGAGTATGATCAACCATGTGAACGGGAGACGTGTTCAAATATGTCTCAGTTTTCCTCCCCTGGTACTCGGGTGCAACATTCCAGATGCTTTACTAACACTCTCCCGAATAGGAGAGTCAGTCCCTTTAACCTCCTGTTTGGCCCAGTTTGCAATTTCTGCGGAAGATGAACAGGAATAGCGAGAACCAATGAGAGGCTAGCTGGAGGTGTCTGGACGGGCAAATTTAACTCTCATTTCCCACCAGGAAGAGGAATTAACCAAAGGCTCAGCATGCCGGGCCGGAACGAGATTAGGGCCTGAAGCCATCCTGCGGTGTCGCGGCCAGCTCACAAGAAAGCGAGTTGAAGAAAGGAGCTCAGGGGCACTGTAATTCACAATCCTGCAGAGTTATAAATGACAGCTATCGTCCAAAAATAGACTGAAGTAAGGCTGCCAGGAGGACTTGAAAGCGGGGCAGAATTGCAGGAAACCGATTTCAGGAGGTAGACTGGAATTGCATTGAAAGCATAGGAAAAGAGGCAGAACGTCCACAATGATGCACTTGGCCAAAAAGGGCGTATGCGTTTTTTCCTGAATATATTCAGGAAAAAACGCATACGCCCTTTTTGGCCAACCAAGCAAGCTTGCAAAGGAAATCTGCACTACAATGAAGTCTCACTTCCCCCCGGTCAAAAGGGCCATCTGAAAAAAGTGTAAAATCCAGAAAGGCAGGACAGGCCATGGAGAACTGGGAGCCTTGTTATGCTGATGGGCGGGATGTAAATTGCCAACAACCACTCGGGAGAAGTGTATGGTGTTTCCTGAAACATCTAAAAAACAAAGCAACAGAACCTAGGGCACTTCCACTTATGGTCCTATAGCTTAGGGAAATTAAAATCAAAAAGACACAGCCACCCCAAAGTTTGGAACGGCTCTGTTTACAAGAACCTCGTTTACAGTACAAGTTCAACATCGCAGAAAGTGAAAAATGGATAAAGAAGTTGTGGTATTTACTTACAAAGCAATATCACTCAGCAATGAAATCTGTGTCATCAGGCCCTTAGCAGCACAATGAGTGGATTCAGGTATGATGATTCTAACTGAAATAAGTCACACAGAAAAAGAAACATCATAAGATATCAGTAATACACGGAATGTAAACTTGGCTACACAGGAAGTGAATTACAGAACAGAACAGGGACTCAAATTTAGAAAACCAACTTATGCTTGCTTAAGGGGAAAGGTGAGTTGGGGTGCTGCATAAAACCAGAGATTGAAATGAGCACAGATAAAGTTCCTTAAGTCAAATATGGAATAGACAAGAGCTACTCCTTGCTCAACGAAATGGACTCAACACCGCATATTAAACGCCTAAGAATGTACCTGACTAGTAAGTATCTTAAAACCTATGGATTGCTATGTCCCCGAAAGAGAATCAAGCATGTGTACAGGGGCATAAACGCAGCAGTGATAGGATTGGAGAGGTTCGGTGAGCAAATGAAGACCCTTTGAAGTCATATTGCATGGTACCCATTCCACGGGTTTCAACTACCCAGGTTTAAGGTATTCTTCCTTCAGCTAAAACATGCATGGGGAACCCAAGTATGATCAACAATGTGAACGGGAGACGTGTTCAAATATGTCTCAGTTTTCGTACCCTGGTACTCGGGTGCAACATTCCAGACGCTTTACTAACAGTCTCCCCACTTGAAGAGTCAGCGCCTTTAACCTCCTGTTTGGCCCAGTTTGCAATTTCTGCGGAAGATGAACAGGAATAGCGAGAACCAATGTGAGACAAGCTGGAGGTGTCTGGACGGGCAAATTTAACTCTCATTTCCCACCAGGAAGAGGAAATAACCAAAGGCTCAGCGTGCCGTGCCGGAACCAGATTAGGGCCTGAAGCCATCCTGCGGTGTTGCGGCCAGCTCACAAGAAAGCGAGTTGAAGAAAGGAGCTCAGGGGCACTGTAATTCACAAACCTGCAGAGTTATAAATGACAGCTATCGTCCAAAAATAGACTGAAGTAAGGCTGCCAAGAGGACTTGAAAGCGGGGCAGAATTGCAGGAAACCGATTTCAGGAGGTAGACTGGAATTGCATTGAAAGCATAGGAAAAGAGGCAGAACGTCCACAATGATGCACTTGGCCAAAAAGGGCGTATGTGTTTTTTCCTGAATATATTCAGGAAAAAACGCATACGCCCTTTTTGGCCAACCAAGCAAACTTGCAAAAGAAATCTGCACTACAATGAAGTCTCACTTCTCCCCGGTCAAAAGGGCCATCTGAAAAAAGTGTAAAATCCAGAAAGGCAGGACAGGCCATGGAGAACTGGGAGCCTTGTTATGCTGATGGGCGGGATGTAAATTGCCAACAGACACTCAGGAGAAGTGTATGGTGTTTCCTGAAACATCTAAAAAACAAAGCAACAGAGCCTAGGGCACTTCCACTTATGGTCCTATAGCTTAGGGAAATTAAAATCAAAAAGACACAGCCACCCCAAAGTTTGGGACGCCTCCGTTTACAAGACCCTCGTTTACCGTACAAGTTCAATATCACAGAAAGTGAAAAATGGATAAAGAAGTTGTGGTATTTACTTACAAAGCAATATCACTCAGCAATGAAATCTATGTCATCAGGCCCGTAGCAGCATAATGAGTGGATTCAGGTACGATGATTCTAACTGAAATAAGTCACACAGAAAAAGAAACATCATAAGATATCACTAATACACGGAATGTAAACTTGGCTACAGAGGAACTGCATTCCAAAACAGAACAGGGTCTCAAATTTAGAAAACCAACTTATGCTTGCTTAAGGGGAAAGGTGAGTTGGGGTGCTGCATAAAACCAGAGATTGAAATGAGCACAGATAAAGTTCC
Source organism: Delphinus delphis (assembly GCF_949987515.2). Lineage (NCBI taxonomy): Eukaryota > Metazoa > Chordata > Mammalia > Artiodactyla > Delphinidae > Delphinus > Delphinus delphis. The sequence continues at coordinate 2,368,781 of NW_027192650.1, forward strand.
TTAAGCCAAATATGGAATAGACAAGAGCTACTCCTTGCTCAACGAAATGGACTCAAAACCCCATATTAAACGCCTAAGAATGTACCTGACTAGTAAGTATCTTAAAACCTATGGATTGCTATGTCCCAAAAGAGAATCAAGCGTGTGTACAGGGGCATAAACGCAGCAGTGGTAGGATTGCAGAGGTTCGTGAGCAAATGAAGACCCTTTGAAGTCATATTGCATGGTACCCATTACACGGGTCTCAACTCTCCAGGTTTAAGGTATTCTTCCTTCAGCTAAAACATGCATGTGGAACCCAGAGTATGATCAACCATGTGATCGGGAGACGTGTTCAAATATGTCTCAGTTTTCCTCCCCTGGTACTCGGGTGCAACATTCCAGACGCTTTACTAACAGTCTCCCCACTTGGAGAGTCAGCGCCTTTAACCTCCTGTTTGGCCCAGTTTGCAATCTCTGCGGAAGATGAACACGAATAGCGATAACCAATGAGAGGCTAGCTGGAGGTGTCTGGACGGGCAAATTTAACTCTCATTTCCCACCAGGAAGAGGAAATAACCAAAGGCTCAGCGTGCCGTACTGGAACCAGATTAGGGCATGAAGCCATCCTGCGGTGTTGCTGCCAGCTCAAAAGAAAGCGAGTTGAAGAAAGGAGCTCAGGGGCACTGTAATTCACAAACCTGCAGAGTTATAAATGACAGCTATCGTCCAAAAATAGACTGAAGTAAGGCTGCCAAGAGGACTTGAAAGCGGGGCAGAATTGCAGGAAACCGATTTCAGGAGGTAGACAGGAATTGCATTGAAAGCATAGGAAAAGAGGCAGAACGTCCACAATGATGCATTTGGCCAAAAAGGGCGTATGCGTTTTTTCCTGAATATATTCAGGAAAAAACGCATACGCCCTTTTTGGCCAACCAAGCAAGCTTGCAAAGGAAATCTGCACTACAATGAAGTCTCACTTCCCCCCGGTCAAAAGGGCCATCTGAAAAAAGTGTAAAATCCAGAAAGGCAGGACAGGCCATGGAGAAATGGGAGCCTTGTTATGCTGAAGGGCGGGATATAAATTGCCAACAACCACTCGGGAGAAGTGTATGGTGTTTCCTGAAACATCTAAAAAACAAAGCAACAGAACCTAGGGCACTTCCACTTATGGTCCTATAGCTTAGGGAAATTAAAATCAAAAAGACACAGCCACCCCAAAGTTTGAAACGGCTCCGTTTACAAGAACCTCGTTTACAGTACAAGTTCAACATCGCAGAAAGTGAAAAATGGATAAAGAACTTGTGGTATTTACTTACAAAGCAATATCACTCAGCAATGAAATCTGTGTCATCAGGCACTTAGCAGCACAATGAGTGGATTCAGTTATGATGATTCTAACTGAAATAAGTCACACAGAAAAAGAAACATCATAAGATATCAGTAATACACAGAATGTAAACTTGGCTACAGAGGAACTGAATTACAGAACAGAACAGGGTCTCAAATTTAGAAAACCAACTTATGCTTGCTTAAGGGGAAAGGTGAGTTGGGGTGCTGCATAAAACCAGAGATTGAAATGAGCACAGATAAAGTTCCTTAAGTCAAATATGGAATAGACAAGAGCTACTCCTTGCTCAACGAAATGGACTCAACACCGCATATTAAACGCCTAAGAATGTACCTGACTAGTAAGTATCTTAAAACCTATGGATTGCTATGTCTCTGAAAGAGAATCAAGCATGTGTACAGGGGCATAAACGCAGCAGTGATAGGATTGGAGAGGTTCGGTGAGCAAATGAAGACCCTTTGAAGTCATATTGCATGGTACCCATTACACGGGTCTTAACTCTCCAGGTTTAAGGTATTCTTCCTTCAGCTAAAACATGCATGTGGAACCCAAGTATGATCAACCATGTGAACGGGAGACGTGTTCAAATATGTCTCAGTTTTCCTCCCCTGGTACTCGGGTGCAACATTCCAGACGCTTTACTAACACTCTCCCCACTTGGAGAGTCAGTGCCTTTAACCTCCTGTTTGGCCCAGTTTGCAATTTCTGCGGAAGATGAACAGGAATAGCGAGAACCAATGAGAGACTAGCTGGAGGTGTCTGGACGGGCAAATTTAACTCTCATTTCCCACCAGGAAGAGGAAATAACCAACGGCTCAGCGTGCCGTGCCGGAACAAGATTAGGGCATGAAGCCATCCTGCGGTGTTGCGGCCAGGTCACAAGAAAGCGAGTTGAAGAAAGGAGCTCAGGGGCACTGTAATTCACAAACCTGCAGAGTTATAAATGACAGCTATCGTCCAAAAATAGACTGAAGTAAGGCTGCCAAGAGGACTTGAAAGCGGGGCAGAATTGCAGGAAACCGATTTCAGGAGGTAGACTGGAATTGCATTGAAAGCATAGGAAAAGAGGCAGAACGTCCACAATGATGCACTTGGCCAAAAAGGGCGTATGCGTTTTTTCCTGAATATATTCAGGAAAAAACGCATACGCCCTTTTTGGCCAACCAAGCAAGCTTGCAAAGGAAATCTGCACTACAATGAAGTCTCACTTCCTCCCGGTCAAAAGGGCCATCTGAAAAAAGTGTAAAATCCAAAAAGGCAGGACAGGCCATGGAGAACTGGGAGACTTGTTATGCTGATGGGCGGGATGTAAATTGCCAACAACCACTCGGGAGAAGTGTATGGTGTTTCCTGAAACATCTAAAAAACAAAGCAACAGAACCTAGGGCACTTCCACTTATGGTCCTATAGCTTAGGGAAATTAAAATCAAAAAGACACAGCCACCCCAAAGTTTCGAACGGCTCTGTTTACAAGAACCTCGTTTACAGTACAAGTTCAACATCGCAGAAAGTGAAAAATGGATAAAGAACTTGTGGTATTTACTTACAAAGCAATATCACTCAGCAATGAAATCTGTGTCATCAGGCCCTTAGCAGCACAATGAGTGGATTCAGGTATGATGATTCTAACTGAAATAAGTCACACAGAAAAAGAAACATCATAAGATATCAGTAATACACGGAATGGAAACTTGGCTACACAGGAACTGAATTACAGAACAGAACAGGGTCTCAAATTTAGAAAACCAACTTATGCTTGCTTAAGGGGAAAGGTGAGTTGGGGTGCTGCATAAAACCAGAGATTGAAATGAGCACAGATAAAGTTCCTTAAGTCAAATATGGAATAGACAAGAGCTACTCCTTGCTCAACGAAATGGACTCAACACCGCATATTAAACGCCTAAGAAGGTACCTGACTAGTAAGTATCTTAAAACCTATGGATTGCTATGTCTCTGAAAGAGAATCAAGCATGTGTACAGGGGCATAAACGCAGCAGTGATAGGATTGGAGAGGTTCGTGAGCAAATGAAGACCCTTTGAAGTCATATTGCATGGTACCCATAACACGGGTTTCAACTACCAAGGTTTAAGGTATTCTTCCTTCAGCTAAAACATGCATGTGGAACCCAGAGTATGATCCACCATGTGATCGGGAGACGTGTTCAAATATGTCTCAGTTTTCCTCCCCTGGTACTCGGGTGCAACATTCCAGACGCTTTACTAACACTCTCCCCACTTGGAGAGTCAGCGCCTTTAACCTCCTGTTTGGCACAGTTTGCAATTTCTGCGGAAGATGAACAGGAATAGCGAGAACCAATGAGAGGCTAGCTGGAGGTGTCTGGACGGGCAAATTTAACTCTCATTTCCCACCAGGAGGAGGAAATAACCAAAGGCTCAGCGTGCCATGCCAGCACCAGATTACGGCCTGAAGCCATCCTGCGGTGTTGCGGCCAGGTCAAAAGAAAGCGAGTTGAAGAAAGGAGCTCAGGGGCACTGTAATTCACAAACCTGCAGAGTTATAAATGACAGCTATCGTCCAAAAATAGACTGAAGTAAGGCTGCCAAGAGGACTTGAAAGCGGGGCAGAATTGCAGGAAACCGATTTCAGGAGGTAGATTGAAATTGCATTGAAAGCATAGGAAAAGAGGCAGAACGTCCACAATGATGCACTTGGCCAAAAAGGGCGTATGCGTTTTTTCCTGAATATATTCAGGAAAAAACGCATACGCCCTTTTTGGCCAACCAAGCAAGCTTGCAAAGGAAATCTGCACTACAATGAAGTCTCACTTCCCCCCGGTCAAAAGGGCCATCTGAAAAAAGTGTAAAATCCAGAAAGGCAGGACAGGCCATGGAGAACTGGGAGCCTTGTTATGCTGAAGGGCGGGATGTAAATTGCCAACAACCACTCGGGAGAAGTGTATGGTGTTTCCTGAAACATCTAAAAAACAAAGCAACAGAACCTAGGGCACTTCCACTTATGGTCCTATAGCTTAGGGAAATTAAAATCAAAAAGACACAGCCACCCCAAAATTTGGAACGGCTCTGTTTACAAGAACCTCGTTTACAGTACAAGTTCAACATCGCAGAAAGTGAAAAATGGATAAAGAAATTGTGGTATTTACTTACAAAGCAATATCACTCAGCAATGAAATCTGTGTCATCAGGCCCTTAGCAGCACAATGAGTGGATTCAGGTATGATGATTCTAACTGAAATAAGTCACACAGAAAAAGAAACATCATAAGATATCAGTAATACACGGAATGGAAACTTGGCTACACAGGAACTGAATTACAGAACAGAACAGGGTCTCAAATTTAGAAAACCAACTTATGCTTGCTTAAGGGTAAAGGTGAGTTGGGGTGCTGCATAAAACCAGAGATTGAAATGAGCACAGATAAAGTTCCTTAAGCCAAATATGGAATAGACAAGAGCTACTCCTTGCTCAACGAAATGGACTCAACACCGCATATTAAACGCCTAAGAATGTACCTGACTAGTAAATATCTTAAAACCTATGGATTGCTATGTCTCCGAAAGAGAATCAAGCATGTGTACAGGGGCATAAACGCAGCAGTGATAGGATTGGAGAGGTTTGGTGAGCAAATGAAGACCCTTTGAACTCATATTGCATGGTACCCATTCCACGGGTTTCAACTACCCAGGTTTTAGGTATTCTTCCTTCAGCTAAAACATGCATGTGGAACCTAGAGTATGATCAACCATGTGATCGGGAGACGTGTTCAAATATGTCTCAGTTTTCGTACCCTGGTACTCGGGTGCAACATTCCAGACGCTTTACTAACACTCTCCCCACTTGGAGAGTCAGTCCCTTTAACCTCCTGTTTGGCCCAGTTTGCAATTTCTGCGGAAGATGAACAGGAATAGCGAGAACCAATGAGAGGCTAGCTGGAGGTGTCTGGACGGGCAAATTTAACTCTCATTTCCCACCAGGAAGAGGAATTAACCAAAGGCTCAGCGTGCCGTTCCGGAACCACATTAGGGCCTGAAGCCATCCTGCGGTGTTGCGGCCAGCTCAAAAGAAAGCGAGTTGAAGAAAGGAGCTCAGGGGCACTGTAATTCACAAACCTGCAGAGTTATAAATGACAGCTATTGTCCAAAAATATACTGAAGTAAGGCTGCCAAGAGGACTTGAAAGCGGGGCAGAATTGCAGGAAACCGATTTCAGGAGGTAGACTGGAATTGCATTGAAAGCATAGGAAAAGAGGCAGAACGTCCACAATGATGCACTTGGCCAAAAAGGGCGTATGCGTTTTTTCCTGAATATATTCAGGAAAAAACGCATACGCCCTTTTTGGCCAACCAAGCAAGCTTGCAAAGGAAATCTGCACTACAATGAAGTCTCACTTCCCCCGGGTCAAAAGGGCCATCTGAAAAAATTGTAAAATCCAGAAAGGCAGGACAGGCCATGGAGAACTGGGAGCCTTGTTATGCTGATGGGCGGGATGTAAGTTGCCAACAGACACTCGGGAGAAGTGTATGGTGTTTCCTGAAACATCTAAAAAACAAAGCAACAGAGCCTAGGGCACTTCCACTTATGGTCCTATAGCTTAGGGAAATTAAAATAAAAAAGACACAGCCACCCCAAAGTTTGGGACGCCTCTGTTTACAAGAACCTCGTTTACCGTACAAGTTCAATATCACAGAAAGTGAAAAATGGATAAAGAACTTGTGGTACTTACGTACAATGCAGTATCACTCAGCAATGAAATCTATGTCATCAGGCCTGTAGCAGCATAATGAGTGGATTCAGGTACGATGATTCTAACTGAAATAAGTCACACAGAAAAAGAAGCATCATAAGATATGACTAATACACGGAATGTAAACTTGGCTACAGAGGAAATGAATTCTAAAACAGAACAGGTTCTCAAATTTCGAAAACCAACTTATGCTTGCTTAAGGAGAAAGGTGAGTTGGGGTGCTGCATGAAACCAGAGATTGAAATGAGCACAGATAAAGTTCCTTAAGCCAAATATGGAATAGACAAGAGCTACTCCTTGCTCAACGAAATGGACTCAACACCGCATATTAAACGCCTAAAAATGTACCTGACTAGTAAGTATCTTAAAACCTATGGATTGCTATGTCTCTGAAAGAGAATCAAGCATGTGTACAGGGGCATAAACGCAGCAGTGATAGGATCGGAGAGGTTCGGTGAGCAAATGAAGACCCTTTGAAGTCATATTGCATGGTACCCATTACACGGGTCTCAACTACCCAGGTTTAAGGTATTCTTCCTTCAGCTAAAACATGCATGTGGAACCTAGAGTATGATCAACCATGTGATCGGGAGACGTGTTCAAATATGTCTCAGTTTTTGTACCCTGGTTCTCGGGTGCAACATTCCAGACGCTTTACTAACACTCTCCCTACTTGGAGAGTCAGTGCCTTTAACCTCCTGTTCGCCCCAGTTTGCAATTTCTGCGGAAGATGAACAGGAATAGCGAGAACCAATGAGAGACTACCTGGAGGTGTCTGAACGGGCAAATTTAACTCTCATTTCCCACCAGGAAGAGGAATTAACCAAAGGCTCAGCGTGCCATACCAGAACCACATTAGGGCCTGAAGACATCTTTCGGTGTTGCGGCCACCACACAAGAAAGCGAGTTGAAGAAAGGAGCTCAGGGGCACTGTAATTCACAAACCTGCAGAGTTATAAATGACAGCTATCGTCCAAAAATAGACTGAAGTAAGGCTGCAAAGAGGACTTGAAAGCGGGGCAGAATTGCAGGAAACCGATTTCAGGAGGTAGACAGGAATTGCATTGAGAGCATAGGAAAAGAGGCAGAACGTCCACAGTGATGCACTTGGCCAAAAAGGGCGTATGCGTTTTTTCCTGAATATATTCAAGAAAAAACGCATACGCACTTTTTGGCCAACCAAACAATCTTGCAAAGGAAATCTGCACTACAATGAAGTCTCACTTCCCCCCGGTCAAAAGGGCCATCTGAAAAAAGTGTAAAATCCAGAAAGGCAGGACAGGCCATGGAGAAGTGGGAGCCTTGTTATGCTGATGGGCGGGATGTAAATTGCCAACAGCCACTCCGGAGAAGTGTATGGTGTTTTCTGAAACATCTAAAAAACAAAGCAACAGAGCCTAGTGCACTTCCACTTATGGTCCAATAGCTTAGGGAAATTAAAATCAAAAAGACACAGCCACCCCAAAGTTTGGAATGGCTCTGTTTACAAGAACCTCGTTTACAGTACAAGTTCAACATCGCAGAAAGTGAAAAATGGATAAAGAAGTTGTGGTATTCACTTACAAAGCAATATCACTCAGCAATGAAATCTATGTCATCAGGCCCTTAGCAGCACAATGAGTGGATTCAGGTATGATGATTCTAACTGAAATAAGTCACACAGGAAAAGAAACATCATAAGATATCAGTAATACACGGAATGGAAACTTGGCTACAGAGGAACTGAATTACAGAACAGAACAGGGTCTCAAATTTAGAAAATCAACTTATGCTTGCTTAAGGGTAAAGGTGAGTTGGGGTGCTGCATAAAACCAGAGATTGAAATGAGCACAGGTAAAGTTCCTTAAGCCAAATATGGAATAGAAAAGAGCTACTCCTTGCTCAACGAAATGGACTCAACACCGCATATTAAACGCCTAAGAATGTACCTGACAAGTAAGTATCTTAAAACCTATGGATTGCTATGTCTCTGAAAGAGAATCAAGCATGTGTACAGGGGCATAAACACAGCAGTGATAGGATTGGAGAGGTTCGGTGAGCAAATGAAGACCCTTTGAAGTCATATTGCATGGTACCCATTACACGGGTTTCAACTACCCAGGTTTAAGGTATTCTTCCTTCAGCTAAAACATGCATGTGGAACCTAGAGTATGATCAACCATGTGATCGGGAGACGTGTTCAAATATGTCTCAGTTTTCGTACCCTGGTACTCGGGTGCAACATTCCAGACGCTTTACTAACACTCTCCCGACTTGGAGAGTCAGTCCCTTTAACCTCCTGTTTGGCCCAGTTTGCAATTTCTGCGGAAGATGAACAGGAATAGCGAGAACCAATGAGAGGCTAGCTGGAGGTGTCTGGACGGGCAAATTTAACTCTCATTTCCCACCAGGAAGAGGAATTAACCAAAGGCTCAGCATGCCGGGCCAGAAACAGATTAGGGCCTGAAGCCATCCTGCGGTGTTGCGGCCATGTCACAAGAAAGCGAGTTGAAGAAAGGAGCTCAGGGGCACTGTAATTCACAAACCTGCAGAGTTATAAATGACAGCTATCGTCCAAAAATAGACTGAAGTAAGGCTGCCAAGAGGACTTGAAAGCGGGGCAGAATTGCAGGAAACCGATTTCAGGAGGTAGACTGGAATTGCATTGAAAGCATAGGAAAAGAGGCAGAACGTCCACAATGATGCATTTGGCCAAAAAGGGCGTATGCGTTTTTTCCTGAATATATTCAGGAAAAAACGCATACGCCCTTTTTGGCCAACCAAGCAAGCTTGCAAAGGAAATCTGCACTACAATGAAGTCTCACTTCCCCCCGGTCAAAAGGGCCATCTGAAAAAAGTGTAAAATCCAGAAAGGCAGGACAGGCCATGGAGAACTGGGAGCCTTGTTATGCTGATGGGCGGGATGTAAATTGCCAACAGACACTCGAGAGACGTGTATGGTGTTTCCTGAAACATCTAAAAAACAAAGCAACAGAGCCTAGGGCACTTCCACTTATGGTCCGATAGCTTAGGGAAATTAAAATCAAAAAGACACAGCCACCGCAAAATTTGGGACGACTCTGTTTACAAGAACCTCGTTTACAGTACAAGTTCAACATCGCAGAAAGTGAAAAATGGATAAAGAAGTTGTGGTATTTACTTACAAAGCAATATCACTCAGCAATGAAATCTATGTCATCAGGCCCTTAGCATCACAATGAGTGGATTCAGGTATGATGATTCTAACTGAAATAAGTCACACAGAAAAAGAAACATCATAAGATATCAGTAATACACGGAATGTAAACTTGGCTACACAGGAACTGAATTACAGAACAGAACAGGGTCTCAAATTTAGAAAACCAACTTATGCTTGCTTAAGGGGAAAGGTGAGTTGGGGTGCTGCATAAAACCAGAGATTGAAATGAGCACAGATAAAGTTCCTTAAGTCAAATATGGAATAGACAAGAGCTACTCCTTGCTCAACGAAATGGACTCAACACCCCATATTAAACGCCTAAGAATGTACCTGACTAGTAAGTATCTTAAAACCTATGGATTGCTATGTCTCCAAAAGAGAATCAAGCATGTGTACAGGGGCATAAACGCAGCAGTGATAGGATTGGAGAGGTTCGGTGAGCAAATGAAGACCCTTTGAAGTCATATTGCATGGTACCCATTACACGGGTCTCAACTCTCCAGGTTTAAGGTATTCTTCCTTCAGCTAAAACATGCATGTGGAACCCAAGTATGATCAACCATGTGATCGGGAGACGTGTTCAAATATGTCTCAGTTTTCGTACCCTGGTACTCGGGTGCAACATTCCAGACGCTTTACTAACACTCTCCCTACTTGGAGAGTCAGTGCCTTTAACCTCCTGTTTGCCCCAGTTTGCAATTTCTGCGGAAGATGAACAGGAATAGCGAGAACCAATGAGAGACTACCTGGAGGTGTCTGAACGGGCAAATTTAACTCTCATTTCCCACCAGGAAGAGGAATTAACCAAAGGCTCAGCGTGCCATGCCGGAACCAGATTAGGGCCTGAAGACATCCTGCGGTGTTGCGGCCAGATAACAAGAAAGCGATTTGAAGAAAGGAGCTCAGGGGCACTGTAATTCACAAACCTGCAGAGTTATAAATGACAGCTATCGTCCAAAAATAGACTGAAGTAAGGCTGCCAAGAGGACTTGAAAGCGGGGCAGAATTGCGGGAAACCGATTTCAGGAGGTAGACAGGAATTGCATTTCAAGCATAGGAAAAGAGGCAGAACGTCCACAGTGATGCACTTGGCCAAAAAGGGCGCATGCGTTTTTTCCTGAATATATTCAGGAAAAAACGCATACGCACTTTTTGGCCAACCAAGCAAGCTTGCAAAGGAAATCTGCACTACAATGAAGTCTCACTTCCCCCCGGTCAAAAGGGCCATCTGAAAAAAGTGTAAAATCCAGAAAGGCAGGACAGGACGTGGAGAACTGGGAGCCTTGTTATGCTGATGGGCGGGATGTAAATTGCCAACAGCCACTCCGGAGAAGTGTATGGTGTTTTCTGAAACATCTAAAAAACAAAGCAACAGAGCCTAGTGCACTTCCACTTATGGTCCTATAGCTTAGGGAAATTAAAATCAAAAAGACACAGCCACCTCAAAGTTTGGGACGCCTCTGTTTACAAGCACCTCATTTACCGTACAAGTTCAATATCACAAAAAGTGAAAAATGGATAAAGAACTTGTGGTACTTACATACAATGCAGTATCACTCAGCAAGGAAATCTATGTCATCAGGCCTGTAGCAGCATAATGAGTGGATTCAGGTACGATGATTCTAACTGAAATAAGTCACACAGAAAAAGAAGCATCATAAGATATGACTAATACACGGAATGTAAACTTGGCTACAGAGGAACTGAATTCTAAAACAGAACAGGTTCTCAAATTTCGAAAACCAACTTATGCTTGCTTAAGAAGAAAGGTGAGTTGGGGTGCTGCATGAAACCAGAGATTGAAATGAGCACAGATAAAGTTCCTTAAGCCAAATATGGAATAGACAAGAGCTACTCCTTGCTCAACGAAATGGACTCAACACCGCATATTAAACGCCTAAAAATGTACCTGACTAGTAAGTATCTTAAAACCTATGGATTGCTATGTCTCCGAAAGAGAATCAAGCATGTGTACAGGGGCATAAACGCAGCAGTGATAGGATCGGAGAGGTTCGGTGAGCAAATGAAGACCCTTTGAAGTCATATTGCATGGTACCCATTACACGGGTTTCAACTACCCAGGTTTAAGGTATTCTTCCTTCAGCTAAAACATGCATGTGGAACCTAGAGTATGATCAACCATGTGATCGGGAGACGTGTTCAAATATGTCTCAGTTTTTGTACCCTGGTTCTCGGGTGCAACATTCCAGACGCTTTACTAACACTCTCCCTACTTGGAGAGTCAGTGCCTTTAACCTCCTGTTCGCCCCAGTTTGCAATTTCTGCGGAAGATGAACAGGAATAGCGAGAACCAATGAGAGACTACCTGGAGGTGTCTGAACGGGCAAATTTAACTCTCATTTCCCACCAGGAAGAGGAATTAACCAAAGGCTCAGCGTGCCATACGAGAACCACATTAGGGCCTGAAGACATCTTTCGGTGTTGCGGCCACCACACAAGAAAGCGAGTTGAAGAAAGGAGCTCAGGGGCACTGTAATTCACAAACCTGCAGAGTTATAAATGACAGCTATCGTCCAAAAATAGACTGAAGTAAGGCTGCAAAGAGGACTTGAAAGCGGGGCAGAATTGCAGGAAACCGATTTCAGGAGGTAGACAGGAATTGCATTGAGAGCATAGGAAAAGAGGCAGAACGTCCACAGTGATGCACTTGGCCAAAAAGGGCGTATGCGTTTTTTCCTGAATATATTCAAGAAAAAACGCATACGCACTTTTTGGCCAACCAAACAATCTTGCAAAGGAAATCTGCACTACAATGAAGTCTCACTTCCCCCCGGTCAAAAGGGCCATCTGAAAAAAGTGTAAAATCCAGAAAGGCAGGACAGGCCATGGAGAAGTGGGAGCCTTGTTATGCTGATGGGCGGGATGTAAATTGCCAACAGCCACTCCGGAGAAGTGTATGGTGTTTTCTGAAACATCTAAAAAAAAAGCAACAGAGCCTAGTGCACTTCCACTTATGGTCCTATAGCTTAGGGAAATTAAAATCAAAAAGACACAGCCACCCCAAAGTTTGGAACGGCTCTGTTTACAAGAACCTCGTTTACAGTACAAGTTCAACATCGCAGAAAGTGAAAAATGGATAAAGAAGTTGTGGTATTCACTTACAAAGCAATATCACTCAGCAATGAAATCTATGTCATCAGGCCCTTAGCAGCACAATGAGTGGATTCAGGTATGATGATTCTAACTGAAATAAGTCACACAGGAAAAGAAACATCATAAGATATCAGTAATACACGGAATGGAAACTTGGCTACAGAGGAACTGAATTACAGAACAGAACAGGGTCTCAAATTTAGAAAATCAACTTATGCTTGCTTAAGGGTAAAGGTGAGTTGGGGTGCTGCATAAAACCAGAGATTGAAATGAGCACAGGTAAAGTTCCTTAAGCCAAATATGGAATAGAAAAGAGCTACTCCTTGCTCAACGAAATGGACTCAACACCGCATATTAAACGCCTAAGAATGTACCTGACAAGTAAGTATCTTAAAACCTATGGATTGCTATGTCTCTGAAAGAGAATCAAGCATGTGTACAGGGGCATAAACACAGCAGTGATAGGATTGGAGAGGTTCGGTGAGCAAATGAAGACCCTTTGAAGTCATATTGCATGGTACCCATTACACGGGTTTCAACTACCCAGGTTTAAGGTATTCTTCCTTCAGCTAAAACATGCATGTGGAACCTAGAGTATGATCAACCATGTGATCGGGAGACGTGTTCAAATATGTCTCAGTTTTCGTACCCTGGTACTCGGGTGCAACATTCCAGACGCTTTACTAACACTCTCCCGACTTGGAGAGTCAGTCCCTTTAACCTCCTGTTTGGCCCAGTTTGCAATTTCTGCGGAAGATGAACAGGAATAGCGAGAACCAATGAGAGGCTAGCTGGAGGTGTCTGGACGGGCAAATTTAACTCTCATTTCCCACCAGGAAGAGGAATTAACCAAAGGCTCAGCATGCCGGGCCAGAAACAGATTAGGGCCTGAAGCCATCCTGCGGTGTTGCGGCCATGTCACAAGAAAGCGAGTTGAAGAAAGGAGCTCAGGGGCACTGTAATTCACAAACCTGCAGAGTTATAAATGACAGCTATCGTCCAAAAATAGACTGAAGTAAGGCTGCCAAGAGGACTTGAAAGCGGGGCAGAATTGCAGGAAACCGATTTCAGGAGGTAGACTGGAATTGCATTGAAAGCATAGGAAAAGAGGCAGAACGTCCACAATGATGCACTTGGCCAAAAAGGGCGTATGCGTTTTTTCCTGAATATATTCAGGAAAAAACGCATACGCCCTTTTTGGCCAAGCAAGCAAGCTTGCAAAGGAAATCTGCACTACAATGAAGTCTCAATTCCCCCCGGTCAAAAGGGCCATCTGAAAAATGTGTAAAATCCAGAAAGGCAGGACAGGCCATGGAGAACTGAGAGCCTTGTTATGCTGATGGGCGGGATGTAAATTGCCAACAGACACTCGGGAGAAGTGTATGGTGTTTCCTGAAACATCTAAAAAACAAAGCAACAGAGCCTAGGGCACTTCCACTTATGGTCCTATAGCTTAGGGAAATTAAAATCAAAAAGACACAGCCACCCCAAAGTTTGGAACGGCTCTGTTTACAAGAACCTCGTTTACAGTACAAGTTCAACATCGCAGAAAGTGAAAAATGGATAAAGAAGTTGTGGTATTTACTTACAAAGCAATATCACTCAGCAATAAAATCTGTGTCATCAGGCCCTTAGCAGCACAATGAGTGGATTCAGGTATGATGATTCTAACTGAAATAAGTCACATAGAAAAAGAAACATCATAAGATATCAGTAATACACGGAATGTAAACTTGGCTACACAGGAACTGAATTACAGAACAGAACAGGGTCTCAAATTTAGAAAACCAACTTATGCTTGCTTAAGGGGAAAGGTGAGTTGGGGTGCTGCATAAAACCAGAGATTGAAATGAGCACAGATAAAGTTCCTTAAGCCAAATATGGAATAGACAAGAGCTACTCCTTGCTCAACGAAATGGACTCAACACCGCATATTAAACGCCTAAGAATGTACCTGACTAGTAAGTATCTTAAAACCTATGGATTGCTATGTCTCCGAAAGAGAATCAAGCATGTGTACAGGGGCATAAACGCAGCAGTGATAGGATTGGAGAGGTTCGTGAGCAAATGAAGACCCTTTGAAGTCATATTGCATGGTACCCATTACACGGGTCTCAACTCTCCAGGTTTAAGGTATTCTTCCTTCAGCTAAAACATGCATGTGGAACCCAGAGTATGATCAACCATGTGAACGGGAGACGTGTTCAAATATGTCTCAGTTTTCCCCCCCTGGTACTCGGGTGCAACATTCCAGACGCTTTACTAACACTCTCCCCACTTGGAGAGTCAGTGCCTTTAACCTCCTGATTGGCCCAGTTTGCAATTTCTGCGGAAGATGAACAGGAATAGCGAGAACCAATGAGAGGCTAGCTGGAGGTGTCTGGACGGGCAAATTTAACTCTCATTTCCCACCAGGAAGAGGAATTAACCAAAGGCTCAGCGTGCCGTGCCGGAACCAGATTAGGGCCTGAAGCCATCATGCGGTGTTGCGGCCAGGTCACAAGAAAGCGAGTTGAAGAAAGGAGCTCAGGGGCACTGTAATTCACAAACCTGCAGAGTTATAAATGACAGCTATCGTCCAAAAATAGACTGAAGAAAGGCTGCCAAGAGGACTTGAAAGCGGGGCAGAATTGCAGGAAACCGATTTCAGGAGGTAGACTGGAATTGCATTGAAAGCATAGGAAAAGAGGCAGAACGTCCACAATGATGCACTTGGCCAAAAAGGGCGTATGCGTTTTTTCCTGAATATATTCAGGAAAAAATGCATACGCACTTTTTGGCCAACCAAGCAAACTTGTAACGGAAATTTGCACTACAATGAAGTCTCACTTCCCCCCGGTCAAAAGGGCCATCTGAAAAAAGTGTAAAATCCAGAAAGGCAGGACAGGCCATGGAGAACTGGGAGCCTTGTTATGCTGATGGGCGGGATGTAAATTGCCAACAGACACTCGGGAGAAGTGTATGGTGTTTCCTGAAACATCTAAAAAACAAAGCAACAGAGCCTAGGGCACTTCCACTTATGGTCCTATAGCTTAGGGAAATTAAAATCAAAAAGACACAGCCACCCCAAAGTTTGGAACGGCTCTGTTTACAAGAACCTCGTTTACAGTACAAGTTCAACATCGCAGAAAGTGAAAAATGGATAAAGAAGTTGTGGTATTTACTTACAAAGCAATATCACTCAGCAATGAAATCTGTGTCATCAGGCCCTTAGCAGCACAATGAGTGGATTCAGGTATGATGATTCTAACTGAAATAAGTCACACAGAAAAATAAACATCATAAGATATCAGTAATACACGGAATGTAAACTTGGCTACACAGGAACTGAATTACAGAACAGAACAGGGTCTCAAATTTAGAAAACCAACTTATGCTTGCTTAAGGGTAAGGGTGAGTTGGGGTGCTGCATAAAACCAGAGATTGAAATGAGCACAGATAAAGTTCCTTAAGCCAAATATGGAATAGACAAGAGCTACTCCTTGCTCAACGAAATGGACTCAACACCGCATATTAAACGCCTAAGAATGTACCTGACTAGTAAGTATCTTAAAACCTATGGATTGCTATGTCTCTGAAAGAGAATCAAGCATGTGTACAGGGGCATAAACACAGCAGTGATAGGATTGGAGAGGTTCGGTGAGCAAATGAAGACCCTTTGAAGTCATATTGCATGGTACCCATTACACGGGTTTCAACTACCCAGGTTTAAGGTATTCTTCCTTCAGCTAAAACATGCATGTGGAACCTAGAGTATGATCAACCATGTGATCGGGAGACGTGTTCAAATATGTCTCAGTTTTCGTACCCTGGTACTCGGGTGCAACATTCCAGACGCTTTACTAACACTCTCCCGACTTGGAGAGTCAGTCCCTTTAACCTCCTGTTTGGCCCAGTTTGCAATTTCTGCGGAAGATGAACAGGAATAGCGAGAACCAATGAGAGGCTAGCTGGAGGTGTCTGGACGGGCAAATTTAACTCTCATTTCCCACCAGGAAGAGGAATTAACCAAAGGCTCAGCATGCCGGGCCAGAAACAGATTAGGGCCTGAAGCCATCCTGCGGTGTTGCGGCCATGTCACAAGAAAGCGAGTTGAAGAAAGGAGCTCAGGGGCACTGTAATTCACAAACCTGCAGAGTTATAAATGACAGCTATCGTCCAAAAATAGACTGAAGTAAGGCTGCCAAGAGGACTTGAAAGCGGGGCAGAATTGCAGGAAACCGATTTCAGGAGGTAGACTGGAATTGCATTGAAAGCATAGGAAAAGAGGCAGAACGTCCACAATGATGCACTTGGCCAAAAAGGGCGTATGCGTTTTTTCCTGAATATATTCAGGAAAAAACGCATACGCCCTTTTTGGCCAAGCAAGCAAGCTTGCAAAGGAAATCTGCACTACAATGAAGTCTCAATTCCCCCCGGTCAAAAGGGCCATCTGAAAAATGTGTAAAATCCAGAAAGGCAGGACAGGCCATGGAGAACTGGGAGCCTTGTTATGCTGATGGGCGGGATGTAAATTGCCAACAGACACTCGGGAGAAGTGTATGGTGTTTCCTGAAACATCTAAAAAACAAAGCAACAGAGCCTAGGGCACTTCCACTTATGGTCCTATAGCTTAGGGAAATTAAAATCAAAAAGACACAGCCACCCCAAAGTTTGGAACGGCTCTGTTTACAAGAACCTCGTTTACAGTACAAGTTCAACATCGCAGAAAGTGAAAAATGGATAAAGAAGTTGTGGTATTTACTTACAAAGCAATATCACTCAGCAATAAAATCTGTGTCATCAGGCCCTTAGCAGCACAATGAGTGGATTCAGGTATGATGATTCTAACTGAAATAAGTCACATAGAAAAAGAAACATCATAAGATATCAGTAATACACGGAATGTAAACTTGGCTACACAGGAACTGAATTACAGAACAGAACAGGGTCTCAAATTTAGAAAACCAACTTATGCTTGCTTAAGGGGAAAGGTGAGTTGGGGTGCTGCATAAAACCAGAGATTGAAATGAGCACAGATAAAGTTCCTTAAGCCAAATATGGAATAGACAAGAGCTACTCCTTGCTCAACGAAATGGACTCAACACCCCATATTAAACGCCTAAGAATGTACCTGACTAGTAAGTATCTTAAAACCTATGGATTGCTATGTCTCCGAAAGAGAATCAAGCATGTGTACAGGGGCATAAACGCAGCAGTGATAGGATTGGAGAGGTTCGTGAGCAAATGAAGACCCTTTGAAGTCATATTGCATGGTACCCATTACACGGGTCTCAACTCTCCAGGTTTAAGGTATTCTTCCTTCAGCTAAAACATGCATGTGGAACCCAGAGTATGATCAACCATGTGAACGGGAGACGTGTTCAAATATGTCTCAGTTTTCCCCCCCTGGTACTCGGGTGCAACATTCCAGACGCTTTACTAACACTCTCCCCACTTGGAGAGTCAGTGCCTTTAACCTCCTGTTTGGCCCAGTTTGCAATTTCTGCGGAAGATGAACAGGAATAGCGAGAACCAATGAGAGGCTAGCTGGAGGTGTCTGGACGGGCAAATTTAACTCTCATTTCCCACCAGGAAGAGGAATTAACCAAAGGCTCAGCGTGCCGTGCCGGAACCAGATTAGGGCCTGAAGCCATCATGCGGTGTTGCGGCCAGGTCACAAGAAAGCGAGTTGAAGAAAGGAGCTCAGGGGCACTGTAATTCACAAACCTGCAGAGTTATAAATGACAGCTATCGTCCAAAAATAGACTGAAGAAAGGCTGCCAAGAGGACTTGAAAGCGGGGCAGAATTGCAGGAAACCGATTTCAGGAGGTAGACTGGAATTGCATTGAAAGCATAGGAAAAGAGGCAGAACGTCCACAATGATGCACTTGGCCAAAAAGGGCGTATGCGTTTTTTCCTGAATATATTCAGGAAAAAATGCATACGCACTTTTTGGCCAACCAAGCAAACTTGTAACGGAAATTTGCACTACAATGAAGTCTCACTTCCCCCCGGTCAAAAGGGCCATCTGAAAAAAGTGTAAAATCCAGAAAGGCAGGACAGGCCATGGAGAACTGGGAGCCTTGTTATGCTGATGGGCGGGATGTAAATTGCCAACAGACACTCGGGAGAAGTGTATGGTGTTTCCTGAAACATCTAAAAAACAAAGCAACAGAGCCTAGGGCACTTCCACTTATGGTCCTATAGCTTAGGGAAATTAAAATCAAAAAGACACAGCCACCCCAAAGTTT
Organism: Delphinus delphis; assembly: GCF_949987515.2. NCBI lineage: Eukaryota > Metazoa > Chordata > Mammalia > Artiodactyla > Delphinidae > Delphinus > Delphinus delphis. Next base: position 2,387,360 of record NW_027192650.1, read on the forward strand.
GGAACGGCTCTGTTTACAAGAACCTCGTTTACAGTACAAGTTCAACATCGCAGAAAGTGAAAAATGGATAAAGAAGTTGTGGTATTTACTTACAAAGCAATATCACTCAGCAATGAAATCTGTGTCATCAGGCCCTTAGCAGCACAATGAGTGGATTCAGGTATGATGATTCTAACTGAAATAAGTCACACAGAAAAATAAACATCATAAGATATCAGTAATACACGGAATGTAAACTTGGCTACACAGGAACTGAATTACAGAACAGAACAGGGTCTCAAATTTAGAAAACCAACTTATGCTTGCTTAAGGGTAAGGGTGAGTTGGGGTGCTGCATAAAACCAGAGATTGAAATGAGCACAGATAAAGTTCCTTAAGCCAAATATGGAATAGACAAGAGCTACTCCTTGCTCAACGAAATGGACTCAACACCGCATATTAAACGCCTAAGAATGTACCTGACTAGTAAGTATCGTAAAACCTATGGATTGCTATGTCTCCAAAAGAGAATCAAGCATGTGTACAGGGGCATAAACGCAGCAGTGATAGGATTGGAGAGGTTCGGTGAGCAAATGAAGACCCTTTGAAGTCATATTGCATGGTACCCATTACACGGGTCTCAACTCTCCAGGTTTAAGGTATTCTTCCTTCAGCTAAAACATGCATGTGGAACCCAAGTATGATCAACCATGTGAACGGGAGACGTGTTCAAATATGTCTCAGTTTTCCTCCCCTGGTACTCGGGTGCAACATTCCAGACGCTTTACTAACACTCTCCCCACTTGGAGAGTCAACGCCTTTAACCTCCTGTTTGGCCCAGTTTGCAATTTCTGCGGAAGATGAACAGGAATAGCGAGAACCAATGGAGACTAGCTGGAGGTGTCTGGACGGGCAAATTTAACTCTCATTTCCCACCAGGAAGAGGAAATAACCAAAGGCTCAGTGTGCCGTGCCGGAACCAGATTAGGGCCTGAAGCCATCCTGCGGTGTTGCGGCCAGGTCACAAGAAAGCGAGTTGAAGAAAGGAGCTCAGGGGCACTGTAATTCACAAACCTGCAGAGTTATAAATGACAGCTATCGTCCAAAAATACACTGAAGTAAGGCTGCCAAGAGGACTTGAAAGCGGGGCAGAATTGCAGGAAACCGATTTCAGGAGGTAGACTGGAATTGCATTGAAAGCATAGGAAAAGAGGCAGAACGTCCACAATGATGCACTTGGCCAAAAAGGGCGTATGCGTTTTTTCCTGAATATATTCAGGAAAACACGCATACGCCCTTTTTGGCCAAACAAGCAAGCTTGCAAAGGAAATCTGCACTACAATGAAGTCTCACTTCCCCCCGGTCAAAAGGGCCATCTGAAAAAAGTGTAAAATCCAGAAAGGCAGGACAGGCCATGGAGAACTGGGAGCCTTGTTATGCTGAAGGGCGGGATGTAAATTGCCAACAACCACTCGGGAGAAGTGTATGGTGTTTCCTGAAACATCTAAAAAACAAAGCAACAGAGCCTAGGGCACTTCCACTTATGGTCCTATAGCTTAGGGAAATTAAAATCAAAAAGACACAGCCACCCCAAAATTTGGGACGCCTCCGTTTACAAGAACCTCGTTTACCGTACAAGTTCAATATCACAAAATTGAAAAATAGATAAAGAACTTGTGGTACTTACGTACAATGAAGTATCACTCAGCAATGAAATCTATGTCATCAGGCCCGTAGCAGCATAATGAGTGGATTCAGGTACGATGATTCTAACTGAAATAAGTCACACAGAAAAAGAAACATCATAAGATATCAGTAATACACGGAATGTAAACTAGGCTACACAGGAACTGCATTCCAAAACAGAACAGGGTCTCAAATTTAGAAAACCAACTTATGCTTGCTTAAGGGGAAAGGTGAGTTGGGGTGCTGCATAAAACCAGAGATTGAAATGAGCACAGATAAAGTTCCTTAAGCCAAATATGGAATAGACAAGAGCTACTCCTTGCTCAATGAAATGGACTCAACACCCCATATTAAACGCCTAAGAATGTACCTGACTAGTAAGTATCTTAAAACCTATGGATTGCTATGTCTCTGAAAGAGAATCAAGCATGTGTACAGGGGCATAAACGCAGCAGTGATAGGATTGGAGAGGTTCGGTGAGCAAATGAAGACCCTTTGAAGTCATATTGCATGGTACCCATTCCAAGGGTTTCACATACCCAGGTTTAAGGTATTCTTCCTTCAGCTAAAACATGCATGTGGAATCTAGAGTATTATCAACCATGTGATCGGGAGACGTGTTCAAATATGTCTCAGTTTTCGTAACCTGGTACTCGGGTGTAACATTCCAGACGCTTCACTAACACTCTCCCGACTTGGAGAGTCAGTCCCTTTAACCTCCTGTTTGGCCCAGTTTGCAATTTCTGCGGAAGATGAACAGGAATAGCGAGAACCAATGAGAGACTAGCTGGAGGTTTCTGGATGGGCAAATTTAACTCTCATTTCCCACCAGGAAGAGGAATTAACCAAAGGCTCAGCGTGCCGTGCCGGAACCAGATTAGGGCCTGAAGCCATCCTGTGGTGTTTCGGCCAGCTCACAAGAAAGCGAGTTGAAGAAAGGAACTCAGGGGCACTGTAATTCACAAACCTGCAGAGTTATAAATGACAGCTATCGTCCAAAAATACACTGAAGTAAGGCTGCCAAGAGGACTTGAAAGCGGGGCAGAATTACAGGAAACTGATTTCAGGAGGTAGACTGGAATTGCATTGAAAGCATAGGAAAAGAGGCAGAACGTCCACAATGATGCACTTGGCCAAAAAGGACGTATGCGTTTTTTCCTGAATATATTCAGGAAAAAACGCATACGCCCTTTTTGGCCAACCAAGCAAGCTTGCAAAGGAAATCTGCACTACAATGAAGTCTCACTTCCCCCCGGTCAAAAGGGCCATCTGAAAAAAGTGTAAAATCCAGAAAGACAGGACAGGCCATGGAGAACTGGGAGCCTTGTTATGCTGATGGGCGGGATGTAAATTGCCAACAACCACTCGGGAGAAGTGTATGGTGTTTCCTGAAACATCTAAAAAACAAAGCAACAGAGCCTAGGGCACTTCCACTTATGGTCCTATAGCTTAGGGAAATTAAAATCAAAAACACACAGCCACCCCAAAGTTTGGAACGGCTCTGTTTACAAGAACCTCGTTTACAGTACAAGTTCAACATCGCAGAAAGTGAAAAATGGATAAAGAAGTTGTGGTATTTACTTACAAAGCAATATCACTCAGCAATGAAATCTGTGTCATCAGGCCCTTAGCAGCACAATGAGTGGATTCAGGTATGATGATTCTAACTGAAATAAGTCACACAGAAAAAGAAACATCATAAGATATCAGTAATACACGGAATGTAAACTTGGCTACACAGGAACTGAATTACAGAACAGAACAGGGTCTCAAATTTAGAAAACCAACTTATGCTTGCTTAAGGGGAAAGGTGAGTTGGGGTGCTGCATAAAACCAGAGATTGAAATGAGCACAGATAAAGTTCCTTAAGCCAAATATGGAATAGACAAGAGCTACTCCTTGCTCAACGAAATGGACTCAAAACCGCATATTAAACGCCTAAGAATGTACCTGACTAGTAAGTATCTTAAAACCTATAGATTGCTATCTCTCCAAAAGAGAATCAAGCATGTGTACAGGGGCATAAACGCAGCAGTGATAGGATTGGAGAGGTTCGGTGAGCAAATGAAGACCCTTTGAAGTCATATTGCATGGTACCCATTCCACGGGTTTCAACTACCCAGGTTTTAGGTATTCTTCCTTCAGCTAAAACATGCATGTGGAACCCAGAGTATGATCAACCGTGTGATCGGAAGACGTGTTCAAATATGTCTCAGTTTTCCTCCCCTGGTACTCGGGTGCAACATTCCAGACGCTTGACTAACACTCTCCCCACTTGGAGAGTCAGTGCCTTTAACCTCCTGTTTGGCACAGTTTGCAATTTCTGCGGAAGATGAACAGGAATAGCGAGAACCAATGAGAGGCTAGCTGGAGGTGTCTGGACGGGCAAATTTAACTCTCATTTCCCACCAGGAGGAGGAAATAACCAAAGGCTCAGCGTGCCGTGCCAGCACCAGATTAGGGCCTAAAGCCATCCTGCGGTGTTGCGGCCAGTTCACAAGAAAGCGAGTTGAAGAAAGGAGCTCAGGGGCACTGTAATTCACAAACCTGCAGAGTTATAAATGACAGCTATCGTCCAAAAATAGACTGAAGTAAGGCTGCCAAGAGGACTTGAAAGCGGGGCAGAATTGCAGGAAACCGATTTCAGGAGGTAGACTGGAATTGCATTGAAAGCATAGGAAAAGAGGCAGAACGTCCACAATGATGCACTTGGCCAACAAGGGCGTATGCGTTTTTTCCTGAATATATTCAGGAAAAAACGCATACGCCCTTTTTGGCCAACCAAGCAAGCTTGCAAAGGAAATCTGCACTACAATGAAGTCTCACTTCCCCCCGGTCAAAAGGGCCATCTGAAAAAAGTGTAAAATCCAGAAAGGCAGGACAGGCCATGGAGAACTGGGAGCCTTGTTATGCTGATGGGCGGGATGTAAATTGCCAACAACCACTCGGGAGAAGTGTATGGTGTTTCCTGAAACATCTAAAAAACAAAGCAACAGAGCCTAGGGCACTTCCACTTATGGTCCTATAGCTTAGGGAATTTAAAATCAAAAAGACACAGCCACCCCAAAGTTTGGAACGGCTCTGTTTACAAGAACCTCGTTTACAGTACAAGTTCAACATCGCAGAAAGTGAAAAATGGATAAAAAAAGTTGTGGTATTTACTTACAAAGCAATATCACTCAGCAATGAAATCTGTGTCATCAGGCCCTTAGCAGCACAATGAGTGGATTCAGGTATGATGATTCTAACTGAACTAAGTCACACAGAAAAAGAAACATCATAAGATATCAGTAATACACGGAATGGAAACTTGGCTACACAGGAACTGAATTACAGAACAGAACAGGGTCTCAAATTTAGAAAACCAACTTATGCTTGCTTAAGCGTAAAGGTGAGTTGGGGTGCTGCATAAAACCAGAGATTGAAATGAGCACAGATAAAGTTCCTTAAGCCAAATATGGAATAGACAAGAGCTACTCCTTGCTCAACGAAATGGACTCAACACCGCATATTAAACGCCTAAGAATGTACCTGACTAGTAAGTATCTTAAAACCTATGGATTGCTATGTCTCCGAAAGAGAATCAAGCATGTGTACAGGGGCATAAACGCAGCAGTGATAGGATTGGAGAGGTTCGGTGAGCAAATGAAGACCCTTTGAAGTCATATTGCATGGTACCCATTCCAAGGGTTTCACATACCCAGGTTTAAGGTATTCTTCCTTCAGCTAAAACATGCATGTGGAACCTAGAGTATTATCAACCATGTGATCGGGAGACGTGTTCAAATATGTCTCAGTTTTCGTAACCTGGTACTCGGGTGCAACATTCCAGACGCTTTACTAACACTCTCCCGACTTGGAGAGTCAGTCCCTTTAACCTCCTGTTTGGCCCAGTTTGCAATTTCTGCGGAAGATGAACAGGAATAGCGAGAACCAATGAGAGACTAGCTGGAGGTGTCTGGATGGGCAAATTTAACTCTCATTTCCCACCAGGAAGAGGAATTAACCAAAGGCTCAGCGTGCCGTGCCGGAACCAGATTAGGGCCTGAAGCCATCCTGCGGTGTTTCGGCCAGCTCACAAGAAAGCGAGTTGAAGAAAGGAACTCAGGGGCACTGTAATTCACAAACCTGCAGAGTTATAAATGACAGCTATCGTCCAAAAATATACTGAAGTAAGGCTGCCAAGAGGACTTGAAAGCAGGGCAGAATTACAGGAAACTGATTTCAGGAGGTAGACTGGAATTGCATTGAAAGCATAGGAAAAGAGGCAGAACGTCCACAATGATGCACTTGGCCAAAAAGGGCGTATGCGTTTTTTCCTGAATATATTCAGGAAAAAACGCATACGCCCTTTTTGGCCAACCAAGCAAGCTTGCAAAGGAAATCTGCACTACAATGAAGTCTCACTTCCCCCCGGTCAAAAGGGCCATCTGAAAAAAGTGTAAAATCCAGAAAGACAGGACAGGCCATGGAGAACTGGGAGCCTTGTTATGCTGATGGGCGGGATGTAAATTGCCAACAACCACTCGGGAGAAGTGTATGGTGTTTCCTGAAACATCTAAAAAACAAAGCAACAGAGCCTAGGGCACTTCCACTTATGGTCCTATAGCTTAGGGAAATTAAAATCAAAAAGACACAGCCACCCCAATGTTTGGAACGGCTCTGTTTACAAGAACCTCCTTCACAGTACAAGTTCAACATCGCAGAAAGTGAAAAATGGATAAAGAAGTTGTGGTATTTACTTACAAAGCAATATCACTCAGCAATGAAATCTGTGTCATCAGGCCCTTAGCAGCACAATGAGTGGATTCAGGTATGATGATTCTAACTGAAATAAGTCACACAGAAAAAGAAACATCATAAGATATCAGTAATACACGGAATGTAAACTTGGCTACACAGGAACTGAATTACAGAACAGAACAGGGTCTCAAATTTAGAAAACCAACTTATGCTTGCTTAAGGGTAAAGGTGAGTTGGGGTGCTGCATAAAACCAGAGATTGAAATGAGCACAGATAAAGTTCCTTAAGCCAAATATGGAATAGACAAGAGCTACTCCTTGCTCAACGAAATGGACTCAAAACCGCATATTAAACGCCTAAGAATGTACCTGACTAGTAAGTATCTTAAAACCTATAGATTGCTATCTCTCCAAAAGAGAATCAAGCATGTGTACAGGGGCATAAACGCAGCAGTGATAGGATTGGAGAGGTTCGGTGAGCAAATGAAGACCCTTTGAAGTCATATTGCATGGTACCCATTCCACGGGTTTCAACTACCCAGGTTTTAGGTATTCTTCCTTCAGCTAAAACATGCATGTGGAACCCAGAGTATGATCAACCGTGTGATCGGAAGACGTGTTCAAATATGTCTCAGTTTTCCTCCCCTGGTACTCGGGTGCAACATTCCAGACGCTTTACTAACACTCTCCCCACTTGGAGAGTCAGCGCCTTTAACCTCCTGTTTGGCACAGTTTGCAATTTCTGCGGAAGATGAACAGGATTAGCGAGAACCAATGAGAGGCTAGCTGGAGGTGTCTGGACGGGCAAATTTAACTCTCATTTCCCACCAGGAAGAGGAAATAACCAAAGGCTCAGCGTGCCGTACCGGAACCAGATTAGGGCCTGAAGCCATCCTGCGGTGTTGCGGCCAGCTCACAAGAAAGCGAGTTGAAGAAAGGAGCTCAGGGGCACTGTAATTCACAAACCTACAGAGTTATAAATGACAGCTATTGTCCAAAAATAGACTGAAGTAAGGCTGCCAAGCGGACTTGAAAGTGGGGCAGAATTGTAGGAAACCGATTTCAGGAGGTAGACTGGAATTGCATTGAAAGCATAGGAAAAGAGGCAGAACGTCCACAATGATGCACTTGGCCAAAAAGGGCGTATGCGTTTTTTCCTGAATATATTCAGGAAAAAACGCATACGCCCTTTTTGGCCAACCAAGCAAGCTTGCAAAGGAAATCTGCACTACAGTGAAGTCTCACTTCCCCCCGGTCAAAAGGGCCATCTGAAAAAAGTGTAAAATCCAGAAAGGCAGGACAGGCCATGGAGAACTGGGAGCCTTGTTATGCTGATGGGCGGGATGTAAATTGCCAACAGACACTCGGGAGAAGTGTATGGTGTTTCCTGAAACATCTAAAAAACAAAGCAACAGAACCTAGGGCACTTCCACTTATGGTCCTATAGCTTAGGGAAATTAAAATCAAAAAGACACAGCCACCCCAAAGTTTGGAACGGCTCTGTTTACAAGAACCTCGTTTACAGTACAAGTTCAACATCGCAGAAAGTGAAAAATGGATAAAGAAGTTGTGGTATTTACTTACAAAGCAATATCACTCAGCAATGAAATCTATGTCATCAGGCCCTTAGCATCACAATGAGTGGATTCAGGTATGATGATTCTAACTGAAATAAGTCACACAGAAAAAGAAACATCATAAGATATCAGTAATACACGGAATGTAAACTTGGCTACACAGGAACTGAATTACAGAACAGAACAGGGTCTCAAATTTAGAAAACCAACTTATGCTTGCTTAAGGGGAAAGGTGAGTTGGGGTGCTGCATAAAACCAGAGATTGAAAGGAGCACAGATAAAGTTCCTTAAGCCAAATATGGAATAGACAAGAGCTACTCCTTGCTCAACGAAATGGACTCAACACCGCATATTAAACGCCTAAGAATGTACCTGTAGTAAATATCTTAAAACCTATGGATTGCTATGTCTCCGAAAGAGAATCAAGCATGTGTACAGGGGCATAAACGCAGCAGTGATAGGATTGGAGAGGTTTGGTGAGCAAATGAAGACCCTTTGAAATCATATTGCATGGTACCCATTCCACGGGTTTCAACTACCCAGGTTTAAGGTATTCTTCCTTCAGCTAAAACATGCATGTGGAACCTAGAGTATGATCAACCATGTGATCGGGAGACGTGTTCAAATATGTCTCAGTTTTCGTACCCTGGTACTCGGGTGCAACATTCCAGACGCTTTACTAACACTCTCCCGACTTGGAGAGTCAGCCCCTTTAGCCTCCTGTTTGGCCCAGTTTGCAATTTCTGCGGAAGATGAACAGGAATAGCGAGAACCAATGAGAGGCTAGCTGGAGGTGTCTGGACGGGCAAATTTAACTCTCATTTCCCACCAGGAAGAGGAATTAACCAAAGGCTCAGCGTGCCGTGCCGGAACCAGATTAGGGCCTGAAGCCATCCTGCGGTGTTGCGGCCAGCTCAAAAGAAAGCGAGTTGAAGAAAGGAGCTCAGGGGCACTGTAATTCACAAACCTGCAGAGTTATAAATGACAGCTATCGTCCAAAAATAGACTGAAGTAAGGCTGCCAAGAGGACTTGAAAGCGGGGCAGAATTGCAGGAAACCGATTTCAGGAGGTAGACTGGAATTGCATTGAAAGCATAGGAAAAGAGGCAGAACGTCCACAATGATGCACTTGGCCAAAAAGGGCGTATGCGTTTTTTCCTGAATATATTCAGGAAAAAACGCATACGCCCTTTTTGGCCAACCAAGCAAGCTTGCAAAGGAAATCTGCACTACAATGAAGTCTCACTTCCCCCCGGTCAAAAGGGCCATCTGAAAAAAGTGTAAAATCCAGAAAGGCAGGACAGGCCATGGAGAACTGGGAGCCTTGTTATGCTGATGGGCGGAATGTAAATTGCCAACAGACACTTGGGAGAAGTGTATGGTGTTTCCTGAAACATCTAAAAAACAAAGCAACAGAGCCTAGGGCACTTCCACTTATGGTCCTATAGCTTAGGGAAATTAAAATCAAAAAGACACAGCCACCCCAAAATTTGGGACGACTCTGTTTACAAGAACCTCGTTTACAGTACAAGTTCAACATCGCAGAAAGTGAAAAATGGATAAAGAAGTTGTGGTATTTACTTACAAAGCAATATCACTCAGCAATGAAATCTATGTCATCAGGCCCTTAGCATCACAATGAGTGGATTCAGGTATGATGATTCTAACTGAAATAAGTCACACAGAAAAAGAAACATCATAAGATATCAGTAATACACGGAATGTAAACTTGGCTACACAGGAACTGAATTACAGAACAGAACAGGGTCTCAAATTTAGAAAACCAACTTATGCTTGCTTAAGGGGAAAGGTGAGTTGGGGTGCTGCATAAAACTAGAGATTGAAATGAGCACAGATAAAGTTCCTTAAGTCAAATATGGAATAGACAAGAGCTACTCCTTGTTCAACGAAATGGACTCAACACCGCATATTAAACGCCTAAGAATGTACCTGACTAGTAAGTATCGTAAAACCTATGGATTGCTATGTCTCCAAAAGAGAATCAAGCATGTGTACAGGGGCATAAACGCAGCAGTGATAGGATTGGACAGGTTCGGTGAGCAAATGAAGACCCTTTGAAGTCATATTGCATGGTACCCATTCCACGGGTCTCAACTCTCCAGGTTTAAGGTATTCTTCCTTCAGCTAAAACATGCATGTGGAACCCAAGTATGATCAACCATGTGAACGGGAGACGTGTTCAAATATGTCTCAGTTTTCCTCCCCTGGTACTCGGGTGCAACATTCCAGACGCTTTACTAACACTCTCCCCACTTGGAGAGTCAGCGCCTTTAACCTCCTGTTTGGCCCAGTTTGCAATTTCTGCGGAAGATGAACAGGAATAGCGAGAACCAATGAGAGACTAGCTGGAGGTGTCTGGACGGGCAAATTTAACTTTCATTTCCCACCAGGAAGAGGAATTATCCAAAGGCTCAGCGTGCCTTGCCAGAACCAGATTAGGGCCTGAAGCCATCCTGCGGTGTTGCGGCCAGGTCACAAGAAAGCGAGTTGAAGAAAGGAGCTCAGGGGCACTGTAATTCACAAACCTGCAGAGTTATAAATGACAGCTATCGTCCAAAAATATACTGAAGTAAGGCTGCCAAGATGACTTGAAAGCGGGGCAGAATTGCAGGAAACCGATTTCAGGAGGTAGACTGGAATTGCATTGAAAGCATAGGAAAAGAGGCAGAACGTCCACAATGATGCACTTGGCCAAAAAGGGCGTATGCGTTTTTTCCTGAATATATTCAGGAAAAAACGCATACGCCCTTTTTGGCCAACCAAGCAAGCTTGCAAAGGAAATCTGCACTACAATGAAGTCTCACTTCCCCCCGGTCAAAAGGGCCATCTGAAAAAAGTGTAAAATCCAGAAAGGCAGGACAGGCCATGGAGAACTGGGAGCCTTGTTATGCTGATGGGCGGAATGTAAATTGCCAACAGACACTTGGGAGAAGTGTATGGTGTTTCCTGAAACATCTAAAAAACAAAGCAACAGAGCCTAGGGCACTTCCACTTATGGTCCTATAGCTTAGGGAAATTAAAATCAAAAAGACACAGCCACCCCAAAATTTGGGACGACTCTGTTTACAAGAACCTCGTTTACAGTACAAGTTCAACATCGCAGAAAGTGAAAAATGGATAAAGAAGTTGTGGTATTTACTTACAAAGCAATATCACTCAGCAATGAAATCTATGTCATCAGGCCCTTAGCATCACAATGAGTGGATTCAGGTATGATGATTCTAACTGAAATAAGTCACACAGAAAAAGAAACATCATAAGATATCAGTAATACACGGAATGTAAACTTGGCTACACAGGAACTGAATTACAGAACAGAACAGGGTCTCAAATTTAGAAAACCAACTTATGCTTGCTTAAGGGGAAAGGTGAGTTGGGGTGCTGCATAAAACTAGAGATTGAAATGAGCACAGATAAAGTTCCTTAAGTCAAATATGGAATAGACAAGAGCTACTCCTTGTTCAACGAAATGGACTCAACACCGCATATTAAACGCCTAAGAATGTACCTGACTAGTAAGTATCGTAAAACCTATGGATTGCTATGTCTCCAAAAGAGAATCAAGCATGTGTACAGGGGCATAAACGCAGCAGTGATAGGATTGGACAGGTTCGGTGAGCAAATGAAGACCCTTTGAAGTCATATTGCATGGTACCCATTCCACGGGTCTCAACTCTCCAGGTTTAAGGTATTCTTCCTTCAGCTAAAACATGCATGTGGAACCCAAGTATGATCAACCATGTGAACGGGAGACGTGTTCAAATATGTCTCAGTTTTCCTCCCCTGGTACTCGGGTGCAACATTCCAGACGCTTTACTAACACTCTCCCCACTTGGAGAGTCAGCGCCTTTAACCTCCTGTTTGGCCCAGTTTGCAATTTCTGCGGAAGATGAACAGGAATAGCGAGAACCAATGAGAGACTAGCTGGAGGTGTCTGGACGGGCAAATTTAACTTTCATTTCCCACCAGGAAGAGGAATTATCCAAAGGCTCAGCGTGCCTTGCCAGAACCAGATTAGGGCCTGAAGCCATCCTGCGGTGTTGCGGCCAGGTCACAAGAAAGCGAGTTGAAGAAAGGAGCTCAGGGGCACTGTAATTCACAAACCTGCAGAGTTATAAATGACAGCTATCGTCCAAAAATATACTGAAGTAAGGCTGCCAAGATGACTTGAAAGCGGGGCAGAATTGCAGGAAACCGATTTCAGGAGGTAGACTGGAATTGCATTGAAAGCATAGGAAAAGAGGCAGAACGTCCACAATGATGCACTTGGCCAAAAAGGGCGTATGCGTTTTTTCCTGAATATATTCAGGAAAAAACGCATACGCCCTTTTTGGCCAACCAAGCAAGCTTGCAAAGGAAATCTGCACTACAATGAAGTCTCACTTCCCCCCGGTCAAAAGGGCCATCTGAAAAAAGTGTAAAATCCAGAAAGGCAGGACAGGCCATGGAGAACTGGGAGCCTTGTTATGCTGATGGGCGGGATGTAAATTGCCAACAGACACTCAGGAGAAGTGTATGGTGTTTCCTGAAACATCTAAAAAACAAAGCAACAGAGCCTAGTGCACTTCCACTTATGGTCCTATAGCTTGGGGAAATTAAAATCAAAAAGACACAGCCACCTCAAAGTTTGGGACGCCTCTGTTTACAAGCATATCGTTTACCGTACAAGTTCAATATCACAAAAAGTGAAAAATGGATAAAGAACTTGTGGTACTTACATACAATGCAGTATCACTCAGCAATGAAATCTATGTCATCAGGCCCGTAGCAGCATAATGAGTGGATTCAGGTACGATGATTCTAACTGAAATAAGTCACACAGAAAAAGAAGCATCATAAGATATGACTAATACACGGAATGTAAACTTGGCTACATAGGAACTGAATTCTAAAACAGAACAGGTTCTCAAATTTCGAAAACCAACTTATGCTTGCTTAAGGGGAAAGGTGAGTTGGGTTGCTGCATAAAACCAGAGATTGAAATGAGCACAGATAAAGTTCCTTAAGTCAAATATGGAATAGACAAGAGCTACTCCTTGCTCAACGAAATGGACTCAACACCGCATATTAAACGCCTAAGAATGTACCTGAATAGTAAGTATCTTAAAACCTATGGATTGCTATGTCTCTGAAAGAGAATCCAGCATGTGTACAGGGGCATAAACGCAGCAGTGATAGGATTGGAGAGGTTCGGTGAGCAAATGAAGACCCTTTGAAGTCATATTGCATGGTACCCATTCCACGGGTTTCAACTACCCAGGTTTAAGGTATTCTTCTTTCAGCTAAAACATGCATGTGGAACCTAGAGTATGATCAACCATTTGATCGGGAGACGTGTTCAAATATGTCTCAGTTTTCGTACCCTGGTACTCGGGTGCAACATTCCAGACGCTTTACTAACACTCTCCCTACTTGGAGAGTCAGTGCCTTTAACCTCCTGTTTGCCCCAGTTTGCAATTTCTGCGGAAGATGAACAGGAATAGCGAGAACCAATGAGAGACTACCTGGAGGTGTCTGAACGGGCAAATTTAACTCTCATTTCCCACCAGGAAGAGGAATTTACCAAAGGCTCAGCGTGCCATGCCGGAACCACATTAGGGCCTGAAGACATCCTGCGGTGTTGCGGCCAGCTCACAGGAAAGCGAGTTGAAGAAAGGAGCTCAGGGGCACTGTAATTCACAAACCTACAGAGTTATAAATGAGAGCTATCGTCCAAAAATATACTGAAGTAAGGCTGCCAAGAGGACTCGAAAGCGGGGCAGAATTGCAGGAAACTGATTTCAGGAGGTAGACAGGAATTGCATTTCAAGCATAGGAAAAGAGGCAGAACGTCCACAGTGATGCACTTGGCCAAAAAGGGCGTATGCGTTTTTTCCTGAATGTATTCAGGAATATATATATATTCCTGAATATATTCAGGAAAAAACGCATACGCCCTTTTTGGCCAACCAAGCAAGCTTGCAAAGGAAATCTGCACTACAATGAAGTCTCACTTCCCCCCGGTCAAAAGGGCCATCTGAAAAAAGTGTAAAATCCAGAAAGGCAGGACAGGATGTGGAGAACTGGGAGCCTTGTTATGCTGATGGGCGGGATGTAAATTGCCAACAGCCACTCCGGAGAAGTGTATGTTGTTTTCTGAAACATCTAAAAAACAAAGCAACAGAGCCTAGGGCACTTCCACTTATTGTCCCATAGCTTAGGGAAATTAAAATCAAAAAGACACAGCCACCTCAAAGTTTGGGACGCCTCTGTTTACAAGCACCTCGTTTACCGTACAAGTTCAATATCACAGAAAGTGAAAAATGCATAAAGAACTTGTGGTACTTACATACAATGCAGTATCACACAGCAATGAAATCTATGTCATCAGGCCCGTAGCAGCATAATGAGTGGATTCAGGTACGATGATTCTAACTGAAATAAGTCACACAGAAAAAGAAACATCATAAGATATCAGTAATACACGGAATGGAAACTTGGCTACACAGGAACTGAATTACAGAACAGAACAGGGTCTCAAATTTAGAAAACCAACTTATGCTTGCTTAAGGCTAAAGGTGAGTTGGGGTGCTGCATAAAACCAGAGATTGAAATGAGCACAGATAAAGTTCCTTAAGCCAAATATGGAATAGACAAGAGCTACTCCTTGCTCAACGAAATGGACTCAACACCGCATATTAAACGCCTAAGAATGTACCTGACTAGTAAGTATCTTAAAACCTATGGATTGCTATGTCTCTGAAAGAGAATCAAGCATGTGTACAGGGGCATAAACGCAGCAGTGATAGGATTGGAGAGGTTCGGTGAGCAAATGAAGACCCTTTGAAGTCATATTGCATGGTACCCATTACACGGGTCTCAACTCTCCAGGTTTAAGGTATTCTTCCTTCAGCTAAAACATGCATGTGGAACCCAGAGTATGATCAACCGTGTGAACGGGAGACGTGTTCAAATATGTCTCAGTTTTCCTCCCCTGGTACTCGGGTGCAACATTCCAGATGCTTTACTAACACTCTCCCTACTTGGAGAGTCAGTGCCTTTAACCTCCTGTTCGCCCCAGTTTGCAATTTCTGCGGAAGATGAACAGAAATAGCGAGAACCAATGAGAGACTACCTGGAGGTGTCTGAACGGGCAAATTTAACTCTCATTTCCCACCAGGAAGAGGAATTAACCAAAGGCTCAGCGTGCCATACCAGAACCACATTAGGGCCTGAAGACATCCTTCGGTGTTGCGGCCACCTCACAAGAAAGCGAGTTGAAGAAAGGAGCTCAGGGGCACTGTAATTCACAAACCTGCAGAGTTATAAATGACAGCTATCGTCCAAAAATAGACTGAAGTAAGGCTGCCAAGAGGACTTGAAAGCGGGGCAGAATTGCAGGAAACCGATTTCAGGAGGTAGACTGGAATTGCATTGAAAGCATAGGAAAAGAGGCAGAACGTCCACAATGATGCACTTGGCCAAAAAGGGCGTATGCGTTTTTTCCTGAATATATTCAGGAAAAAACGCATACGCCCTTTTTGGCCAACCAACCAAGCTTGCAAAGGAAATCTGCACTACAATGAAGTCTCACTTCCCCCCGGTCAAAAGGGCCATCGGAAAAAAGTGTAAAATCCAGAAAGGCAGGACAGGCCATGGAGAACTGGGAGCCTTGTTATGCTGATGGGCGGGATGTAAATTGCCAACAACCACTCGGGAGAAGTGTATGGTGTTTCCTGAAACATCTAAAAAACAAAGCAACAGAACCTAGGGCACTTCCACTTATGGTCCTATAGCTTAGGGAAATTAAAATCAAAAACACACAGCCACCCCAAAGTTTGGAACGGCTCTGTTTACAAGAACCTCGTTCACAGTACAAGTTCAACATCGCAGAAAGTGAAAAATGGATAAAGAAGTTGTGGTACTTACGTACAATGCAGTATCACTCAGCAATGAAATCTGTGTCATCAGGCCCGTAGCAGCACAATGAGTGGATTCAGGTAAGATGATTCTAACTGAAATAAGTCACACAGAAAAAGAAACATCAAAAAATATCACTAATACACGTAATGTAAACTTGGCTACACAGGAACTGAATTACAGAACAGAACAGGGTCTCAAATTTAGAAAACCAACTTATGCTTGCTTAAGGGGAAAGGTGAGTTGGGGTGCTGCATAAAACCAGAGATTGAAATGAGCACAGATAAAGTTCCTTAAGCCAAATATGGAATAGACAAGAGCTACTCCTTGCTCAACGAAATGGACTCCACACCCCATATTAAACGCCTAAGTATATACCTGACTAGTAAGTATCTTAAAACCTAGGGATTGCTATGTCTCCAAAAGAGAATGAAGCGTGTGTACAAGGGTCATAAACGCAGCAGTGATAGGATTGGAGAGATTCGGTGAGCAAATGAAGACCCTTTGAAGTCATACTGCATGGTACCCATTACACACGTCTCAACTCTCCAGGTTTAAGGTATTCTTCCTTCAGCTAAAACATGCATGTGGAACCCAGAGTATGATCAACCGTGTGATCGGGAGACGTGTTCAAATATGTCTCAGTTTTCGTCCCCTGGTACTCGGGTGCAACATTCCAGACGCTTTACTAACACTCTCCCGACTTGGAGAGTCAGTCCCTTTAACATCCTGTTTGGCCCAGTTTGCAATTTCTGCGGAAGATGAACAGGAATAACGAGAACCAATGAGAGGCTAGCTGGAGGTGTCTGGACGGGCAAATTTAACTCTCATTTCCCACCAGGAAGAGGAGTTAACCAAAGGCTCAACGTGCCGTGCCGGATCCAGATTAGGGCCTGAAGCCATCCTGCAGTGTTGCGGCCAGGTCACAAGAAAGCGAGTTGAAGAAAGGAGCTCAGGGGCACTGTAATTCACAAACCTGCAGAGTTATAAATGACAGCTATCGTCCAAAAATATACTGAAGTAAGGCTGCCAAGAGGACTTGAAAGCGGGGCAGAATTGCAGGAAACCGATTTCAGGAGGTAGACTGGAATTGCATTGAAAGCATAGGAAAAGAGGCAGAACGTCCACAATGATGCACTTGGCCAAAAAGGGCGTATGCGTTTTTTCCTGAATATATTCAGGAAAAAACGCATACGCCCTTTTTGGCCAACCAAGCAAGCTTGCAAAGGAAATCTGCACTACAATGAAGTCTCACTTCCCCCCAGTCAAAAGGGCCATCTGAAAAAAGTGTAAAATCCAGAAAGGCAGGACAGGCCATGGAGAACTGGGAGCCTTGTTATGCTGATGGGCGGGATGTAAATTGCCAACAGACACTCGGGAGAAGTGTATGGTGTTTCCTGAAACATCTAAAAAACAAAGCAACAGAACCTAGGGCACTTCCACTTATGGTCCTATAGCTTAGGGAAATTAAAATCAAAAAGACACAGCCACCCCAAAGTTTGGAACGGCTCTGATTACAAGAACCTCGTTCACAGTACAAGTTCAACATCGCAGAAAGTGAAAAATGGATAAAGAAGTTGTGGTACTTACGTACAATGCAGTATCACTCAGCAATGAAATCTGTGTCATCAGGCCCGTAGCAGCACAATGAGTAGATTCAGGTAAGATGATTCTAAATGAAATAAGTCAAACAGAAAAAGAAACATCATAAGATATCACTAATACACGGAATGTAAACTTGGCTACAGAGGAACTGCATTCCAAAACTGAACAGGGTCTCAAATTTAGAAAACCAACTTATGCTTGCTTAAGGGGAAAGGTGAGTTGGGGTGCTGCATAAAACCAGAGATTGAAATGAGCACAGATAAAGTTCCTTAAGTCAAATATGGAATAGACAAGAGCTACTCCTTGCTCAATGAAATGGACTCAACACCGCATATTAAACGCCTAAGAATGTACCTGACTAGTAAGTATCTTAAAACCTACGGATTGCTATGTCTCCGAAAGAGAATCAAGCATGTGTACAGGGGCATAAATGCAGCAGTGATAGGATTGGAGAGGTTCGGTGAGCAAATGAAGACCCTTTGAAGTCATATTGCATGGTACCCATTACACGGGTCTCAACTCTCCAGGTTTAAGGTATTCTTCCTTCAGCTAAAACATGCATGTGGAACCCAGAGTATGATCAACCATGTGAACGGGAGACGTGTTCAAATATGTCTCAGTTTTCCTCCCCTGGTACTCGGGTGCAACATTCCAGATGCTTTACTAACACTCTCCCTACTTGGAGAGTCAGTGCCTTTAACCTCCTGTTCGCCCCAGTTTGCAATTTCTGCGGAAGATGAACAGGAATAGCGAGAACCAATGAGAGACTACCTGGAGGTGTCTGAACGGGCAAATTTAACTCTCATTTCCCACCAGGAATAGGAATTAACCAAAGGCTCAGCATGCCATACCAGAACCACATTAGGGCCTGAAGACATCCTTCGGTGTTGCGGCCACCTCACAAGAAAGCGAGTTGAAGAAAGGAGCTCAGGGGCACTGTAATTCACAAACCTGCAGAGTTATAAATGACAGCTATCGTCCAAAAATAGACTGAAGTAAGGCTGCCAAGAGGACTTGAAAGCGGGGCAGAATTGCAGGAAACCGATTTCAGGAGGTAGACTGGAATTGCATTGAAAGCATAGGAAAAGAGGCAGAACGTCCACAATGATGCACTTGGCCAAAAAGGGCGTATGCGTTTTTTCCTGAATATATTCAGGAAAAAACGCATACGCCCTTTTTGGCCAACCAAGCAAGCTTGCAAAGGAAATCTGCACTACAATGAAGTCTCACTTCCCCCCGGTCAAAAGGGCCATCGGAAAAAAGTGTAAAATCCAGAAAGGCAGGACAGGCCATGGAGAACTGGGAGCCTTGTTATGCTGATGGGCGGGATGTAAATTGCCAACAACCACTCGGGAGAAGTGTATGGTGTTTCCTGAAACATCTAAAAAACAAAGCAACAGAACCTAGGGCACTTCCACTTATGGTCCTATAGCTTAGGGAAATTAAAATCAAAAAGACACAGCCACCCCAAAGTTTGGAACGGCTCTGTTTACAAGAACCTCCTTCACAGTACAAGTTCAACATCGCAGAAAGTGAAAAATGGATAAAGAAGTTGTGGTACTTACGTACAATGCAGTATCACTCAGCAATGAAATCTGTGTCATCAGGCCCGTAGCAGCACAATGAGTGGATTCAGGTAAGATGATTCTAACTGAAATAAGTCACACAGAAAAAGAAACATCATAAGATATCAGTAATACACGGAATGTAAACTTGGCTACACAGGAACTGAATTACAGAACAGAACAGGGTCTCAAATTTAGAAAACCAACTTATGCTTGCTTAAGGGGAAAGGTGAGTTGGGGTGCTGCATAAAACCAGAGATTGAAATGAGCACAGATAAAGTTCCTTAAGCCAAATATGGAATAGACAAGAGCTACTCCTTGCTCAACGAAATGGACTCAACACCGCATATTAAACGCCTAAGTATGTACCTGACTAGTAAGTATCTTAAAACCTATGGATTGCTGTGTCTCCAAAAGAGAATCAAGCGTATGTACAGGGGCATAAATGCAGCAGTGATAGGATTTGAGAGGTTCGGTGAGCAAATGAAGACCCTTTGAAGTCATATTGCATGGTACCCATTACACGGGTCTCAACTCTCCAGGTTTAAGGTATTCTTCCTTCAGCTAAAACATGCATGTGGAACCCAGAGTATGATCAACCGTGTGAACGGGAGACGTGTTCAAATATGTCTCAGTTTTCCTCCCCTGGTACTCGGGTGCAACATTCCAGATGCTTTACTAACACTCTCCCTACTTGGAGAGTCAGTGCCTTTAACCTCCTGTTCGCCCCAGTTTGCAATTTCTGCGGAAGATGAACAGGAATAGCGAGAACCAATGAGAGACTACCTGGAGGTGTCTGAACGGGCAAATTTAACTCTCATTTCCCACCAGGAAGAGGAATTAACCAAAGGCTCAGCGTGCCATACCAGAACCACATTAGGGCCTGAAGACATCCTTCGGTGTTGCGGCCACCTCACAAGAAAGCGAGTTGAAGAAAGGAGCTCAGGGGCACTGTAATTCACAAACCTGCAGAGTTATAAATGACAGCTATCGTCCAAAAATAGACTGAAGTAAGGCTGCCAAGAGGACTTGAAAGCGGGGCAGAATTGCAGGAAACCGATTTCAGGAGGTAGACAGGAATTGCATTGAAAGCATAGGAAAAGAGGCAGAACGTCCACAGTGATGCACTTGGCCAAAAAGGGCGTATGCGTTTTTTCCTGAATATATTCAGGAAAAAACGCATACGCACTTTTTGGCCAACCAAGCAAGCTTGCAAAGGAAATCTGCACTACAATGAAGTCTCGCTTCCCCCCGGTCAAAAGGGCCATCTGAAAAAAGTGTAAAATACAGAAAGGCAGGACAGGCCATGGAGAACTGGGAGCCTTGTTATGCTGATGGGTGGGATGTAAATTGCCAACAGCCACTCCGGAGAAGTGTATGGTGTTTTCTGAAACATCTAAAAAACAAATCAACAGAGCCTAGTGCACTTCCACTTATGGTCCTATAGCTTAAGGAAATTAAAATCAAAAAGACACAGCCACCCCAAAGTTTGGGACGCCTCTGTTTACAAGAACCTCGTTTACCTTACAAGTTCAATATCACAGAAAGTGAAAAATGGATAAAGAAGTTGTGGTACTCATGTACAATACAATATCACTCAGCAATGAAATCTATGTCACCAGGCCCGTAGCAGCATAATGAGTGGATTCGGGTATGGTGATTCTAACTGAAATAAGTCACACAGAAAAAGAAACATCAAAAAATATCACTAATACACGTAATGTAAACTTGGCTACAGAGGTACTGAATTACAGAACAGAACAGGGTCTCAAATTTAGAAAACCAACTTATGCTTGCTTAAGGGGAAAGGTGAGTTGGGGTGCTGCATAAAACCAGAGATTGAAATGAGCACAGATAAAGTTCCTTAAGCCAAATATGGAATAGACAAGAGCTACTCCTTGCTCAACGAAATGGACTCCACACCCCATATTAAACGCCTAAGTATATACCTGACTAGTAAGTATCTTAAAACCTAGGGATTGCTATGTCTCCAAAAGAGAATGAAGCGTGTGTACAAGGGTCATAAACGCAGCAGTGATAGGATTGGAGAGATTCGGTGAGCAAATGAAGACCCTTTGAAGTCATACTGCATGGTACCCATTACACACGTCTCAACTCTCCAGGTTTAAGGTATTCTTCCTTCAGCTAAAACATGCATGTGGAACCCAGAGTATGATCAACCGTGTGATCGGGAGACGTGTTCAAATATGTCTCAGTTTTCGTCCCCTGGTACTCGGGTGCAACATTCCAGACGCTTTACTAACACTCTCCCGACTTGGAGAGTCAGTCCCTTTAACATCCTGTTCGCCCCAGTTTGCAATTTCTGCGGAAGATGAACAGGAATAACGAGAACCAATGAGAGGCTAGCTGGAGGTGTCTGGACGGGCAAATTTAACTCTCATTTCCCACCAGGAAGAGGAATTAACCAAAGGCTCAACGTGCCGTGCCGGATCCAGATTAGGGCCTGAAGCCATCCTGCGGTGTTGCGGCCAGGTCACAAGAAAGCGAGTTGAAGAAAGGAGCTCAGGGGCACTGTAATTCACAAACCTGCAGAGTTATAAATGACAGCTATCGTCCAAAAATACACTGAAGTAAGGCTGCCAAGAGGACTTGAAAGCGGGGCAGAATTGCAGGAAACCGATTTCAGGAGGTAGACTGGAATTGCATTGAAAGCATAGGAAAAGAGGCAGAACGTCCACAATGATGCACTTGGCCAAAAAGGGCGTATGCGTTTTTTCCTGAATATATTCAGGAAAAAACGCATACGCCCTTTTTGGCCAACCAAGCAAGCTTGCAAAGGAAATCTGCACTACAATGAAGTCTCACTTCCCCCCGGTCAAAAGGGCCATCTGAAAAAAGTGTAAAATCCAGAAAGGCAGGACAGGCCATGGAGAACTGGGAGCCTTGTTATGCTGATGGGCGGGATGTAAATTGCCAACAGACACTCGGGAGAAGTGTATGGTGTTTCCTGAAACATCTAAAAAACAAAGCAACAGAACCTAGGGCACTTCCACTTATGGTCCTATAGCTTAGGGAAATTAAAATCAAAAAGACACAGCCACCCCAAAGTTTGGAACGGCTCTGTTTACAAGAACCTCGTTCACAGTACAAGTTCAACATCGCAGAAAGTGAAAAATGGATAAAGAAGTTGTGGTACTTACGTACAATGCAGTATCACTCAGCAATGAAATCTGTGTCATCAGGCCCGTAGCAGCACAATGAGTGGATTCAGGTAAGATGATTCTAACTGAAATAAGTCAAACAGAAAAAGAAACATCATAAGATATCACTAATACACGGAATGTAAACTTGGCTACACAGGAACTGCATTCCAAAACTGAACAGGGTCTCAAATTTAGAAAACCAACTTATGCTTGCTTAAGGGGAAAGGTGAGTTGGGGTGCTGCATAAAACCAGAGATTGAAATGAGCACAGATAAAGTTCCTTAAGCCAAATATGGAATAGACAAGAGCTACTCCTTGCTCAACGAAATGGACTCAACACCGCATATTAAACGCCTAAGAATGTACCTGACTAGTAAGTATCTTAAAACCTATGGATTGCTGTGTCTCCAAAAGAGAATCAAGCGTGTGTACAGGGGCATAAATGCAGCAGTGATAGGATTGGAGAGGTTCGGTGAGCAAATGAAGACCCTTTGAAGTCATATTGCATGGTACCCATTACACGGGTCTCAACTCTCCAGGTTTAAGGTATTCTTCCTTCAGCTAAAACATGCATGTGGAACCCAGAGTATGATCAACCGTGTGAACGGGAGACGTGTTCAAATATGTCTCAGTTTTCCTCCCCTGGTACTCGGGTGCAACATTCCAGATGCTTTACTAACACTCTCCCTACTTGGAGAGTCAGTGCCTTTAACCTCTTGTTCGCCCCAGTTTGCAATTTCTGCGGAAGATGAACAGGAATAGCGAGAACCAATGAGAGACTACCTGGAGGTGTCTGAACGGGCAAATTTAACTCTCATTTCCCACCAGGAAGAGGAATTAACCAAAGGCTCAGCGTGCCATACCAGAACCACATTAGGGCCTGAAGACATCCTTCGGTGTTGCGGCCACCTCACAAGAAAGCGAGTTGAAGAAAGGAGCTCAGGGGCACTGTAATTCACAAACCTGCAGAGTTATAAATGACAGCTATCGTCCAAAAATAGACTGAAGTAAGGCTGCCAAGAGGACTTGAAAGCGGGGCAGAATTGCAGGAAACCGTTTTCAGGAGGTAGACAGGAATTGCATTGAAAGCATAGGAAAAGAGACAGAACGTCCACAGTGATGCACTTGGCCAAAAAGGGTGTATGCGTTTTTTCCTGAATATATTCAGGAAAACACGCATACGCCCTTTTTGGCCAACCAAGCAAGCTTGCAAAGGAAATCTGCACTACAATGAAGTCTCACTACCCCGGGTCAAAAGGGCCATCTGAAAAAATTGTAAAATCCAGAAAGGCAGGACAGGCCATGGAGAACTGGGAGCCTTGTTATGCTGATGGGCGGGATGTAAATTGCCAACAGACACTCCGGAGAAGTGTATGGTGTTTCCTGAAACATCTAAAAAACAAAGCAACAGAGCCTAGGGCACTTCCACTTATGGTCCTATAGCTTAGGGAAATTAAAATAAAAAAGACACAGCCACCCCAAAGTTTGGGACGCCTCTGTTTACAAGAACCTCGTTAACCATACAAGTTCAATATCACAGAAAGTGAAAAATGGATAAAGAAGTTGTGGTACTCATGTACAATGCAATATCACTCAGCAATGAAATCTATGTCACCAGGCCCGTAGCAGCATAATGAGTGGATTCGGGTATGGTGATTCTAACTGAAATAAGTCACACAGAAAAAGAAACATCAAAAAATATCACTAATACATGGAATTTAAACTTGGCTACAGAGGAACTGAATTACAAAACAGAACAGGGTCTCAAATTTAGAAAACCAACTTATGCTTGCTTAAGTGGAAAGATGAGTTGGGGTGCTGCATAAAAACAGAGATTGAAATGAGCACAGATAAAGTTCCTTAAGCCAAATATGGAATAGACAAGAGCTACTCCTTGCTCAACGAAATGGACTCAACACCCCATATTAAACGCCTAAGAATATACCTGACTAGTAAGTATCTTAAAACCTATGGATTGCTATGTCTCCAAAAGAGAATCAAGCGTGTGTACAAGGGTCATAAATGCAGCAGTGATAGGATTGGAGAGATTCGGTGAGCAAATGAAGTCCCTTTGAAGTCATATTGCATGGTACCCATTCCACGGGTCTCAACTCTCCAGGTTTAAGGTATTCTTTCTTCAGCTAAAACATGCATGTGGAACCCAGAGTATGAACAACCGTGTGATCGGGAGACGTGTTCAAATATGTCTCAGTTTTCGTCCCCTGGTACTTCGGTGCAACATTCCAGACGCTTTACTAACACTCTCCCCACTTGGAGAGTCAGTGCCTTTAACCTCCTGTTTGGCCCAGTTTGCAATTTCTGCGGAAGATGTACAGGAATAGGGAGAACCAATGAGAGACAAGCGGGAGGTGTCTGGACGGGCAAATTTAACTCTAATTTCCCACCAGGATGAGGAATTAACCAAAGGCTCAGCGTGCCATGCCGGAACCAGATTAGGGCCTGAAGCCATCCTGCGGTGTTGCGGCCAGGTCACAAGAAAGCGAGTTGAAGAAAGGAGCTCAGGGGCACTGTAATTCACAAACCTGCAGAGTTATAAATGACAGCTATCGTCCAAAAATAGACTGAAGTAAGGCTGCCAAGAGGACTTGAAAGCGGGGCAGAATTGCAGGAAACCGATTTCAGGAGGTAGACTGGAATTGCATTGAAAGCATAGGAAAAGAGGCAGAACGTCCACAATGATGCACTTGGCCAAAAAGGGCGTATGCGTTTTTTCCTGAATATATTCAGGAAAAAACGCATACGCCCTTTTTGGCCAACCAAGCAAGCTTGCAAAGGAAATCTGCACTACAATGAAGTCTCACTTCCCCCGGGTCAAAAGGGCCATCTGAAAAAAGTGTAAAATCCAGAAAGGCAGGACAGGCCATGGAGAACTGGGAGCCTTGTTATGCTGATGGGCGGGATGTAAGTTGCCAACAGACACTCGGGAGAAGTGTATGGTGTTTCCTGAAACATCTAAAAAACAAAGCAACAGAGCCTAGGGCACTTCCACTTATGGTCCTATAGCTTAGGGAAATTAAAATCAAAAAGACACAGCCACCCCAAAGTTTGGGACGCCTCTGTTTACAAGAACCTCGTTTACCGTACAAGTTCAATATCACAGAAAGTGAAAAATGGATAAAGAACTTGTGGTACTTACGTACAATGCAGTATCACTCAGCAATGAAATCTATGTCATCAGGCCCGTAGCAGCATAATGAGTGGATTCAGGTACGATGATTCTAACTGAAATAAGTCACACAAAAAAAGCAACATCAAAAGATATCACTAATGCACGGAATGTAAACTTGGCTACACAGGAACTGAATTCCAAAACAGAACAGGGTCTCAAATGTAGAAAACCAACTTATGCTTGCTTAAGGGGAAAGGTGAGTTGGGGTGCTGCATAAAACCAGAGATTGAAATGAGCACAGATAAAGTTCCTTAAGCCAAATATGGAATAGACAAGAGCTACTCCTTGCTCAACGAAATGGACTCAACACCGCATATTAAACGCCAAAGAATGTACCTGACTAGTAAGTATCTTAAAACCTAGGGATTGCTATGTCTCCAAAAGAGAATCAAGCGTGTGTACAGGGGCATAAACGCAGCAGTGATATGATTGGAGAGGTTCGGTGAGCAAATGAAGACCCTTTGAAGTCATATTGCATGGTACCCATTACACGGGTCTCAACTCTCCAGGTTTAAGGTATTCTTCCTTCAGCTAAAACATGCATGTGGAACCCAGAGTATGATCAACCGTGTGAACGGGAGCCGTGTTCAAATATGTCTCAGTTTTCCTCCCCTGGTACTCGGGTGCAACATTCCAGATGCTTTACTAACACTCTCCCTACTTGGAGAGTCAGTGCCTTTAACCTCCTGTTTGCCCCAGTTTGCAATTTCTGCGGAAGATGAACAGGAATAGTGAGAACCAATGAGAGACTACCTGGAGGTGTCTGAACGGGCAAATTTAACTCTCATTTCGCACCAGGAAGAGGAATTAACCAAAGGCTCAGCGTGCCATGCCGGAACCACATTAGGGCCTGAAGACATCCTGCGGTGTTGCGGCCAGCTCACAAGAAAGCGAGTTGAAGAAAGGAGCTCAGGGTCACTGTAATTCACAAACCTGCAGAGTTATAAATGACAGCTATCGTCCAAAAATATACTGAAGTAAGGCTGCCAAGAGGACTTGAAAGCGGGGCAGAATTGCAGGAACCCAATTTCAGGAGGTAGACTGGAATTGCATTTCAAGCATAGGAAAAGAGGCAGAACGTCCACAATGATGCACTTGGCCAAAAAGGGCGTATGCGTTTTTTCCTGAATATATTCAGGAAAAAACGCATACGCCCTTTTTGGCCAACCAAGCAAGCTTGCAAAGGAAATCTGCACTACAATGAAGTCTCACTTCCCCCCGGTCAAAAGGGCCATCTGAAAAAAGTGTAAAATCCAGA